>NC_139721.1:8800676-9236990 GCF_964211835.1 Anser anser
TTTCTTTTTCAAGCCTTTTCATCTTTTCATCTACATAAAAATGAGTGCAAAAAGAGAAGGAAAAAGAAAAGCAGTGTTATTTTCAAGGGAAGGTTTGTCCCAGTGCTGCATTTTATTGAAGCATTTACTGTTTCTCAGGTCTCAGCATGTGCCAAGTAGATTTATTTCTCTGTAACTGCAGTGCCTTTTTATGAAGCACACAGCACATCAGCTTGGAATAGACCTCCTGAGTATTACATATCATATAATCCTGTCCGAAAATGCAATATTATCTATTTTCTTTGTGAAGAATGCAACAGAGTTAATTAATGTGTGTGTTTTGGGGGGCTATTCTGATTTAGGAACTTCTCATGATTTTGCCATGACTTCCAAGTTCCCCTTGATCTTCGTGAGAGCTCATCCCACTGCTCACCCGAGGAGAAGGAGACACCTCCTGAAGGCCTTTATCTAGGACTTTGTAGGCAATATCTCCCATGCAAATACAGAGCAATAGCAATGCCCTGTTTTCTTCTTTTTTTCACTCCAGGTTTCTGATTGTCTTGGGGTGTTTGATCTTAGCTGTCCTGACAACTTTCAAGGAATATGAAACTGTTTCAGGAGACTGGCTCCTCTTGTTGGTAAGTAGTCTGTGGCCAGTGCATCACCCTGCTAATGTCCTTCAGTGCAAATCTGTTCCTTCAGCAGTGATGAAAATTCGCTCTGCATGCAGTAAAATGTCTTCCGTCGGTCCTGACACAGAGACTGTACCCTTATATACTGGAGAATATATAAGGGTACAGAGAATATATGTGTACAGTTTACACTGAACGAGTAAAAATGAAGAAAGGCAGGAGGAAAAACACAAGCCTGAAACTTTTAAATAATGAATTTTCAGCAGGTACCCAACAGTTCTCTCACTGAAGGACCAATAAATTTCCCATTGACCAGGCCAGAACTGAGTATTTTTGAAAAAACATTTTTTGGGGATCTCTCAATAATTTTTATTTATTCTATAATATTCTGTAAATCACAGCATCTCTTTCAGAGGAGTTTGTCAGAATTGGACTTAAACTCATGCCTGATAGTAGCATAACTGAAATTGTTGCCAGCAGTGTCTCTGTTTACTATCCATGAAAGAGAGAAAATGGATTTGAAGAAAATTTATTCCTGTCTCTTGAGTTTCCAGTGTGCTTATTTTATAAATGCTAGAATTCACAGTCAATATCATTTTTATATTCCTCCCACTTGGCAAAAGGAGAAAAAAATAGGAAAAGCCCACTAAGTATAAAAATGACATATTAATTGTTTTATAAAAGTTACCCTAACAAATTTCCCCTGCTCCCATGGCTATCATGAAATAGAGAGCAGTCTGCCTCACTTAGTCTGGTCTTGTAGAAAAGCATCCCTAGGGGAACTGCCCAGCAACAGTAGTTCTGGGATCTCAGTTTCCATCTCCCCTTGTACCCCAGAGACATGTAGGTGTGGATAAGAATTAAACACCAAGAGGCTTCAAAGGTGATTTCCACTTGCATGTTCCTTCTCAAAAAGTACCCGTATGAAAACACCTTCATCCCCTAGGGTATGTGAATCTCGCTCTTGGTCCCTGTTACCCTGCTCTGACCTAACTATTCACATTTGAGAAAGCCTGAAACAATTTTTCTTCTCCTCTGCCTGCTTTCACATGGCTTTCAGTGATTTTTCCGAAGCACCCAGCAACTGTGGGTATAAGTATTATGGCAAATCCCCCTTTCTTCCTTGTAAGCTATTCAGAGGCCCCACAATGCCCTTGGGCCATCTCCACTGAGCACCTCAGAGAAGTTCTCTCATTCCCAGTTTCTCTTGACACTTAAAAGAGTTGAAAATATCCCCATCCCTTAAGCATCCCATAAGAAAATCCTATTTTTCTGTGCATGATAAACTTAAGGGGGTAATATATGCCTTAAATTTGTCTTATATATACCTTTATTATTGCCTTAAATATGACCATGTGAATATACTTGCTCCTGTCCCTATCTCTCTACCCATAGCTGCATGCTGGTGGGTAACTGGGTGTAGGTGTGCAGTGCACAGGGAGCTTTCCAGTCACATGTGTTCTTATTTCATACGGAATGGGAAGTTTTTTTGTTTGTTTGTGTTTTTTGTTTGTTTGTTTGTCTGTTTGTTTGGTTGGTTGGTTTTTGTTTTGAAGTAATGACCCTTCTGTCAGGGTGGGGTATGCACTTCAGTATTTACCCAACAGCAGAGGCACATCCTTTACACAGATCATTTATCAGGTTGTAAAGCTATGTTCCACTTTGTCTTGACCCTCATCAATCTATATTCTCTTTCCTACTTCCTTCCTTCCTCTCTCTCTCTCTCTCAACACTTGCACCTCCTCTTCTTGCTTCAGCTATCTCCATGTGTGCAGGGTCACTGCAAATTTGTTGCGAGTATAACGATCTCATTTGTATCTTTAATACAGGAAACTTTTGCCATTTTCATCTTCGGAGCAGAGTTTGCCTTAAGAATCTGGGCTGCTGGGTGTTGCTGTCGCTACAAAGGATGGAGGGGGAGACTCAAATTTGCCAGAAAGCCTCTGTGCATGCTGGGTAGGCATACACCCTCTACTACTGTTTTCCTCATTATGTCCTTTTACTTCTGAGCCAGGTTGGGAGGGTGTACAAGAACTGGTGAATGGCAATTAAAAAAAAAAACACACTGAAATCACCCCAGCCCTTTGTGCTAAGAGCTGTGTCCGGCATGGAGTGCTTGTTTGAAGTATCTGGCAATAACAATTCATTCAAGAGGCTCTTGGGTGGCAGGCCAATGTGAGCAAATGGATACGTCTACCCTTCAAATGTATATTGGACTGTGCACTTAGTCACATGGTCTAAACTTTTGGGTAGACCTGTGCGGTGCCAGGAGTCGGACTTGATGATCCTTATGGGTCCCTTCCAACTCGGGATACTCTATGATTCTATGATTCTATGTTCCTTGTCCAGAGCCCAACGGCTTTTTTCTTTAGTCCCAAAATATACAATATCTGCCTTCAGTTTCAAAGCCTGTCAGATCCCAACCCTGTGCCATCTTCCCCAGCCCCTTTTCATACTCACTTTTTGTGTTTTACCTTCGTAATATTGGTCTACATTTGCGAAAAGGTTTCTTTGTGATTTCTCCCATGTTATCCTTCAAGCTTGGAGGGCACCACATACAGCTATCCATAAAACTACTCATTACTCACCTCTTAATCTTCTAAAACTCCCCATTGTGTCCACAAACCAACTAGCCAACATACAGGATTTCACCCTGTCCTGAGCACCTGTCATGCACACCCACATTCATTCATTTTTTCCAGGACTCCCTTATTTTTATATATCTTTTTAATGCTATTCAGGCCAACTAACTTATTGGTCATTATTTGTGCATCACATAGCACTCTCATGACCTGTGGTGCTGCAGTTATACAAATACATACCATCCTCTTACCCTTTCCCTTTTGTTCATCTTGTAGGTCTAGATGATAGAGAAAATTGGAACAAATTTTCTTCGTGCATCTGTGATAGCTTGAAATGGATGGTGCATAAAAATGGCACCTTTGTATAAATACTTGTATTTCTAAGAGCGTTGTGAGAGCAGTAGGGCTGGTGTGAGCAAGTGGGATTGACATTACCTCGTGCCTTCTCAACAAAAGTGCCATCTCACTCTGAGAATGAATCTGCGTTGGGATCTGAGTAAAGAACAGAAAAGACCCCACTGGATTTATTAATGTCATCTCTTCATTTGTTATTGGCACAAGTTTGTTTTGAGAGTAATTGAAAGTGAATAAATCTGAAATCCATCTGGTGCCACTTTTTTGGCTGGAAATAAAATATGAAGACAATTTAAAGAATGAGTGCCCAGAGAACGTTTGAAGTCTTTTGATACCACTTTTTACTTGTACATGTATAAGATCAAAAAGTGGGAGGAAACAAGAGGGGAAAAAAAAACCAACAGCAACAAAAAAAAAACAACAGCAACAACAACCACCAAAAAGAAACAACGTGATTTGCATTTCAGACCTCTTCAGTTGATCAGTGAATTGGCACTGAGTACTTACAAAATTTTTAATGGGAAAACTCAGCCAAGAGAATACTAGACGCGCCATCAAAAACTGAATTTCTTATCTGCTGACCTATAAGTCTGTGTTCACTATGGCCTTCCAGGGAGGACATAAGATTTTTTTTTTTTTTTTTTGGCCAACATTATAATACGGTTTTTGTGCATCCCTAAGCTAGCTCAGCCAGTGTCTCAAGTCCAGTTCATTGATCTGTAAATAGATTACAAGGCTCTCTGGTGGGTTCTGTTCATGACTCCGACTGTGCTGCAGGTGCAGATATCTGTTTAATTGGCATGAGGAGGCATTTTGAGGCAGCTTTAAGATTCGCCTAGCGAAATTTGCAGCACAGCCACATGGGATTAAGAAGTGGGTGATGGGGCCACTTTTATTGGCAGGCTTTGTTGTTCTTTTCACCTTGCAGATATCTTTGTGCTGATTGCTTCAGTGCCAGTGGTTGCTGTTGGGAACCAGGGCAATGTTCTGGCCACATCTCTCAGAAGCCTCCGCTTCCTTCAGATCCTAAGGATGCTCCGAATGGACAGGCGGGGTGGCACATGGAAGCTCTTGGGATCGGCCATTTGTGCACATAGCAAAGTAAGTGAGGAGTTTGAAGGACTCACCTGCATCTTGGGGGAGAGATGTTGAAGTGGAAGAGAGGGGAAGCACAGGTGCAGCAATGCCTTGGGATTATTTCTAGCACAAGCTTTTGTTTCACCTTTTCAGCTTTATTCCCTCTTCCATTCTATGAACCATTTCTGTTGTCCTCTACTCAATAGTGGTGTTGGGAAGTGACAAGACTGAGTGTTCATTCCCATGCTCATTACAACAGGAATTTTGTCATGACACAGAATAAGAGGAAGGACATCCTTTTAATGGCAAAGTATGTTGAAATCTTTGGCAGAAACGCCTCCGTAGTTGCAACGTATTTTCAGTGGCTTCACAGGCTTGCCTGATCAACAGATGGAGCAGGACTCCAGAAGGTTGGAAAGAGGCTGGCTAGCAGAAATGTGGTTTCAGAAGGAGCTACTGGTATAATTTCTCTTTGGAAACATGGGTCAGACAATACAAAGATGCACATAGTGTGAATCCAGACAGACAGGATTTCTAAAATCATCTTTCCTCAGTCTAACTTGATGCTATAGTCAGACATTCTGTCTCACACCCGACAGATACATTGTGCTCTTGCATTTTCACCAAACACTATTACAAGTTAAAAACTATCTGCATAAAAAGCCTGTAGATGAGATTTCTCATCTGCACTGGGTGTAGAAAAACTGCATATAGTCTGTGCTACATAATGTTTTTTCTTATCCATGAATGACATTCCTGACATTTTAGTTTTTGTTTTTTTTTTTTTTTTAATTAAAATGCCAGCTGGCACAGCATAATTAGGCTTTGCGTCTTTGTAGTGGCTGATAGGGATACCCTGCTCCGTTTCAAACCAACTTCTGTTTCTTCCCTGTACAAACTTGCTACAAGGCAGGTGGCACATAAACACTTATGTCAAAAATGTTTCTCAGGAAACTGAGATCATAGAAGAAATATACGTGCCAAAGACATTGTCTAGAAATGTTTAAGGCTTCACAGTGTGGGATTTTTTTCCAATTGTTCCTCATTTATTCGCCATCACCACCCTTTGGATCTCAGCTGAATGAGAGAGATAAGAAAAGGTTGAGATAAATTTGCTTCACTGGAAGACAGTAAAGAAACAATTTTGATAACAAGGATAGCTAACAAATTACATTCTGTGGTTGCACACCGGAAATCAGCAAAGAAGTTGACTTATCTCAAGACTCAATTATGAAATTCTCAGCTACAACAGTTTCTTTGGTAAGAGCCATTCTCAGAAGATGAAAGAAAGTGGAATATTGATTTTTAGCTGCTTGTGAAAACCTTCTGCTCTGTTTCAGACATTTCTGGGATTGTAATTTGGTTCACCGAGTCTCCCACCTCGATGAGATTAGCCACACACTCCACTGTAGTCAGTTCCTCCAAAACAAGGTCAGGTTTTGTTTTAACACCAGCATTTTTAAAGGTGTGTTCTTATTGCATCATTCCAGGCTGAAAACATACCTTGAAATCTGCTTTAATATGCCTAAAGAGAGGGAACTGTATTCTGCAGCCTTGACACTCTGGAGGTGGAAATTGGGCAGAACTGTTGATTGGCCAGACAAGACAAATCCAGCCTGGGGGCAGTAGGAATGGGGATGACTGTTAAAAGCAAAGAAGACTCAAGGTCAGGGACGGAACCCTGCGGGACCCTGTGCCATAGTGCAGCTGAACTTTTAACCCAGCTTTACACAGAACTGCAACTTTGCCAGCAAGTGCTGAGCCAGGCTGATCATGGACTGTGACCAAGCCAGCAGTGACAGCTCTGCTGCTATCTCCAGTGCTTCTCTCCTCTTCTGACGTTTACTCTGCCAGTGTGGGTACTGAGTCTGTTTTCAACCCCTCCATTGTCCATCTGTTTCATTTGCAGGAACTCATCACTGCTTGGTACATCGGGTTCCTGACGCTCATCCTATCCTCGTTTCTTGTTTATCTGGTTGAAAAAGATGTGCCTGAAAAGGATGCTAATGGCGTGGAGATGAAGGAAGAGTTTGAAACCTATGCAGATGCATTGTGGTGGGGGCTGGTAAGTGACTCCAAAAATACCCTATGTTCTTAAAAACTTTGTATATAATAAGAGATGATGTTAGGGTCAACAGTATAAGTGCTGCTGAATTTGGGTGAATGTTATTGGTATAACATTACCAATAGTAAGGATACCCCTAAAGCCAATTGTCAGAATTGATATCCCTGTTGATATTCAGTCAGACAAAGGCTCTTAGATGCTTAAAGCCTCTTCAGAAATCAACCTGTGTTCCTGGCTTCTGGGAAGTCTCTCAGAGGAGGAGGGTTTCTATAAGTATAACTGCACAGGCGGAGCCTATCCCTATGGGAGACCTAGTTCTCACAACAGCAGTATCCTTCTTGTGAGAGCTACATCCTTCAGCAAATGGCTAAAGCAGAGCTGGCCAAAGGATTATTTTGTAGGTCTAGCAAACCACGGCATAGGTTTGGCCACTGTAGATAGATATTCATGAAAGTTAGGTCTATAAAGAGACAGCAAGACTCTTCCACAGAGGGTTTCTCTGGATTCAGGTGTGAAAAGGTAGAAAGATGTCTCTTTAAAGGATAATCAACACTCTGTTTATGTCTTATATGCATTTCTCAAGAATATGTCAGGGATTTCCATGGGTGGTAGGATACTGAGCAAGAGGGACCCTTAATATATCTGTTCTTGTTGCTACTCATGAAGAGTGGAGTATTGGTTTGCACCACTGCTCATTTGATGTGCAGGAAAGAAATAAGTTCTCACAAAATCATCTTTGCTTTGTAGGGACTGGGGCTTCAAGAAGAGGTAGCTCTGACTGGTTGTTAAAGCTCTGCAAAATGTTAATAGAAAAGTCCTATTCCTAACTGTGCATTGACAGTGGGCTCACTCTTTGTGCCACATCAATTCCCTTTCAGCAAATGTATCCTAGAGAGGCAGCTGATTTAAAACTAAATCCATTCTCCCAGGTGCAGTGCCTCTGGACTAGGATACCATGAAAAAAATTGGCTGGTCCATCATAAAGATCCCGTTTTAAGAAGTTGTGCGTGAGCACCCATAGAGCTAAGTGAGTTACACAGGTTTGACGGTGATGTTTAAAGACAAGTTGTTGGCTTTGTTTTTCTTATGGGAAGGCCTGGTCATTTTGCCCACAGATCACCCTTGCTACGATTGGGTATGGTGACAAGACCCCCAAGACATGGGAGGGCCGGTTGATTGCAGCTACGTTCTCTCTCATTGGAGTGTCTTTCTTTGCTCTTCCTGCAGTAAGTACCTTCCTCCTACCCTCTTAGCCACAGCCCAGAGCTGTGTGCTTGCAAAAAGAAGGTGAAGTGATCAAAACGGCGAGTGAAATAAAAATTCCTTTTAAAGGAGGATTCAGACACTTGAGCTGGTCTATGTTAGTAAATAACTTTGATTCATGCTCTGCTTCCTGGAGGCAAGTAGTACACTGCTATCAAACTACCTTCTTCCCAGCTTTGCATACAGACTACTGGGAATAATATGTCACCCTGATACTCCCTGAATGTGTGGGCATTCTCTGAGACAGCGCCAGCTGGCACAGGACAAAATTAATCCAGCAAGTGAACAGTCTGGGCGACCACAGGATAGTTCACGAGCCTGTATCCTGGCCCAGGTTAGTTTACTGGTATTGACATAGCCACACAAGACAAATTTTTAAAGGATTTGAGGCCCATTGATTTAATAATTAGTGTTGGGACCGTATTACGTAGCTCTAAATATTTACAAGCTACAGATCTACATCTGAGTAGATCTCTAGATTCCAGAGCAGTGATCATCCTTTAACCCATGCATCTCTGCAGAACAATTCATCTCACATGTTCCCCTTCCTTCCTCCCTACACTTTTCCTAAGTAAGAAATGCCTAAAATCTTGCATCACTCTATGCTTTCAGGGCATTCTGGGGTCAGGGCTGGCACTGAAGGTCCAGGAGCAACATCGTCAAAAACATTTTGAGAAAAGAAGAAAGCCAGCAGCTGAACTCATTCAGGTTTGCAGCCACTTCTCTCATTGAAAAGATGTTGCTTATGAAGACTGCTGCATCATGTAACAAGGACTACCCCTTCCCCCCACCCAAATTCTCATTTCCCATTGCTGAAGTCAAGAAGTATTTGTAAAGGAGTCTTTTTTTTTTTTTTTTTTTGCATTGAGTTAGACAATCCAGTGGTCCTTGCAGTTTTTGAGGAATCTTTCAGCTGCCAGAATATCTTTTAGAAGAAAGGTGTCTTTAGAAGAAAGGCACTCATCTGCTAGCTTCTGGAAACCAACCAACTTCTGTGTCAGTGCCACAAAATCACAGAAAACAAGATGTTAAAAACAAATTCTTTGCAAAATCCAGGTTTTGCCAGTTCCTTTGAGAGAGTGTTTTATGTGCAAACAAAGTTATGCTGTTATTGATGTGAAAACATCAATGGAAGTAACACAATAGATAGTGACTGGTTCAATCAAGGCAAATTACATAAATAGCATGTGTGATTTGTACAAGCTGAAACATTCTGTTGGATCTTCCATTACATTATTGGAAGAACAGAGGAATCAATAGGAAGAGTCTTCTTAGCTCACTTGGACTTTTGTTCTGGCCTTTGCTATGAGTTCAGAAATTCAAGCATAAAATGATTCATCTGGGGGCTGATGAATTTGACAAGAGTTGCTCAGTGTAGGTGTGGAGCACACCCCGAGGGCAGTGAAGCAAATGGTAGCATTTTCATAGAAGGACAGAGAAACTTCTTGTGATATCAGAGCGAAGTGATGGCACTCAGGACTGCTTAGGGTCAAACCAGTCCTCAGGAGAAAAAGGTCAAATGGCATATTACAGTTTTCATTAAAAATGTTGCTTAGAAAACAGAAGGGACTGCAAGAATGAGTAGTGAATGGAATTCACCTTTTAAATTAAAGTATATCCACTTAGCAGGTAGCTAATTTAGTCACAATATTTGTAGTTTTGTGCTTAGAGAATTTTGGATGAAGCTAAATGCTGAACTAGAAAGTTGCTCAACAAAATTTCCTTTAATAGTGCATTAGATAGTAGATTAGCTTAAGCACTTCTGGAAGTACTGGACACACATAACAGTGCTTAGGGTTACGAGAGAAGAGAGAAGTCAATTTAGTCAGGTATGCTGTGTTGTTTGTGTTGGTGGTTCTCCCTAATGTCCTTTCTTCTTTAGTAGCCTTCCCAGATCATAAACCAGTGTTAATAATTTTGCCATATAGTGACACTCATTTGGTATGGCTGATTAGTAATTAATTTCCAGATAGTAACTCAGGTGAATCATTACATTCTTTGAAACAATATGGCTGTTTTCAGTCTAAGGAATTGCTTTACCTAATACTAATTATTGTCTCTCCCTTGCTGTCTCCAGGCTGCCTGGAGATACTATGCTACTAACCCCAACAGGATTGATCTAGTTGCTACCTGGAGGTTTTATGAATCAATTGTATCATTTCCATTTTTTAGGTAAGTGCATTGTCCACCTCTCCATCACCATTTTCTGTGAAGTATTAGTCAGGACAGGAAACATGGAATTTTTGTATATAATGAGGCTTTTGTACATATCAGAGAGTTGCCAGTTAATGTATTCCCATTTGAGAGCGAAAAACACGCTTTTGGTTTCTGTATCCATTTCTTCTCCATTACCTTAGTGGGATGTAGCAGGACCACATGGATATCTCCCTTGGTGTCTCTCATGTTGAGGCTAAACAAAGGAGATGTTTGCCTCACAGTCAGCTTTCTTTACTAAGACTTTGGAGTTTATTGACCTGGAAATCTCAATTTCTTCCTCCATAATTTTGATCCCGAGAAAGTTTGACTCCTGAGTTTCACAGGCACCTGTACTCACACCCTCTAGGATGCAGTTCTGTATTTTGAGATATGGGCTATAGTGAAAATTCTTTATTTCCCTTCTCCAAGTCAACCAGACTGAGAATTGTGTTGCCACGGAGGTGGCCATGGCACAAGAAAACAATCAATGCTTATTAAATCATTGCCTTTTGGCAATACCAATTACTTATGGGTATAATTATGGGTGTAAATATGGGTATAATTATGGGTGGAGGACAGCCAAAGAATTTCTAAAACCCAATGAAGCCGTTCATTGAAAGTACACAAAAAAACTTCTCTGGAGAGTTGAGAGGTTGTTTTTTTTTGTTTTTTTTTTTTTTTTTAATCCTAATTTTAATCACCACTCCAGAGTTCAGTGAAAGCATTGCATGCATAAAACATTCATACTTAATCTATGCTCATATATTAATAGATGTATCTGTCTGATCCTCACTTTTCTTGCCAGTCAAACAGGCCCCTTCCTCACTTTGATGTATTAACAGTTAAAAATGGCCCTATGAAAGCCAAAACTTTTAGCTATAGACTTATCAGCTGCTAATGATGGGCATTAATTAACTAAGGATATGTTTTAAACTTTCATTCTGGGCTTGCTGTTATGTCTCATTCTTAAATAAAATGTGCCCTTAAACCATGGCTCAGGTGAGAGGTCTGAGCACAGGTGAGCTGTACTCACTAGGCTAATACTGCAGCACCAGCTGTTGCTCAAAACTGACTTGAAGAAACTTTTCAGGCTTCTGCCTTCACAAAGGAAAAATCACAAATATTACCCCTGTCTTTGTTTTAACTACAACATGTTTCTTTAAGACTAATCTCACATTGGTCACAAAGGAAATCTCTAAGAAAAAACAAGTGTTTAATTAAGGCTCAGTACATTTCTTTTTGTTATCCCTCCTCACTCTGTATCTATTCCCACATTATTTACTATAGACTGATTTCTAGAGGGTTTCTTGACCTCAGGTTTTGCTCAGAGAGTAATTTTCAGGTTCACCTCGAGTCTAGACTCATTACTGTGATTTCAGGCTTGTTCATTGTATGTAGGTTCTTCTGTGATTCAAATGCAACCTGAAATTTAATAGGTGTTTTGCACATAAGGTCCTGGGAGAGAGGGCAAGGGAGCTGACTTCTCATGAAAGACTGAATTGCCATTCTAAGTAGCACAGATTAGTTTCAAGAAGCTATTTCACTTTCTTTGCTTTATGGGTAGTTGAAAATGTAGTGTCAAGGCTTTTATTTCTGCTGTCAGTAGTGGTCACAGAACAGAAAAAGTATAAACAATTAGCAATAGATTAACAATTTCCATTAAAAAAATCTGCTGAATTTATTATGTAATACTTCTCTCCTTGCTTTCTTATCATGCTTCTGCTCTTGTATAAAAGGAAAGAGCAATTGGATGGTACTGCCAGGTATGTAGCTGTTGTTATTATAGCCTTGTTTTAATACAGTTATTGGGGAATGTTAAATGGTTCTTCATGGATTTATGAGCTGTTAACTAAAACATGCTACTAACACCACAGATAGTCATTAAAAATGATTAACCAATCCATTTCCTAATTGCTTGCTTTTTTTTTCCAATTTAACAGCACAGCTAAAATGCTGATTGTACAAATGCAAAATGTTGCTTGCTGATTGTCTGTAAACAGCTTTATTGTTCATTATGATTAATCATGGTCTATATAGATTTCTCCTGGTCCATGCTATAGAGCCAGGGTTTAGCATCCAGGTTGTTCTGGTGTGAATTTAAAGTTCTGCTTCATGTGTGCTTCTGTACAGAGCAATGTTGTGGTGTAAGGGATCAGCTCTGTGTTGTTTCTCCACGTTCACAGATTTCTTGATGATAAATGATAAGATGGAAGGCTAAGATGGATCAGCAGGATAGTCAAGCTCTCTGGCAGTACTAAAAAGGATACATTGAGATTGAGGGCTTGGTCCCACCTCTGCTGAAATAGATGGGGAAGTTCCCAGTAACTCTGGGGAATTTATGAGCAAAGAGAATGAATGAATCACCAGTCCTAATACTGGTCGGTCACTGAACACTACAACAGAGCAATCACCATCAGTGAATCTGCAAGGTCTCAAACATATTTGGAAATGATTTGCTCATAACCCTCCAGCTAAGTTACAGATTCAAAAGAACATAAAATATTTTTAACCTTTTAGGTCAAGATCCTGAGATCCTGAAGCACTTAAATGCTAAACTACTAACAATGGATCACCCACAATGAAAGTCAATGGATATTAAGGGATATATAGTTCCACAAAGAGTCATGATGACACTATTTCTATTTCCATCCCCATTTAAAACACAGAGAAAAACAACAAGAATTGTAGTAGAATTTGTAAACTGCCAGAGAAGAGGCTCGGGTTTCAGTTCCAGACCTGATAAAAAGTTGTATGTATATATTATATATATATATATGTATATGTATATTTATATACAAGTTTTTATCAGGTCTGGGACTGATATATATATTAAAAAATATTTAAACATTTTATGTAACACAGTATAGCTTCAACAAAGGAAGCTGAAAATAACAGATTCACATTTGGTGTTCTCCTATGAATGATGGGTGTTCAAATCTCCTTTAACAGAGCAGAGAAACCCATGTTTCCTTACAATTCAAGAAGTGCTGTAGTAATTATATTAGTAAAATAAAGTATTACATATCCACGAGAGAGCCCAGGCTAAGCAGACTTGAGCAAACTCAGCTTCATTAATGTATAAATCTGGAGATTTTAGGCATATCCAGTGTTGGCCTTTAATATCTAGGAGAGGTCATAGGAGGTGAAATCCTTTCAAGTATGTAACTCCATACTTTGAGCCAACCCATGTTCTGACTAAGGTGCAAGAGCAGATTAAAATTGTGTAACTAAATGATTATTGAAATTTGCTGTCTATCACAGCCCTCCTAGAGAAGTTACTGCACCTGCAGTGACAGAACAGTTCATGAAGTAGCCTCTGAGTTGCTCTAACTTTCAGGTTAGTGGAAGACATTTAACATTGATGCAGTGGATTAAAACATGAAAATTATGACTCTCAACATAGAATCTTTAAAACTGTAATCCCAGAGCCCCTCATTCTAGCACTTTATACATTGCTTTTATGTTGTTATATAAGTAATGACCTTCAGCAAAATCGTCGTTAATCCTGCACTGGAGCCCTAGCAAGACTTTTTTATGGAAATAAGCATTCACTAAAAGGGATTGAAAGCCCCCCAGGTAAACTGGCAAATGATGGTGCTTGTGGGAGCATCCACTGACTTCAGTAGACATAAGACTGAGCCCTAAAATCTGGTTGTTTTGACAGTCCCACCTCCCATCTCTCATAAACTTCTTATTTACAGACCATGTAATTAAAAAAAAAAAATGTCTTCTTCCTGCAGTGATTTAGTGTGAAAAGTATTACTTGTATTCCACTGCAGTTTGTGTTGGAGGCTATACTGAAATAAAAGGTCAATAAGGAAATGTGGTCCTACCGGAGAGAGCAGCCCATCAGTGCACTCTGTCTCCAAGGTCTTGCATCAGTGGAGTACTCAATGGGCAAGCTGTAGTAATAAAGTTCATTGTCTGAACAGTGGTTTATAAAGGAGAAAGAAGAATTGGTCCAAATCTTTCCCAGAAGAGTTAAAACATAACTAGTTATTAAAAATGAGGTCTGGCTGTGTGAAAATTTCAGGATGGATAATGCTTTGAGTGTCAAGTTTTCTATTCTGTAGTTCAAAAGCTCTTTAGGAACTCAATAGAGCCAAACTCTGTGACAGATCCTTTGAGGACTTCTCCTCTAAGCAGGATGACAAACTGTCACAGAGATACAACTCCATGTTCTTAGGCCGTGTGGGAGAAACAGAGGGGAGACAACAGTGTGGAAGAGTCCATTTCAGAAGTTGCAACCCAAGGCAAGGCCTCAAGAAAGGACTTGTGGTAGCAGAAAGCCAATTAAAGTTTGGCAACAGCCCATGGCTTTACTGAAGCTTACTTTAAACTAAAACTGTGAAGAAGTGAGACATGATGAAGAGCACATTGACCCAGACAGTAGGCTGGATCACGTAAGCAGTGAAGGGTCGTGGTACATATCATGCTGCTCTGTTAAGAACAGCGCTTTCACTAAGTGCCCCTATACAGGCTCCCAAGCCAGGAGGAACTGGGGCTGTGCTCTTCACTGCTTACTGGTGGGGAGTCTGCTGACTTCATGCTGCAGGTGCCACTAGCTTTTTCTTCCTTGATCAATGTCTTAAACTATGAGCACATGGAATCTCAGATAGTAATTGTACCTGGAGAGAAAGGAGGACCTCCTGTTCCCACTTATCTGAAGACTCCTGTGCTGTTGCACTTCTGTATGTATTTGTTTACCTCCCAGGAAGGAAGATTTATAAAAAGATCCATGAATGTTCATATCTGCTTGAGTGCTCTCATTCAGCAAATATTTGGGTGCCTGACCCATATTTCCCAACATTTAGGACAGGCCTTTACAGGATGCACACGTTGTTTATAGTGAACCAACTTTTTATGTCTGTTTGGAATTGTGGCCTTGATTTTTCAGCACTGTTAGCAGCTGTTAGCAATGATTTTGATTAGTGTGTGAATTTTGAATTGCTTTTACGTACAGGCACTTTAGTGAAGGATTTTGAACTTTCTCCTAGGGCCTTGCACCTAATCAGGTTTTTAATTTATACACAGAGCATTTCCCATCCATAGAAGTAGACATCAGGAGAACACGTTCATTCCTAGATGCATTATTACGTGATTGCAGAAAAGTCATTGATCCTTGTTTCCTTATATCTACAAGATAAATAATATCCCTGTCTTTGGAAAGATGTTTTGAGATCTTTAAGTGGCAGAACCTGTACTAGTCCTACATACTCTGTGAGTATAAAATAATGCATATAATGTGGTGCATTTTTATATTGCCAGGAATAACAACATAATGCAAATAAAATCATACTTTTCAAGGCTGGAAAATTTCACTGTCAGCATTTCTTCTTAACAAAACTTCCCGAAACAGAAAGGGGAAAAAAGCCACTCTGATCTGTACACTACACTAACTACAAACAAAAGGATGTTCCCATTCTTTTTCATAGAGCTTTTCATGGGTAATCATTAACGTCTCATCTTAATAACTTTTCTTCACTTTACAGTAATGTCATGTTTAGTAGGGAGTCATTCTTTGGATCAAGCCTCACAAGAAAACTTAGGTATATACATTCAAGTAACAATCAAGCCTCACTCTTCATATTTTTTGCATGCCATTCTCTGCCTGCACTTTGTTTTGACTACAGTAGCTCATCTAACTACCATGAGAAGTAACGGGAGATAAGACTGAAACATTATTTAAACATAAAAAGAAACTTGCATGACCTTGCAGGTAGTTCATTGTTCTGATGTTCAGCAAACATTGGGTCTAGTCCTAGCTCTGCCAATGATCTGCTTAGAAACAACTGCTTTTCACTGTTTTCATAGTATGGAAATGATACTAACCTACTCTGCGAAGCATTCAGAAATCTATGGGTGAAAAACATTCTGTAAGAGATGAAAACCATTACATTTGCAGTCCCAACCCTGTCAATACAAACACATGGAAGTAACATTGCATTTGATTTTAATGGATCAACATCCCTGCATGTGTATTTACAGGTTCTGGTTCAGCAAATGGAAAACAAGTGGAGGATTTTTATCATATGAATAAAGTTAATGACATGATGACATGCTTAAACATCTTGCTGAACCATGACCTGAAATGTGGGGCAAGAACTTTATCTTCCTGCAATGGGACATAGAAATAATTAGTAGCAATTCAGAAATCTGAAGGACACACCATTGGAAATACTAAGATTTCAACTAAATTGTCAAACATTCTATTTTATCCTGCACAAACATCTTCCTATCATTCAACTTTAGCTTGTTCTTCTCATTCCTGCTTCATTCCACAAACATGAAATCATCAGCACACAACACAGCTTTCCTAGCCTAAGCCCTTCAGCTTTTGGAGAGCTGCTAGTGAAGCACTCTATTTTTCATTGAATGATTGGCCCATGCAAAACATTTGAGAGACATTGATTTTTTCAGTTTGGTTTGCTTCTAGTGGTTGATACATGAAGAAATGTTCACTGCAAAGTAAAGAGTGAGTCAACATCCACATGGTTTCTATTTACATTTCTGGCTGCATCCTTTGGTGAAAAATATCCATCCTGTTTTCACAAAAAATTGAATTTGGATTATTTTCTCCATGGATTGGCATGATACTGCTTATTTTTGCCCATTTCCATTCACTTTAGTGAATGCATATGAGAAAAAGGACTCAGCAAAAGCCTCTAGTATGGACAACAGCTCTTTCTCTTCCTGAAGGGCATCAAAGATGAGCCTAAGTAAGGACTTGTGCTCATGTTTCTGACCAAATAATTTGAATGGTAGGTGAGTTTGGATTTAGAGTTATGCCTACACTTAAATACCAATAAGAACATAAAACACAAGAGAATGAGGAAACGTTGCCTAAAATTGGATGTTTTCCTATTACAAATCAGACACTTGTAAATTTAGACCTTGGGATTCAGGGTGCAAAGTGGCTTTTTCAAAGAAGGCATTAGTTTTCAGGAAGTTAGAGTCAACTATTTTAAGGTTGAACATTTTTGTGAGTTCTTCTCTATAGAAATTAATGTTATTTGATTTCCTTAAAAGGGAAAACGGATTGGCTAAAGTTTTCAAGTACTTTGGAAGTGCAAAATGTTCTTTATTGGGAAAACACATGGACTCTCAGAGATCAGTTTAATGTATTCACTGAGGGTTAGATTTTCAGTGGGACTCATTGCTGTCCTCATAATATTAGTTTTGTGCTACTTTCCATTGGGAAAAGTTCAAAGGAGAATATTTCTGAAAATCTCATTTAGAATGTTTGATTTCCCAAAGCTAAGTTCACCCAAATAAGGACAGTGGATAATGTAGAAAAATATTGGAGTAAACATGACTTTCTTTTCCTTCCAGTTGCTTGAGACCAGGAATAAATAAACCTACAGATTAGCTAAACTGCAAAAATACGGAAAGAATATTATTACTCCATGTGAGGTGAAAGTGGTTAATACATGGAAGAGGGCTGTGTTTGATTCATTTTTGTTATTAATTCATTATTTTTCTTCTCATACATGTATCATTTGCTCATGAAACTCCAATACTAGGCAAAGAACAGAGAGGAGAGTATCTGGCTTGCATGATGGGATGTAACTGCATTATTTCCTTGCATGACTTTTTCTGAAACAGTATTTCTAGTTCAGTGGTTCCCACTCTTTATTCTGAGCAGGGGTAAAACATCTTCTACAGAAGCCATCCATCTCTTGTATATTCAGCAACCAAATTCTTCTCTCAGATGTTCCAAAATAATTCCCACTGCTCTTGAAGAGCAAGAATCTGAGAGCTGAATTGTTCTTCAGCTGTGAAGATTTCAAGCCAAACTGTCTGCAATGCATCTGTC
This sequence comes from Anser anser, assembly GCF_964211835.1. Taxonomy (NCBI): domain Eukaryota; kingdom Metazoa; phylum Chordata; class Aves; order Anseriformes; family Anatidae; genus Anser; species Anser anser. The sequence continues at coordinate 8,818,641 of NC_139721.1, forward strand.
TTCCCCCCTTTATGATGGTCTGTATCTTCCATAGTTAAGGAGTTCTCATCCTTGAACTCTACCTTAAAGGCAAAGTTTTGGGGAAAACTTTTATTCCAACACAAGGGAGCAGATGCAATGGCATGCAAGGCAAGTGATCGCAAGCTAGTCAGAAAAATTACTCTGCACTTATATCAGCATATTTTGGGATGTGTTATTCCCCACAACTTCTGGAATTGCACTGGAAGTCACAATCATATTTTCCTGAATGTGAGGAAGCCAAATGAAGTGAGACCACTGTCCCAAGGAGAGGAAGAGCAGCTCATATCAGTAGGAGGAGTCTGAAAGATAAGCAGCAGTACGTGAACCTGTAGGTGGGAACCACTGTCCTAGCCACTCTCATTGAAGGATGATGTGATCTGCGCATGCTTCATACTCTGAGACTGAGCCATGCGCATGCTGATTTATTGAAGGAGATTGTGTCATGAGAACAAATGTTTCTTATGTGTTTTTAAAAAGCACAATGTAAACAAAAACCCCAGCAGACCCAGATTTCATCCCCTGGAAATGAGAATAAAGTCCATTGTTTCCCTGATGACAGCTATCCATTTATCTGGAAAGAAGCTTGGGTTTTGTTTTGTATACAACATATTGTTGTATTTTTTTCATGTGAAGCTGATTAATGATTTTCTGAGTATTCTACTGCTCTGGCTGCCTGGATATGAACACAATTGTCTGTATTATTGTGTAAACATACTGTCTGAATGTTACTTTAAGGGTTAATTATCAGCATTAAGTTATTGATAAAGGCTTCAGCTCACATAACTTTAGCTGAGACTAGAAATCTGATTTTAAAATGAATTCTCTTCTAGATCTATCTGTAATCAGTATTAACAGACAAGTTCCCCCAGTTGAAAAGTCACCCCAAAGTGAAACAGATCCCAGTAGGTTAATAACTTCCCACTGAGCATAAAAAGGTGTCTAAAGGTCAATCTTAGACAAGAAATTTAACTTTTTAAACTTTAGGAGTTCTAACTCCTAAACGTAAGATGCCTGAGCAACAAACAGTCTTGGGACAATGGTTTCTTCTTGAACTGACACTTATTAATGGGGAAAGTTACCTTAGAAAGATAATTTAGGAACGCCTTCTGTTCAAATTATCTACCTCCATGAATAAATAAGTAAATAAATAAATAAATTGTTACTAGATTAGTAGATATGCAATAGAGAACACCAAGGCAAATAAGTAGCCTTTTGTGCTGAATGCAATGGAATATTTTGATATGTTTTGATCTGTGAGGAGGATATTAAATCTTAACCACTCCTATTCTGAGGTCAGTTCATGGCAGAGATTTTGAGCCCTACATTGGAAAAAAAAGAAAAATTGCAAGATAAATCTGTTGGATTCTTTGCGTTGTCCACTGACCCTTTTCCTGCTGATCTGATCTGTGTGAAACCTTGTAAAACATTATGTGCCTCCTTGTCTTTTGGTAAAGAAGACAGTTGATAAAGGAATTTTAAGGGACAAACTTTGAGAGATCTGGACATGTATTTTGAAGGACTGAGCAAGTTTCTGGGGAGAGAGTCAAAGACCATATGTAATGAAAATTATCTTCTTTCCATACAACATTTAACTGCTTTTTATAAATAGAAGCCCTCTGTCTCACCTATTTTTCTGCTTCTTTGGCTTTGAAGTTCTCTACTGTAAACATATTCTTCCATTTAGAACTTTTCTGTAGTGTTACTAAATCAAATCTTGTGACGTTTGGTAGGTTGCTCCAAGGCAATATGTTGTGCGTGGCCACTTTTACTTTTGACAAAATTATCTCATCATCTGAAATCATCTGAGTTTCAATCTTAGCTTTCATCCTTCTAGGAACACTTCCTTCACATTCTTGAATGTCTTTGCAGAAGCTCTTGAATTAATGTGTTCAACCTTGAAATCCTAAGTGTAAGTGGAATATAGTCCCCACCTTCATTTGAGGTTCACGTGTCATTCATTGGTAATCTGTTAATCTTCCCACCAGGAAAAGCTGATATCCACAACAAGCCTATTGTACACATAATTGTTTCCTACCTAGAGGAAAATTCTTCATTTTCTTATCACCGAATAGACCTTCTCATCCTAAAAAATTCTTGAGTTTCTTCCTTTTTGTAGTGTACATTACAGTCTCCTTCAGCCTACAAAGATCACCGCCTTGCCAAGCATACTTAATGGCTCTATCTTTCTTCACATTGATGACCTCACAACCTCACTCCTTGTAATTCTCATGCCCATCAGTTTATATTTCCCATCTGACTCTTTGTTATCACTCAACTAGATTTTTGGTGCCTTCCTTTGCAGTAAAATCTATTTTAGCGTTTTTCCTACCTTACCCTCCAAAACCCACTCAAGTCATTCAGTTGGCCTTTATTGTCCCCAACTTTATTTTCATGCCCTTTCAAAACTTGCTCAAGTTAGCTGCATTATTTTCCTGTACATTCCTAAGTATACATTCCTAAGTATGATATATGAGCACTTGAAGAATCCAAATTTCACAGCAGTGCCATGGAGTTAAGACATCTGTCTTGCAAAGCAGTGCTGTTCTCAAACACTGCCTCTGAGAGAATAGATAAATGACAGTAATGCAGAAAAGACATCACAGGATTCTCTGTCTGAATGGAAAGCAAATCACTTGTTGGGATCTTGCACTCACCATTAGTTAAGCCTTTTAGAGCACTGTAGCAGATCAGCCAGATCAAAAGTCCAGGCCAAAAGGAAACACTATGGAAACTACTTTTTAAATAAGTGCTTAGGGCTTAACATTAAACTACTCTACATATTCTGTGGTGACTAATTTGCCACAGATATCAAGAAGTAGCACCTTTATTTTTTTTCTACAAAGAAGGAAGCAATCCCTGATTGTTGCTGTGTGCATTTGTCTGCACTTTGTGCATCTTCCCCATAGCCATTAATTTCTCAGGAAACTACACTGTGACAAAGTCTTGGTAATATTAATACCATTCACTTAGACTGCTCTATTTCTTCACTCAAATCCATTCTTTTCTCACGTCATTGACTTCAGTCCTGGCACTGCTGATATGTCAGGACTAACTGTGTGTCTCCATACTCACACAAGTCCTTCTTAACTGCCACTTCCATACTTGCACACACCTGCACACTTCATACACACAATGACAGTGCAAGTGTCTGAATTCACTAGGCTGCAGAAATTGCATTCGCAACTGTTGTGATGTTGTCAGCAACAAGATTAGGAAAGCTCAAAAAAACATTCTGCACAAATGTTTAGTGCTTCAGTCTTTTGAGGCAGAGATGCTCATATTTTCTTACCTTCCAGGTCAAAGATTATTAATAGGAATCTGATAGTAAAGATGATGGTACCACTAATTCATATTAAAACAGAGAAACAAACAAGAAACAACAACAATCACAAAACCCTGCAACATTTGTGATCTGCAATGCTCAAATGAAGGAGGAACTTTTTATGCTGTAAATTGCAGTACTTCTACTAGAGTCAGTACTGTTATGAAAGTTGCAAAGACATCATATGTCTTTAAATGCATCCCACCTTTGCCGTTTTAAGAGGAATATTCCAAGAACTTCCATTGTGGTGGGATACCGCCTCAGGATACTGCCTCTCTGAGGCAGAAACAACGCCTTCTGGCAAAGAGGTGCACCAGTAGCACCAGAGACCCCCAGATTCCAAAGACATCAGTAGAAAACAAAAGTAAGCCATTTGATCAAGGTAACTCCTTAAAAAAAAGAATAAGAAGTTCTGTAAGTGAGACCCTTCACTTGCACTGTCTGCACACAAGTCTCTGTCTTTGACCACTAGGTCCTTGCAGGGTGCACCCTCCCCATCCTTGCTCTTTCATGCCAGCCAAGTTTAGTGGCTTCAGCTGAACAAACCACACAAAAACCTCTCTGAATACCTATGAAATCTCTTTCTTCTGGCCACCATTGCAACTCTTCCTTCAACTCTGCTCCCAGCAGTAGCTCTCAGAAACCTGCCAGGTGCTGTGGCTTCTTCTCTCCCCCCTGCTCAACCCTCCTGACCTGCTCTCCCACACAGAAGTGCCACTTTAACATGTGTGCACAAGTCATCTCTCCCCAGAGCTGTCACACATTGCAGTGCCCAGGACTGGGTTAAAAAGTAGGCTTTCTTCCCAAAGCTTAGCCCCACATTTATATTTTTAACAAATGGTCAATAAACAGATATTTTTAGTAGTAAAATGAGCAAGCAAATAAACCATTTATATCATCTCTCACCTAAAAAATTTTCAGAGTGTATTTAAGCTGATGCACTAACTAGCAAATTCTTTCGTACTGCTGTTTCCAGTGGCATTAGTGATTGCCTTTAAGACTGTTACGGTCATTGGGCTGTGAGAAGGGTTAATGATGCTGGTAAAATGACAGGCAGATGCAATTGCAATTCAGTGCAGTTGTCACTGAAGGGCAAAGGTCTTTGGTCCGTTAATCCGTAAGAGGACAGTGTAAGGAATCATCAGAGGAACAAAATATGTCACTTTACCACTATTTGTCTACAACACCTCAATTCCTAGAATAGAATAGACTGAAATTGAATAATGGAGAGAACTGTGTGGCTGGCCCTACCATGTACCTAGTAATTGCTTGGCAATGCCTTTCCAGTGTTTTGCTGATAATTTATTTGGTTCACAGCACATCTGACTTTCCTTCTGCTCCTGTTAGGCACGTTTAATAGCCTGCCACAGACCCAGTAGGAAATGGAAAAGCCAAGCATCCTTGTCATTAGATAATAGAACTGCCTGAGTAGTAATGTTTCTCTTCTTAATAATAAATCTCATGCTTCAGACATAGTACTGGAGCTGAAGCACTGTGATACATTACATAGAGAGGATAGCAAAACCCTCTGGTAACATTTTCAACATAGATAAAAAAAAATGCTCATAAAAAGCAGTTAATTATATGCAGAGCTTAGCTGTTGCTTACATTGATGTATTACGGTAGCCCCAGCAGTGTCCTTGTGTACAAAACATTTATTTAGCCTCTTATATATTTTAAGCATCATGAAAACAAGTTAAAAGTGTACAAAGGAGGAAAATGATTACTTTTGCTTATTTTGTAGCCAAAAGCTGGGTCTCTTGGATCGGGTTCGTGGTACCAATACTAAAGGAAAGCTATTTACCCCTCTGAATGTAGATGCCATTGAAGAAAGTCCTTCAAAAGAGCCTAAGAATGTTGTCTTGAATAATAAGGAGCGTTTTCGCACTGCATTCCGAATGAAAGCGTACGCTTTTTGGCAAAGCTCGGAAGGTAGTCCATCTGTGTTGATTTCTTTCTATCCCTCCCTTTTTCTCTTCATTTTACTTTCTTCCTCTGCATCTTCTGTTGAAGGTTTGTGACTTTCTGGGCCAAGCATTACCACCTCCTGGTTTCACGTGGCACATTTGGGGAAGCTCCAGGAAATGAATGCTGGTGTACAGACAACACAGTACTTGAAATAAGGCAGTGGCCCTCCAAAAACCAGCAGTCAGTACTGGATTTGGCCAGAGATGGAATCAGTCCATTTGAACTTGAACACCAGGGCACATTGGGCAGTGAACTGATATCCCTCCAAAAGCACATACCATCATGGCTCTGTTTATTATCAGGGATGCTATGCTAAGGCAGCTCCCTGCTAGACTGTATCCAAGCCTGCATTAGCCTGTGTCCAGGCATCTCAAATATCTCCTCACTGAAATCCCTTAAAACCATGTTTTATAGAGTGAACTGCTGTTCCCTTCCCACTTTCCTTAAGTCTGCTGCCCCTCGGCAGATTTACTTTTATTGGTGTCCATACAACAAGATAGGATATTTTTTCCTCTCATTCTCCCTCAACACATTTTTCTGTTATTGTCTGCTGTGTCTAAATGGTGTCTAAATAACAGTTTCTCCTTTATTGTGCCAGCTGGCTTCTGTGCATCCATCCATACTACCATGGATGTAGCTTGGGTGTCCACACTGGGGACTTGAGTATCCTCGTCCATGAAGTTACATGAGCTCAGAGCAGTGCAAGTGGGAGAACTTGGCCTGTAGCTTCTACAGATGTTCTAGCCTTATATAAAATAAGATTGGTAAAGGCTTTTCACCGTATAAGTTCATAAAAGTGGGAACTTCTAAATCCATTTGAAAGGAAGAAAAGTTCTCAATGTTTTCAAAATGCTGGAATCTGAGAGGAGATGCCTCAAATAATGTCTTACAGCAATTCCAGCAGAATTATGAAAATTTTTTCAAGAGTTGACTAGAGAAAGAGGAACCTGCAAGAAATGTTCCTTTACTAAACACTTATCTCTCTGTATATCATGCAGTCAGATGTTCACACATCTTTTTTTTTTTGACCTGCCTTGCAGATGCAGGTACAGGGGAACCCATGGGAGAAGAGAGAGGCGACAGTAGTGACTTCCTCATGGAAGAGATGATCCCCACATTCAAGACAGCCATCCGAGCTGTCAGGTAAATGTCTTTGACTTCTCCTCAGTGCCTGGCTTTGATTTTGAATGTTTGTGCTTCAGGAAAACACACCACCGTGTTGCTGCATGTTGATTCATTGTCGTTATTCTTGCTTTTATAAATGCAATAGACTGGATAATTTTAGATAATTGAAAAGCATCAGGCAAATCCTATACAAGTCCTCTTTCAAAAGATACAGAAAGGAAAATATTTTTAGTAATACTGATCATGCCATTTTTTGCAAGACACTACAGTTGTATTTGTCATAAAACAATATAATATACAGCTTATCTATAAAACATACTGTAAATATAGTATTTTGCCGAAGTTACTGACTGTAGCATTTATGTACAGCTGGAATTCTAGCTTAGCAGAAAATCCTCAGCTGACTCAATTCTTCTTTATTTACAATTGTATGAGTCTGCAATATATTTTTTGTCTGTCATGCTTTAATAGATGCTGAAGTCTCCATTTCATCAGTCTTCAGCCTGTCACAAACATCACCTCTAGTTTTGCATCACAAGATATAATCCCTGGGGTTAAAAACTCCTAGTAAGGCTTGGTAATGTGCTTAGAACATCAAAAACATGAAATTTGTTCACTGATGCTCTGTTACTTCTCCACTCAGAATTTTTCACTCTCCACATAAAAAAAAGCCCCCAGAGGAAAAATGTTCTGTTTTCATTGCGGTCACTTTTTTTATTCTGTCAGTTGTTTTAGACCAGTGAGTTACCACCTTCCAGTAGAAAAATTTCAAGTCTAGAGTGTCCCAAACTCTATCTTCTTCAAAAAGGTTCAGGGAACATGATTGTGTATTCTACATTTAGAAATGTTTATAAATCAGCTGCAGGTGTATGAGATGAATGTCCCATTGTCACTGGTTATGACTGTATGTTTTCCCAATCCATGCAAGGGCTCTTGGCCAACCTGCCTTCCTCCCCTTTTCAGTGTGGATTATTTCTGTCTATAATAAGTTCCAATCAATTACTAAGTGATGAAAGGTCTTATTTCATATTTTCATTTGATGGTAACACAGAGTAAGTCCTGTATTACCAGAGAATATACGTTTGCAGGAGCTGAATTAATGGCTTCTGAAAAGCTTTATTTTTTTCCCCATTTATGGATGCTATTTCATACTAACAAGTTGTGTTAGTGGATTATAACTGGATTATAACTGAAAACCAATGTCAGAGTCTTCCTTTTTTCCTCCACAGTATATATTCCCTCTGTAATAACTGGGCAATGGCTGAGAAAGAAAAACACTGTATACATGGTATTTCTTTCACAACGTGATTATCTGTAACTCCATTTTGCCCTCATCTGAGCTTCCATAACCAATGAGTGGTCTGAATCCAGTACTTATTTTATTCCGTATAAGTATGATGTCTGTTTGTTTACATTTTATTATTTTACCAATAATCCAAGACTGCATTATCTGAGCTTTATTTACAAATAAAATTAAAATTAGCACTGTTTTCTCCTTGTTGTTTTCCAGCTGAGTGCAGAATAACTAGATATTAAAATTTCAAGTTTTCTCAAGCATGCCAAAAGCCATGTCCCACAGGCTTTTCTTGTGTTACCCAACTGCTTCCCTCCTGCTGAAAGTTACTTCATCCTTGATTCCTCCACAGTTTTCCCCTTTTTCCTTCCCTGATATCTGCTTGTTTTCACAGAATACACAGCTGCCTTTTATTTACAGACCCCTCCTCCATAAGACTAAGACTCCATAAGACTCCGTTATTACTTTTGCAAAACTTCCTCTCCCACAATCTGTGTAAACCTAATTGATTCATGTAATTTCCTCTTAAACTCAATCATGATCCAAGCTGCCAAGCTTTTTTTTTTTTCATTTCTTTCTTCTTTTCTTTTTTCCCTGTACAGTTTTTCCAGACCCAGAATGTTAATAGGAAGTAATTATTTCAGACAAAACCTCTTAATGAGTTTCCAGTGTCATGATCAAGAAGATTTTAAATTTAAATCACTAAGAGTGTGATTCCTATTTTAAGTATAGTTTTGGTGTAATCATACATATTTTGGCTGGAATAGGCGTAGGTAAAATTTTGAAATCTTGAACATTGAAAGACTTATTAGCAGTAGAGTTAAATAGTCAAAAAAGCTTTTAAAAGTCATCCTAGAATTATCTTTGCTAAATGAAAGTTCATATATACATTTTTATAATATAACTTGAATAAAAAACAGGTCAGAACCTTAACAGATGAAAGCAATTGCACAATTTAGACCAAGAAGAACATGAAGATTACACTGAGGAAGCAAATCCGTGTATTCCAAGTCAACGACATATTCAAAAAATAAAATACTTTCCTTCTTTACAAATGTATTTTGTCTATTTGTTTAATTTTCCAAGATACACGTGAACAAATGTATAAACAGAAAGGAATTAAAATTTAAAAAAAAAAAAAAAAAGGTTGCAAAACAGTTTTCAAGTGATCTTGCCAGCATGCTTCCTTATTATATCTATGATTCTGTTATTACTTACGAGGACATTTAATAATAGTTTATATCATCATCATTGTTACTACTGCTACTACTACTACTACTACCACCACCACTACTACCACTACTGTAATAGTGTTATACTGCTACTTTTTCAGGGGCACTTCAGGTAGTTCTAACATTTTTTTCTTTTTCTTCGCAACTTGAACTGCTGACTACTTAACTTCCACATTTCTAACTTTCTAATAAATTAACATTTCCCATCAAAAACTTTCCTAGGTGCTAAATGAAATACAAGTTGAAAATGATTCAATATTACATATACACTCTAAATTAGCTTTATAATATGCTGAACCATGCCTTCAGCTTCAACATCTCCTCTGATCTGTGCTGTTCAAAATCAAGTTCCATATCTGAATATGTTGCTTTGAACCATTTCTAGTTATGAAGATAGTACTGAAAAAGATACATCATGGGCATATAATTATTTTTAGGAAAATCTAGCCTATTAGCTTTGAAAAGCCAACTATTATATGTTTAAAAACATAGTATGATATTGGAGATTCTCTGCTTATATTTTATTGTCTAGTATTTGTCTAGTGAACAAGTTCACTTTTCAAACATCCAGAGTATTTACCAATTATTCAATAAAGCTGCAAATGATCATTATGGAATTTATATAAGAACTTAGTAATTTTTTTCTGTTTATTACACAGAATACTACAGTTTCGTCTCTATAAAAAAAAATTCAAGGAGACATTGAGGCCTTATGATGTAAAGGATGTGATAGAGCAATACTCAGCAGGGCATCTTGATATGCTTTCCAGAATAAAGTATCTTCAAGCAAGGTAAGAATCCTTTGGGATGTGGGGAAAATGTAGAGTGCTGGCAAAAGCATAGTTGGTCTATTTGTGTACAAGGCCATCCAGAAGCTACGTCTTTGCACTTTCCATAAGAAAGCCACTTCCCCAAAGAGTAAAGGTGAGTGAGCAGCTAGCTGGCGTAGCTGCAGAAGAAGAGAGCACTACCTCATAGTTAGAACAAGGAAATGAAAAATCATGAGAATTTTCTTGACCATTGCTTCATTTAATTATGGGGAAATTTTCCCCCTTCTCTTTTGCACAGATAATCAATAAAAGCAGTAATTACACTACATAGAGCTTTCCTTTGTGATTGATTCTCTGCTGACCTGTGCCTGGTGAAAGATCTCATATGAGTGAAAAACCAAATTAGCCTGGAAGGTTTCACATCCCCTTTGCTCAGATGTAAATTGACATATACAAAAATATTTTTTGAGCTCAGAAATTTGAAGAGAGCTCATGATGTTAGAAATCTGTGTCTACAATGTGTCCCAGCAATGCTTGGGTGCCTAGGAAATATCTAGTTAGCTTTGCAAGTTTTGCCTTATTCTTTTTTAAGCTCTATTTCCAAAACTCCCTTTTGAGTCTTTGTTACTGTTTGCTGCAGAGATCCATAGTCATTTCTATCATGTGCTAGCATTTAGAGGTGGACTTATGCAGTTGCATTTTTCTTTTTTTTCAGAGTAGATATGATTTTTACACCTGGACCTCCATCTACTCCCAAGCATAAGAAATCCCAAAAGGGAGGAGCTTTTTCTTACCCTTCACAACAATCTCCCAGGTGAAATTATTCTGCTTAGTATTTTGCACAGACGAAAACAGAAATAAAATGTTTGCTCATACCAAAAAGCATGCACTTAATTCATCCAGACAGAACACTGTTATAGTAACAATACTAAGCGGATATGATGCTATAAGATACACATGTGTAAATGTTGAATCAGAATGAGACTAGCTTCCCTAAGAATGATGTATAATGGAAATCTAAACTTAATGGCTTCTTAATTGTCTAGCTCAGTTTCTCTGTGGTTTGCAGATGTGATTTTATATGGAATATGTATTTATGCTTGCTGAAGTGCTGAATTTCTAGCATTCAACTAGTGAAAACAGTTAAAAACTCAATAAAAATTGCCAATAGTTTTAAGGTAAACTTAAACTTTCCTGAAGTGAAAAAAGTTTCATTATAGCCCCCACCAATAACAAACACAGAGTTTCAATGATGCAGCTTTAAAATCAATGATTATAGGGAACTGATGAAAATAAACTGCAAGAACAGGTTTCTGGGTATGAATGTTACATGTTATTGTATTGTTGCAATCCTGGTAGCAAAAATTCAATAATAAATTACTTTTTTTTTTTTTCTGTTATTTACAACTATCAATCTGTCAATAAATACCCATGAAGAACCACACAAAGCCATCAACAATCTGTCCCCAAAGCTGTTACAGTTTCTCAGGACAAAAGTAATCTTACACAAAATAAATTAACTTGGCTCTATCTGGTTTATCCCACCCAGTGAAAAATCTGAAAACATGAAAATATGAAGACAGAGCCCTACATATATGGAAAGAGGCAATGATGATTTTGGAAACAAAGCAGATTGCAAAATTTGCATGAGCCATATCAGTGATAACCCAACCTGCAAAATCTGACATGTTTTAGTTATAATTTCTGCTTTAAGATATATCCACAGCTGTGATTTTTGAATTTTGTCAGAAAGAGAGGACAAGAACTGGACCTGTTAAAACAAAAGTTTTAGGACATATTTTTTTCTAAGTCATCTTAAGAACAGGTGCCTAGAAATTAGTTTTCTAGACTTTGACATAGTTTGTAGAAAGACATAAATTCCTTTGAAGTTGATTTGGAACTGTTTAGATAAAGATTTAGCTTGACAATGACAATCTCAGATCCCATGATGTTATAAATCAAGGTTCTTTAGTTAAGCAGAGATTATCTTCCTACCTCTTGAGCTTACTCCATCTGACAGATGAGCAGTAGGAAATTACGTAGAAGAAAATGTAATCAGTAATCTACTTTAAATATCCAGGCGAGACTCTCTTTTCAGCTTTTCCAGTCTCTGCCACTTTCTATTTGGTTTAATGAAATGGAGAAAAAAAACACTCGACCATGAAACTCATATTCAAAGTCTTCACACAAACTAATTAGAAAGAATTAGATTTCAAAACATACGTCCATCTGTAGACCTACTATCAGAATAGACTGCAACATTTTTCACAAATCTGAAATTTTTCCACCAACTCTGAGATCAATTTCACTGACTGCCATTTTGAGCTTTTTTGTTTGCTTTTATGTTGCCTTAATCTCAGTCTTGATTTTGAACACAAAATAATTTTAAACACAAAATCAGTAATCTATTCTTTAGAAATGCAGTGAAATTGCACAGAGTAATCTTTTTATTCCATTTGTATTGTAAATAACCAGATCCAATCCTTTCTTAAATGGAATTCCAAAGAGCTAATGTTAATATACCACAAAGATGGCATTTCTGTTTTCTGATATAAACTACTCACTGTGATGCAAAGAAAAATGGAACACTAATAGATATATTAATTCTTTATAGAAATGATCCATATGTAGCCAAAGCATCTACAGCAGATACTGAAGACCAAAGTATGATGGGCAAATTTGTTAAAGTTGAACGACAGGTATGTAATTTCATGACAACAAAGGAAACTGAGGTGCTTGTACAGAAACAATAAACTGATATCAATTATATGTCATTCTTTGTCTGACCCCAGCAGATTTGTACTGCTGGTGATCAAGCATCACACAGATCTTGTACTAATGATCACAAAACTATCAGATTACTTTTCCATGAAATAATGTAATTACCTGGGAAGAGTAAATTTTGAGACCTGTTGAATGGATATAATTATGTATGGCAGCAAGACCCATACCAACATGTTTAAGTGGGACTTTTTCACTCCATGCTTAAACGCCATACTTATCATGGCTGGTGTTTTGCTGTGAGTACAATGTTCTCTTGCAGGGTCTGGCACTCAAAAGTATTGCCTCCACAGGATATTTTGTGTCTTCTTTATGCATTTTAACCCTATGCTTAGAAAAACACAACACTCTCATTTTTAAATATGTAACTAAGATGGAGGCAAGTTGCAATAATTCACAACAGATCTTGTCATGGAATGTAAATGTTCAGGTGCAATATACTATCAAAAGAGAAAGGAAAATTAGTGCTGATATTTAACCCTTATGTTGTAGAACTATTAACAGTTAGAGAGGAGGTCTGTGTGCAAATGTAATTCCATCTGTTGCATTTTGGTAATAGCTATTTACAGTATGCTATCACGACTTTGATCATCATGTTGTAGACTGCCATTGGATAGTGGATTGACAAATATCCAGCAACACTGAAAAAATGCGGGTACTATTCATAGGCAATTAATCTGAGGCAATTAGCATATAAACTGTCATCCACTGCAGTCCAGTTTCCAAGAAAAAGTCATGATTATCTTGCAATTGTCTCATGATTATCTTGTAATTGTGTCCATGACCAATAAAGATGGCAACACATCATTGTGGGGGCAGTACACCTGTGGAAGCATTGATTATTTTATTAAATAACCAACTTGAGACAATATGATAAAACTGGTATTTTTCAGGTTAATGACATGGGGAAGAAACTGGATTTTCTTGTTGATATGCATATGCATCATATGGAACAGCTGCAAATACAAGTCGCTGAGATAAGTCCATTGAAAGAAACTGCTTCTCCTGCAAAGGAGAAGAGAGAAGAAAACAAGTATTCTGAATTAAAAACAATAATATACAAATACACTGAGCCGTGTGCTCATGAAACTCCATACAGCTTTCAGCAGGTTCCAGTCAACAAAGTCAGTCCTTATGGTTTCTCAGCACATGGTCATATGACTCATTCACAACCTTTATCAACGGGTGGGCAAAACTCTGGCAAACTGCAAGCCACACCTTCCTCAACTTCATATGCAGAAAGGCCAACAGTTTTGCCTATATTTACGTTGGTGGACTCGCAGGTTAGCTACCACTCCCAAGGAGACCTGCAAAGCCCTTACTCAGACAAAGTGTCTCCAAGGCAGAGAAGGAGCTTAACAAGAGACAGCGATACGCCATTGTCCCTTCTCTCTGTCAACCATGAGGAACTTGAGCGCTCCCCAAGTGGCTTCAGTATCTCCCAAGACAGAGACGACTTTCCTTTTGGCCCCAATGGGGGATCTGCATGGATGAGAGAGAAACGTTACCTAGCAGAGGGAGAAACAGACACAGACACCGATCCTTTTACACCAAGTGGCTCCATGCCTTTGTCTTCAACAGGGGATGGGATTTCAGATTCAATATGGACCCCTTCAAATAAGCCAGTTTAAAAGTGTGGGGGGGGTTAGTCACTGGTTGACTTCTCCGTGTAATGTAAGCATACTTTGTATATCTCACTTACTCTACACCCAAAGCTTACTAGTTCAAAACACCAATGGCTGCATAAGATGCATGTGTAATTAGTGGTAGTCATTCTGCACCATTTCATACAATTTACTAATGCAGTTTTTTTCATGCTACCAAAACTAAGGAGCTTAGTTTTGAGCACGGTTTGCATGACTTTACCCTATATAAATGGTACAGCTGATTTCTTCTATGATACATATCTATTTGATACTCTTCAATACAAGGTGGATTGATAACAGCCAAGATATGACGGTCCTTGCTACGCTTTGTAAACTGAGCAGCAAAGTCAAAACAGTTCCAGGAGCAATATCCTTTTGTGGAAATTAGAAGTCTGAATCCATTTTCCAATATAAGTAAATCAATTCTATCCAACCTAGGCAAAAGGATCTAATCTTCAAAGGGAAAAAGCTGAGTCAAAGGAAATAACATTACTGAAACAGTTTTGTAAACTAAGTGTTTCTCATGTGATCTATTATACAACTACCCATGAAATACAATGCCAAATGAAACTAGGGGTAGATTAGTCATTGATATTTATTTACTGTATAAATTCCTCAAGCTACTTTGAAAATCTCCACTAGTGGTTATAAAATTGCTGGAAGTGCGACTACAATACTGTTTTGTAGAAAAAACTTTTGCCAAGCCCATCGGTTTCTTATGGGGACAAGGTTACCTTCTGTTCAAAAAAAAAAAAAAAAAAAAAGTATTCAATGTAGGTTTCAAATTCCAGGTTTCTACTCTCCACTCTTTTATTGACTTACATGATATTAAGTAAGCTGCATAATGCAACTGTACTTCGGTTTCCCGTCTGTTAATTCAGAGTTATACTTACATATATACAAGTTGTGAGACTCAATTCGCTAATATTTGTCAAGTGTTTCGAGCTCCTCGGATGTGCAGAGTCTCGCTGTTTTGTTCCCTGGGGGTTCCACAGTGCAGGAAGATGCCAGGGTTTGGCTTACAGTTTCTCTTCAAAATGGACTGCTCCAAATCCATGTATGTGTATCATATTTAACATCAGTGTACAAATAAATAAATACCATTCTTGTGTCCTGTCCCTGAGCAACAGAGGTATAAGTATACTCATTAGGCCTCAGCCAAACGTTTTGCATGAGAACTGGAAAATGTGTTGAGGGAGAGCAAGGAAACCATCCAGCCCACTGGGCACTGGGCAAAAATGAATCTGAGATCTCACCACCACAATGGGAATGTAGTATCTGCACAGCTAGTGTAAACAATCTGTCCAAATATCCTATGCAGGATTCATCTGATCTCAGTTCAGGAGTCCATGAAATAGTGTCCATCTGATGTCAAATTTTATTTCTATGCACTTTACAGCTGTGGAAAAATAATCAATACAGTCAGTGAGCGCAGGGTACAAGAACCGAAGCATGCATCATCTGTAGGATAGGATTAATCAGACCGTTAACTCCATTATCTACAATTGCCAACTGACTTCAAAGGGAGCTGAGGTGATTTCCTTATAAGTAGGCATGTCACAGACACCCATGGTCAGTGGATGAGGCTCTCACCTCCACCCCTTTGATCCACGGTGCAGCCTCTCGACCATGGCTCCTGTCCACTTCCTGTTAAGAATCATCCCTGCCACTCCAAATGTCTAATGAGTACTACCATGGCTAGAGCACCGATCAACAAAGACATAAGGATTTGACCAAAAAAGACATTAGAAAGTGATTTTTCTGTAGTGACTGTTTGTTATACTGCAGCTATACAACTGAGCATCATTGGTACATGCAGTTAGAGCACAAGAAAGAGACACACCCGACTGGGATTCTCATGTGTATCTGTAACTGGGTAACGCACAGGCCTGGATAGAGTGTGCTTCAGTGAAAGACACTTTGCTGGGTTTTTCCCACTATAGTAAACTTTGTGTTTGTTGATTCTTTCATACTTTTGACATCTCATGACAGGTATTCCATCCAGGCATCTTCTATTCTTTTCCAGATGTAGGCATTGCCTTCATCTTCATTATTTATTCTCTATTTAAGAGACATCTAAAGGATTAGGATCTTTGTACTCTTAAGACTGGATCTGCTTTTTAGCTAAAATCATGATACACCCTTCTGGGCCAGATCTTTAGGGAGAAGAAATTGCTGTAGTTACTTGAGTAAACAAAGCACACCAATTAGAGCCTTTGAAGACTGAGCTGAGTCCATGGGGGCCATGGGGCTATTCTGAGGTCAGTAACTATGATAATACAAGATACAATTTTAGTAATTAGTTAATTGACAAATAGTCTATGTTTGCTGCAGTTTCATGGCTAAACTCAAAGAGAATAAAACTAGCTGATGAAAGTGTAATTCACTGTAATTTAACATGCTGAGAAAAAACTTTTGGCCACCAATGATTCTTGGAAATACCTATACTTTACTTGCTGTAATCTTTTTAATGTAATAATGTATATCAATGGTGACTCATAAGACTTAACCCTCATGTGATGAATGAAAAATAATGAAAACTTATATTAACATTGCTAGACTTCTTCTGAAGTTGTGTTTAAGTATATGGAAGACAAGCTTTTTTCATATTTCTAGTATGCCAAGTGCCTGACATTCCTACTGATTTCGGTGGAGTTTGGCCCTTCTTAAGATTCTTTCTAGAGATGAGAATTCAAAAATCAAAACAGCCCAAAGCCAAGTGCAATTTGAGAAATTTGTTTGTGAAGGCCTTTGACAGTAGCTATGCCATGCAGTTCTCTGCTCAATTCCCCCTCCAGTTCAGGTTTCTAATCTCTCCTATGCCAGGTCATATAAAAGGAATATTTTCTCAGTATTAATCCTGGCTGAAAACCTGCAAATCAACTCATTACAAAGGTACGTTCATTTTAAGAGAAAATCCAAGTAGAGTCAGGGATTTGGATCAGTCTTATCTGCACACAAAAATGCAGCCCTAGGGAAATCAGGATTTGGGCTACCCTAAAATCTGTGCACTGTAGCAGCTGAACTGCCTCCAAGTTTGCATTTGCAATGGGCTGTAAGCACCAATTTACCATAAGTAGGTTAAAAACACAGGGCCAGGTGTCTGTAGTTACATCATGAAATATTTAAAGACATGCTAAGTGACCAGTTAGGGCCTGCTTCATCCTAAATGTGCTCGTGGCAAGTTCACTAAGGCTGTGTACAGTGGGCATCTTTGGGTCCTCTGGAAAATGCACTAGGGGAGGGTCAAGTATGGTCTTACTAGCTTATTTTATTATTTATTTTACCCAACACACTTATTTCCATTGAAACCAGTCACTGGTCACTTCAGAAGGGTGATGTGCTCAGCAGCACTGTCATCCTAGATAATCTGGATTAAAAAAAAAAAAAAAAGAAAAACACAGAGTGCATTCATTCTGTTCTTTGTGTTAGCAATGTAAATGTGTCTAGATATCACCAGTAAGGTGAGACCTGGAAATCTTCCCAGATCTGAGATGTGCACCAAAACTTAATAAAACTCCACTTGAGGTTGAGTCCAAGAAGTGCGTCAACCGAGGAGCTGCAGTTTGTGTGTCTGCCAGAGATACTGGGCAAAACAAACAAAATAAAGTATCTGTGGCTGTTAACCCTGGAAATATTTAAAAGGTTAAGACCATTTCTCAGAGTAGCTTTTCCACAAATAAAGAAAAAATGATTAACAATTTCAGGTGGGAGAGTCATCTAGGTCCATTATTACTCTTCATACCCATCTTCCATCAGCGTGTGGCATTTCAGTTTAACAGCTATTAGTCTTCTTGAAGTTAAATCTTTCCAGCATCTTTGTTTATGTATAGTTAGCATAAGAAAACAATTAATTGTTGGAATCTGCTCTTTGCTGACTCTTAACTCCTATGAGTGACCAAGAATCCATTTCAGGCCTTGAAATGTTTTTTATAATTAGCAAGTGTGGGGTTTTCTCTGCTCTCCTTTAAGTCAGTAAGAAACCTCAAATAAATGCGCTAGGTCAGAATTAGGTCCTAATCTGCCTTTATTTATGAATTTCAATGCTTTGCAGATACTTATACACTGATTTTTCTGTCACTATAAATGAAGCTTATCTGTAAGTTTTTGGAAAAGTGAATATGTGTTTACATTGTGTACCTCTCTTTGCAACATTATCATCAGTCAGGCTTCCTCAATTTAAAATCAAACCAAGAATATTTCATTAATGCAGAAGCGAATGTCTAGGCTAAGTACACAGTTGTAGAAAATGTGGTTTATGCTCCATTTAGCAAATTGCTCCTTTAAGAAAAAATCTAGTCAGGTAATGGCTGTTGTCCTTACCTTGGCTTTTCCCTGTGCTAAATTAATTGGTTTGGCTCCTGTTAAAATAAATGGGAACTACGCACATGGAGACATTGATAGTATCTGTCCCTGAGCTGACTTTGGGTATATTTATTTGATTCTTATCTCTAACTTTGCTGCATTGTTACGGTTCAGAGTGGAAATAGTCATATATTTTTTCTGTTTCAAATTGTGGCCCAGAAATGCCGCAAACTAATTCCTGTCTGAACCCTTGTGTAGCAGGACGGCTGACTCGTGGCCTTCAGGTGAGCACCGTGGTCCGATCAATTTGCAGGATCAGAGCCTAAAGCAATCAGAAAATGTAGATTAGGAAGCAAATTCATCCCTGCTGGGAGCCCAGTTTTTGCAGGAACTGGATTTGTCCCACTTAGTGCAAAGCATGTGAGAAAGAAACAGATCTTACATCCTTGTACCCCTCCACTAAGCTTTAGGTGCCAAGAGCAAACCAAAATTTTCTACAACCTCATGAATTTGAAGTGGTATCACTTTTTCAGAAGGCCAGCTGAACACAGGTGTTGCCTTTCAAAGACCATTTCCAGAAGTGCAGAGGAAGAAGGGGCCATTTTCAAGTGTCTTTAGCTGGGCACCATGATAATGAAGACACTGGATCTCACTATTACTTCTGATTATTTAGGCTGTAAGGTTTGATCCTTCCCTGTTCAGCTTTTGGCAGCTTCCCTCTGAAGTAAACTGAAGCAAAAAGCAGGATCCTATCTCCATCCTCCAGAATATGCTGAAACTGAAGGTTACATGCCCAACTGCATCTTGTTTTCTAGTTATGGCATCTTATTATTACTAGTATTTGTGCCTTGCTCACTGAAATTTTCTCCATGCTACAAAGATGCTTTTCAGATTCTGGCTGACAAGGGAACACAACTTTTTTACAAGTGGCCTTTAGTGCTCTTTATAATATTATTTATTGTAATTTTTAAACTGTATGTGTAATTTATATTCTGGCACTGTCCAATATTTGAACAACTTTAATATGTTTATTTCAATATATTATGCAAACAATACTTCTTAACTGATTTTTTATGTTCTGTCTTTAAAAACTGCACCACTTATTAATAAATAGAAATTTCAATTATGATGTGGAGGAATTTCTTTTCATTTAAAGCATGATATATTCACATACGTTCAGGGAACATGATGTCAAATGTCCTTCCAGCAGACACTGGCAAAGATCATCCATGCAGGACTGAGTAAGCTATCGATGAGTAAAGTATAAAGTCTATATAAAGTTTATATAAATCTATAAGTAAATCTTACTAGGAGTAAGCTTTACCCTTCTTCCACACTTAGTCCCGTTATAATACAATGCATAGTAGATTGAATTATTTATGATTTCTTTTCATTTAGTAGCCATGCAAATTATAAGTATTTGGTCATAAATGTGTGGGAAAATGAAAACTAGTGGAAAATACATTGAGCTGGAAATATTTCCTGAAAACACTACGATTGGAAGGAAAAGGAACTGCAATCTCATACACATCAGTATCAGAAATATCAGGTGCAGCAGGTCTGACTTTTCTCGGTGACAACAGTCATGTTCAATGCACAAATAAGATACAAGTTTTTATTCTTGTTAGACCCCTTTTGCAATGAATAGATGGAAAACAGTGCTTTTCAGAGGACGGTTCAGTCTGTCATATTGCAAATGGACCAGATTCAGGTGGTGCCTCTCTCAGGCAGTGCCTGTCTTTAACTGGCATCTTTCTTAACCACAGAATTCAATATGGCCCACTTAGACACAAATATATTTCAGATAGCTAAGTTAGGTGAGATGAATCATATCTTTTCATAGAATCATATAATCACAGAATCATTCAGGTTGGAAAAGACCTCTAAGATCACCTAGTCCAACCTTCAACCTACTACTGACAAGTCCACTGCTATACCATGCTATTTAGGTCTACATCTGCACATTTCTTGAAGACCTTCAGGGATGGTGACTTAACCACTTCCCCTGGCAGCCTGTTCCAATGCTGCACAACCCTTTCAGTAAAGAAATTTCTCCTAATATACAACCTAAAGTGGAAAGACTGAGATGTGCAAAGGGTCAGTTCAGAGAGAAGGCTGAAAGGTAACTGTCCTGAACAAGACAGAAGGAGAGCACATGGCACATAAACTTTTTCCCAAAATATGGCTGAACCCAATGGGATAATTTTAAGGCATTCCCTGTGTCATCAGCATCATGATTTTCACCAACCTCTGCCTAAAAATTGAAATTTAACTAAAAATTTTTCTTTAATTTTTGTGGTAGGTAAAAATGTATTCAGCAATTAGTCCAGTTTGTGATCTAAGTTCTACACCTCTGTAAATTTGGAGTAATTCAAAAAATCTTAAAGTAACACAACATCCAATTGTTTCTGATTTATGTTTTATTTTGTTTCTCTGTCTTTAAAAGGGTTAAATTTAAATAGGATCAGCGCCAGATTCTTACAGACAAATTTTATCAGATTTTCCAAAGATTGACAATATTTAAAATAATAATAATAATAATAATCAACCAGAGCATGGAATTGTGAATATCTTGGCTTCAGTTTTCCTCAAAGAATAACTATGACTCAAGCATTTTCTTTATTCTCTGCATTTCTCTCCAGGCAAATACAAAGCTATTTCAAATGTATTCACACCATTTTATACGCAGTATTACCATGCATTAACATTACTTAGCAATGAACAGCTAACTGAACAGCTACCTATGCAGCAGAATTCTTTTGCAAAGCAAAACACACAGCCACAGCAATGACATTTAAATGAGTACTTCACAGACACAATAGGTGAACCACTCAGCTTTTGTTCACCTGAACTGAAATATATTGCATTAAATTTTCCCTTTGGCAGTCACCCAAATACGCAGGCATGCCAAATCACTGCATTTCACTAAGGCGCTGTTTTTTTTTTTTTAAGGCGCTGGTTTTTTTTAAGGCACTAAGAGTCATAGTCATAGAGTGGTTTGGGTTGGAAGGGACCTTAAAAGTCATCTAATTCCAACCCTCTGCCATGGGCAGGGACACCTCCCACTAGACCAGGTTGCTCAAAGAAATCTTCTAAGAAATGAATTCTAAAATGGGAACAAAATATGATGACTATATTCAGATAAGAGCCCAGGTTGTAGCCAGGGAGATTTCCACCTCTTCAGACTCTTCTTATGTTTATATGGGAGTGCTGAGACCATATATAATTGTCCTCTGCCTGAGCAGAGTGAGGCCAAGACTTCTGAATGTTTTATAATGGGTGAGTATTGATGCCCTCAGTATAGCCCAAGCAATGCTGTCAGGGCTGGTGGCTTATTCACTTCTCCAAGTGCATCCTTCCCTTTCTTCTCAGGGTACTTATCAGGGACTTTTCAGCACTCTTTCCACAGTCTTGAAAACTAGCTCAGAAAAAAAAACATAATAATAATAAAATGAAAAATGGCTCTTTAACGTTGAGCATCCTGTTGGACCACAAAGAAGAGAAGGAGTCAAGACAGCCAAGTCCCATGGCACAGACCAGCAGGAGAGCTAGACTGCCATTAAAGAAGTTGTACTCCAAGAAGGTTTTTCAGGCATATGGCCCTGATGGCTGTTAGCCCAGTGGGCTCAGGATGGCACTGCAGTTCCTGTCCTCTTCTTTGTGTCAGACACAGATGGTCAGCAGAACACAGACCAGGGCTTGTGAAAAGAGAATATGATGTAAGACATGCTGTGAATGTTTTGGTAAGTTTGCAGGGAACAGCTGTGTGTCTGACACATATTATATCAGAAATAACAACACTGGATAAATCATTAAATATTTTCTAAGTTCTGAACTGCTGAAACTTCTATTTATATAATCAAAGCCCTATGAGTTTGAAGACCTACAAATGTGGTGTTCGATCTCTGAATGTTGTTTTTAGAAGACCCAAAGGAGCAATGCAAGGCATTGCATGGGTCTGTAAAAATCTCGTGGAATCTCTATACCATGCAGAGACAAAAACAAAACCATCAGAAATCCACCAGAGATGAACATTGTTTTGAGATTCAGTACATTCCCTGTAGTTTCCATGTTGCGTTATAGACTGGGAAACAGAACTATGCAGTCAATGCAACAGCCGTTGTGCTCTCTGCTTTTTCTGGAGAAACATTTATGCTATGAATGAACATTTGGTGGCAGAGCTCTGCAGAAAGATGCTTGCAATAGCTTCGTTCTTTTAATGAGTGTCCAATGAGTATAACTCAATAAATATGTTTTGCTCTACCCACTGAGGCAGCTGACTCTGCTATATTTTTTTCTTGTCACAATATGCCAATAACTTCACTGAGAAATGGAGCTACTACTCAGCTACTCAGATACTGCCAGCTACTCAGTTCTTATGCATTTAATTCTTCTTCTGTGGGACAACCAATAGCAGTCTTCAGCTGACAAAATACTGGGTGGCTAAATCTTGGCCTGTTTAACCAAGTGAATCAGAGTACAGATGGAAAAAAATGTGTTCAAGACACAACATCTTTCTAATTTTCCAGCTGAGTTTTTTTTCTGCCTTGTAATATGGCAAAAACAACTCCTATACCTTTTCCATATTAGTTGTAATAACTTCTTGCTATTGTCACTATATATTTTCACAGTTTCCACACCTTCTTTTTCTTCCTGTTTCTCTCCCTTTCCTCTCTTCCTTAAGAATATGCTTAAATTCACAAAAGTTTTACAATATCCAACATTTTAAAGAAATGTGTTAGCTACTTGAGACATACAAATATATAAAACTTTCTTACTGGAAGCATTCAAACTGAATGGCTGTAGAGTTTAGTACTTGTTCTTTTCAGGGACTTTTGTGGTGCTAGTACCAATCTTAGCAAAATCTTAATGAAAAAGATTAAAGAGATACTATTATAAAGAATAGGATTCATTTGCAATTCTAAATAAATTTCCCCAAATGGGAAAGGCATTTTAAGGACAGGAATAAATAGATATTGATATATATACATAATTTCCTTTTAAGAGATTAAATTTATTTTACTCTTCCAAAAGAAGAATAACAAAGAAACATGATTACATTTGAGAATTGTACTTAACGAAATTTGTGCAAAAAGAAATAAAATATAATTAGAAAAATAGTGCTAAGATTTTCTGAAAAGTAGGAGTGGGAGGGGATGCTTGGTGCTGACTCCAGCTCAGGTCACAAGAACATGCTGCTGGAGCCCTTGCCATCACTCACACACATTACGTAGCACGGTGTTTTTAAATCGTTTTACAAAAAGTCACAAGAAAAAAGTAGTGCATCACCTCCACACTGTGTTCTCAGCCCAGAGAGATAAAGCACCAATGTTCGGACTTCGCTTTCTCCCTCCTTCCCAGTCTTTTTTCTTACAGGTAAATCAGAGGCTTGTGGCTTGAAAGTGTGTTTATTTAACTTGTATTAGCGGAGGACTTCTCCTGTGTAGCTTTCAGCAAATGAATGCTTTTACATGGTAATTTATATGAATTATGCATCTATATTGTGTTGCTGAGAACACACTAAAAATGACTTCTTTACTTGTTCTGGATTTTCAGATGCCAGTCATGGTCACAGCTCTGCCACACAAAGAGGTGCTGGAAAAAGAAGACACGTAAAGACTATACTCCTGAGAAAGCTGCTTGCTCAGAGTGATGCTCTGAGTGAGAACGCCGCATTGTCCTGAAGAGTCAAAGTTGGGGCTGAACAATAGCCCCTTCCCCGGTCACCTGAGCATCACTCTGCAGCTGAGCAAAGTTAAAATTACAGGGTCCCAGGGCAAAACACAGCATGAGGGAAAACCTGCTGAAAGTCAAATTATCCTCATAGCCAAACATCAAACGATTGGAACGGATCCCAGCACACACATTTTCTTGGCTATACCTGGTTTTGTGAGCTGCTACAGAGAGAACTTTCATCCCAGTCTTGTTGATGAGATATTGAGCAACTGGTAATTAAGTCAGTAAAAACAAAGTAAGTCTTGTCAAAGAAAAGATGTTTCCAAGTTCCTCAAGCTGCAGCGTTTAGTCACGATTCACAAAAATTTGCCTTTTATCATATCAGTAACTTCCAGATAGAATTAGATAAGTCTAGATGCAATAACATCACACTGAATACATTTTTTTTTCATGAAAGGCAAGGTGAAAGAAGATAAAGGTAAGAGTGTGCATGTGTGTGTGCGCGCATGTGTAAGGTTCATGTCTACCAACTATAAGAGTTATACTTTGTCTTCCAGCTTTGGAAATTCTTGGTGAAGGTGGGCTTGCAGTACAGAAGGAGACACCACCCTAACACACACATAGCATGACCCATAAATAAAGACCCCGAAAGGATATGACTGAAATCTGCAACCAGCAAAATCACTTTCTCTTATCTGACACACTGGCAGGCTGCAGTGTTTTAGCCATTGCAGTAAGTGTCTTTGGGTAACCGCACAGCTCTTTTTGATATAACTAGTGGAAGTGAAAAAGTGAGACAATGCAATTAAAGGAAGAGAGTTAAATAAAGTGCAAACAAAACAAGTCTGATGACACACCAGTCACCAGGCAATGTCAGCAATAATGAATTAAGTAGTGCTGGGGAACAGCCCTGCAACCCAAATGCCTGTGTCATTAATAGGACCATGACACTGATAGGAAGTCTTGGAGTACTCCTGATCCAGGCCAGCCAGCAGCCTCAACATTTCCCAGGATGAATATGGGAGGTGAGGAGAAGCCAGGGACCATTCCCTACAGCCAGCTTGTATACACGACATCTGCCAGGTCTTCTTTGTCCTCTAGCAGGGGTCAGAATACTCCTCAGCTGAGGTTTTAAACTGGTTCTTAAAGCACCTTTTAGTCCATTGACTGGTTGCAAATTCCTTTTAATTTCCTCTCTTTACTTTAATTATCATAAGATTTTGAATGACAGCATTCCTCACATGTTGCAGTGGCTTATGGTAAAGTATCTGCTTTTAACCAAGCTGTGCTTAAATCCACTGATTTCAGAGGGATCACTTGCCATTGGAGCAAATGGAAGCAGAATTTTACTCACAGCTTCCAATGACGATCATCTCTTGGCTTATGCTAAATATCACTCAACACCACCAAAACTGCTCTACATCATTGTTGTGACCAGCTCGCTCTTCCTTCCCTGCCACTTCAACACAGTGCCAGACAATTTTCTGATTTAATCTGTCATTTTGTTCCTTTTGATTTTCTGCAGTTAAGACACACACCAGTTTCTTCCATAGTCTCTCAACACCCCTTGTTTAAATTGCTACCCGAAGCATGGATAAAACTTTATCAAAGGGGTTTCACCTGGCCTACCTCTCCCTGTCAAAGGTGGCATTGGCCTAATTGCAGTAAAATGAGCTGTCCCTTTAAAAGGGGGAAAAAAAACATCCTTTCTACTTTGCAGTTCAAGTCATTACTGCCAAAAGGAGCTTCCAATCCTAACCTGCTGTGCCACAGAGTCATTCCATGAGGGATTCAGCGGGTATTTTGTTTGCTTACGATTTTGTTACCTTTAGTTAGTATTTCTGGGATTAGGATGACAATTTTCACAGGATTTTAAAGCAAGATTATCAAGCCTATCTACTCAAAGTCTTTCACTAAGTGGTTATTAAGACCTGGCAATAGCCTCCAGTTTTATATAGGCTTTGAAGATAATCATCTTTGTCAAGAGAATTTGGGTAAGTTGATATTAATTATTCCAGATCTCGGTCATTTCAAATGTACTTGGAGGGAATCATATTGTCTGTGCTATTATTGCTGAATGAGAATATAGAAAATAAAATGTAATTTTGTTAGAGGTTTGCTTAAATCCTGGTACAAATAAACGTGAACTTAAAAAGTGGTTACAGCAATCTAATGAAGTGTGTAATTGTAACAGAGGCTTATTTTCATATTAACATGGAATATTTCTTTAGACCGGGTGTATCATGGTGTGCTTAAAATGAGAGGTGACCTTTAGATGGTGAGACTGAACAAAAGGTAAGGAAATTAATACTCGAGGACTTTTATTATTATTATTATTATTATTATTGGTCTATTAAATTCTGTCCCACTCTGTTTAGAGTGAAGATATGGGAAAATTACTTGACAGCTGTTTATACAGGGGGAAAAAAAAAAAGGAAAACAATTCAAACTTCATGGTTATCTGCTGCATTAAAATGATTTAAAATGAAGCATAGCTAATAACCATGTTAATTAATCCCATAATCTAGAATAGCACAGAGGCATTTAATAAGAGGTCTTCATGAGTCCATGAAGGTAGTCTGAACTGGATTAAACCCTCCAGTTCAGCAGTTCAGGGAACTCTGGATCAACGGTTCTGAGTAAAATGGATTCTAGTAATATTGTTCAGCTTAAAATCAACACAAAAGGTGTATTAATGTATCCAGTAGCGGCAAAGGGAAATTTGTAACTAAAGGCCTGACCTACATCCTGTATCAGATAAATGTTTGGAACAAAAATATTCACTGAAAGCCAGTTTATGGAATTTATCTGTCTGCTCATGGTTGTGTGGCCCCTGTTCCTTTAATGCCTGCAAATCTCGCTATCTTTTGAAAAAGAAATTGTTAGTGATTGTGAGTTGGAGTCCAGGGAGGGTTTCATATTTGCAATCTGGACATGTATTTTAGTCATCACAGTAGCGTCGCTTATGTTGGCAAACAAAAGAGATACAGTTACAGAGTAATAAAGACTTGTCCCTGGTAGATTAAAAATTAGAAATCAGATAACCAGAATAACGCAAACATGACGTGTATCATAAGAGTTAATATTACTTATATGCACACTGTCGAGAGATAAGATATTTCAGGTAGAAATTCTAGGAATATTTATCACAAACAGCTTTAAAATTTAATTGGACAGCACAAATGTTCAGAGAGGTAATGCTCAGAAAAGCTCTGGGAAAGCAGCTAAAACCTAATGCTTCAAATTTAAGCCACTGTCTAACTGTTGAGCACTAGTGGCAGTCTTTCCAAAACACTGTTCTTAGTATTAAAGTTTCTCTGCAATTTCTTTTTAAGAAGCTTGTAATGGGCAGAAGATTCCACAGCACTAAAGCCGGCATCCAGTCAAACCAAGCCTTCACATGAATGGAGAAATTTCCATTAATTCCATAGCAAAGTTTTTTAATATTTTCATGTTAGAAGTAGACAGGATTTGGTTTATGATCCGTCCTTCAACGTTATGTTTGCATTTTGTCCCAATCATCAGATATTTTACTTGATTGAATCTGTAGCTTGTAGAATGTAATCTCAGCTAAGTGTGGGTGCAATGGCCACACTAATGCCTGCTCTGAATTCCTGCTGCAAAGCAGCGTTGTATGTGGAGAAGCTCAGCTGTGGTGGTGAGCCTTGAGGAGCAGCTCAGCCAGGAGGACAACAGCGAGCTGCAGGTTCAGGTGAGCAACAAATTGTCTCTCGATGTCCACAAGATACTTCTAAGCACAACTTTGTACTTCATTCTCTATTTTGTTTCTCTTTTATACAGCATTTTTTTTTCTCCTTCCTTCAGTCTCTTCCAATGTGTCTGTTAGCCCCTGCCCTGTCTCTTGGAAACATGTTCTTCATATAGCCCCTGCTCTCTCATGCTGCACTGAGTCCGCTGTCAGATGATTTTTCCTCTCCTACCACCATGAACAGTTCTGGGACAGCTTAAATAAAATAGTAATGAAGGCAAATCCCTGATATGAAGTTATCTATAGTTTATCACCCCTTTTACTTGTGAATCTTCACAGAAAACATCTGTGCTTGCACATCATTCTGCAAAATGCTCTTATGGACACCAAGGACTTTGGGGTTAGCTCCATGGTGACCCAGGAGAACCCGCGTTCCTCAAAGCAGGTCCTAGAAATGAAGTCTTCCCACTTCAGTGAAAACATTGATCAGTAACTACTGGGGGAGATGAAGTGGAGCATCGGGTGTCCTTATCTCCCACCTCCTAGCTTTGGGTTTCTCTCTTGCCACACAGCCTAAATCCTCATGAAGGGCAGAAGTTTGGGTTTTTCTCCCAGTCTGAGAAACAAAGACCCTCCAGCCAAGACCAGCCTTATGTCACAGGGGCTGTACAGTGGCAGCACTGCTGTTGGTTGTATTTCGTGTCCCTTGGGCCACCACGCACAGAGCCAGCACGTGCAACGCAGCCTGGTCATACCCTGTGTACAGGGAATGGGTCATTAGAAGCATGATCAGGGGGAGGTGTATGGCCCATAAACACTGAACTGTCTTTGTGAAGCTTGACTTACCCTAAAGGAGATCTCGCAGAGTTAAGGTGTCAGTCACTTCTCATAGCACAGGAATAAAAATTTGTGACTTTATCTTAAAAACAAACAAAAACCCGGTAAAACATACTGCTGCTGACCTCAGCCACACACACAGCCCAACAGCTTCCCCTTGACAAGACCTCTCAGGTCATTTCCATTGACTACGTACACCAGCCACTGTAGGCCTCCTGCTCCAAAAGGAGCCTGCTCTCCCCAACAGCCACTTTGCAAAGCACCAGTTCTTCACATTTGGCACAACTATTGAGTATTTGTTGCTAACTCTTTTCCATTTCATATGGTCAAATCAAAAGGGGAGGGATGGGAGACACACAACTGAGCAGAATCCAGAAGCCTAAATTAGTTTTATACCTATTCAGTGCAGACTACATTCGCACTGCTTCCATCATGTCAGCATGTTAGCAGACTTGATCAAACCTGCTAGTCTTCCCTAATTAAAGAGTCCATAGATCCATACAAAAAAAATCTGTTGAAATTCCCATTAAGCTTCATAGTACTGGATAGTGGAAGCAGGGCTAGACTGCCCTGGGTGTCAGACCAGCACTACAGTTGTAGTCTGTAGTCAACCCGTTGCTCAGATCCTGAACGTTGTTACGTGGAGAACCGAGCTTAGGATTCTTGATGTTAAATCTGTCCACTGGACACTGGACTCTGCCTTTGCATAATTTTTTAAGCCCACATAAAGATGACGGAGTATGAAATCTGGGGAATGAGATTTGACCAAGGCTTTCTCTTATCCTCAGCCCCACTCTTCAGTACATGGTATGCAGAAACTGTGGATGAACATACATTTGGGGTCAAGGAGAAAGAATTAGCCAGATAGACTAATAGATAAGGCCTACCAAAAAAGCTTTTCAGAGCTTTGTTTGAATTTGCAGAGCTAATGCTCAAACATTTTAAACTCATCAGGCAAACAAACACAGATGTTTCAAACACAGAAAAGCTTGGTATCATTTCATCATCCCAAGGCAGGGTTTCTTTAGCACTGCTAAGTACAAAACTATTTTCAGAATGTGTTAATTCTCCATTGAATTAAATATGAGGAAAATTTTAAACATGAGGGTAGTAGTTTGTTAATCAAACAGTGCTGTCTTCAAGATAATGGTTCACTGTGTGCTACTAAGAGAGGAGATGGCTGATATAAAAAAAATGGTGTTGTGTTTTTTTTTTTTAATTTTGATACACCCCTACTTTTCTGATGGCTACATATTTATTTCTTATTTTTCAATATTCTAAATAATAATAATAATAATGGAGGGAAGCAAGGACCTTCCTTTTTTTTTTTTCTTTTCTTTTTTTTTTTTCTAGCTATCTCTAAGGCAGCACAGGACACAGCTGGGTGAGAATAATTAACTATAGAAATACAAGATTAAGTATGATTGGGTAAGCAACAGTTCTTCAGAAAAGGAGCTCGACTGATATCTGATTGAACCTAAATAAATGTCATCTTGTTTCAACAATAACAGCAACAACAAAAAGAGTGGGAACCCAGTGTGTCAGTGTGCTTTGGGTACAGTTTGTCCTGCCAGAGAAGACTGTGTAGAGAGCCTCACCAAGTCCCAGTAAAGAGACAGTTATTTAAGCTCAAAGAGCAAGAGTTATATGTTATACTCATACATACACAAAAAATACTGACTGTGTGATTTCTGATTCTTTGTCATTTATACCACCAATCTTTTCTTCGCATCCAAGAAATCTAATATTACTCTCATGGTCACATCATTCTGGGACAAGGTCTGGGCAAAACTGCACAACACCACTAACAGTAACAATGCCAAAACAGTATTTCTTTCTCCTAGAGCAGCCAAAACCACTGGGAGTCAGAGTTCATAATGCGGTGGTTCTGCTGGCATGTGCCAGCGAAGATAATCCTGGGATTTCTGTGTCTTTTTCTGGTTTGGAACATAGGTAAGGACGATGGTTTGGTGCTACCCTGGGGGAGAAAAAAAAAAAAATCTTTTCCAGTTGCTCCCACAGCCTGAAATCTTTCCCTGTTCCCACATCCATAGCAGATTTGGTTCTCTGTTCTTTTCTCCTCCAAAGGCAAGACTGATGGGCTGGGACTCCAGGACTGGTGCCATACAGCAGGACGAGGCAGATGATGGCAAAGGTCTATTCTTGGCTTCCAAGCCTTGAATATGGAGTCAGAAGGGTTTATACAGAAAGACAAAGAAGAGTTAGAAGACCTCTTACCAGCTAGATTGCCAGTCTGAATTTAGCTCATACTGTCTGGGAGTTTGTTATTAATGCTGATTAGCACCATAACAGAAGCCATGATTTACAGGCTTTGTACCATGGATTATTCACAGGTTATTTTTCCTTTTTATGTATTCATAGATAAAGAGAGAAGGATAAGAAGTGTATCCTGAGACTCCATTCTGTAGAAGGCATAGATTTTGTAAGAATAAGGACAAGCATACAGGTTTCCCACCTGGGATAAAAACGACCAGATTATGCAGTCTCATCTCCTCTTTGTTCTGCTGTTTCCACTCCTCCAGCTTTACTCTTGCTGAAGAGGAAACTGACCCCAAGTTTCCTACACTCTAGTGATAGCTCTGCCCATTAGGTTATAATGCAGAGAGGACCATCACCAGCTTCACCAGGCAAGCCACCCTCAGCACCAGCTCCCAGGAGAGGACTTCTCACTGGGGAGCTTGGATGGACTCAGACACTGAAGCTTCAGAGAGACATTGGAGTTTAGTGTTAGCAAGTGCTGGCACGTTTGAGGAGCCTTATGGATTACCCTTTGGAGGCTCTCAGCTCTCCAGTGATGGGATAGGGAGCTTAAGTACCAAAGTCCTGCTCTTCAACCTGTCCTGCGATGGCTAAATCACTGCTTTTTATCATTGCTTGTTGGTCATTGAAGTGAGTCCAAACTCCTGAGCCCCACTCCAATCTGTTTCCCAGACCACAGTTTTCTAGAGTGGCCCTCAGTTGAACACTTGCTCTGAATTACAAACTCGCATACAGCCCGTGTAGGTCCCTTTTGGTTTAGCCTCCTTATTCTACATACCTTGCAATCAGTGTTGCATGCAAGCCCAGTTTCAGACTGCAAAAGCAGTTTGTTACCAATATTTTATTGTGATTCTGGAGTTAAAGGAGCAAGCTCTGATATTTAATCTGTTTTCATCCTTTAGCTGGCAGTTGAAGGACATCACAGATCTTTTGGGACATGCTTATTTCTAGGCACTTGATCAGCTGCTGTTGCAGATACTTGGTGTCCTGCTTTGCAGTGCTTATGTCCATGGGTGTCTGAGTTACAATGAATAATCGCAGCAAAGTAACACTGGTGGAGAGCTCAAATGAGGGCCACTTGGTAGCTCAACAGGGAAAACTGTTCCTCAAGTCTCTTTCTTCACTTCACAGCTTCATGCGTAAGAAGAGAAAATAAGAGAGAGAAGCAAGCGGCAGTGCTGGCTACCGCAGGTAACAAGCAGCCCATGGGGATCCCCTCGAGCCTGTGTGTGGGTGTTAAGGGGGTGGGAGGAATTGTGCCAGGTGTGGAGGTGTTGGCAGGTGGGCCTTTCTCCTGCAGAGTCTGTGAGCCCAAAGCCACCACTGCTGCAAGGGCTCCTCACCCCAACACAGGCAGCTCCTCGGGACTGTGAAAATCCCTGCTTAATCTGTTTTAACCTCTGTCCTTCCAGCAATGTGAGGTGACATTTTCTCCTTCTCCTTACTGTCCTCCCAGAGCCCTTCCCATGGTCTGTAAGACGGGCTGTCATCTCCAGTATCACTTGCCTTAACACACTCAGTTTGGAACAGGTTAAAAATGATACTGATGTCATTAGAAAATCATATTTCTCCACAAATTTGATTTCGTTCTCGTCCTGGCTTTCTGTGCTTCTTTTTCCATCCTGCTCTGTTTTTTCTCTCTCTGTCATGCAGACACAGACCTTCCTCCTCGCACACGCAGAGGCACCATACCACTCTACTTTTTTATGACTTCGTGGGAGGGAGGCAAAATAACATATTTGAAAGTTCAGCTTGGAAAAAACAGACAAGCAACATCAAAGGGAAGAAAATATCTTTTTAAATAAAACGTGTGTCTCAGCTGCAGTCAATTTAATCTGTGGTAGTAGTGTAGCCATCAAGGCAGCTCCAAAAAAAAAAAAAAAAAAAAATCTGTGTTTTCATCACAGTTCTATGTTGCACTGGGGTTTTCCCAGGTACTTTTACCTCCATTCGTGATCTGTGAAGAATGACCTGCTTTTCTTTCAGAAGAAAATGCACATTGCCCATCACGAGGGGGCACCAAAACGCCAGGACTGGGTGCTGCTCCCGGCAGCCTGCTCCAGGGCATGCTCAAGGGAGCAGGGGACACAGAGCCCTGCCTGAAGTTTGGCCTGCCATTGCACTGCCTGCTCTATCTTGTTATTTTCCCAACTTCTCTCTGCACTCCCGGAATATTCATTTTCTAACCACAGTTTCTTTCAGTGTGCCTCAATACCTAAACCGCTTATTTCATTTTCCCGTTCTGGAAGCTTTCTGCTGTACACAAACAGGGGATTAGCAGCCATTTCCAGATGCTCAGAGGCCCTTTCTTTTCCAGAGCTGCCTGCAAAGTCTGTGGATCTGGCTGCTCTTAACCTGACCGAGCTGGTGAACGGCATGCTGAGCACGGCGCTCAGAGGTAATGCTGCAGAGGCTGGGCAGGTCACGCAGGCTGTCAGCCCCGCGGTGAATGAGATAAAGGACTGATGGTGTTAGCAGGAGAAGCCATAAATGCATGCTCTCTGCCTCCAGAATTAACTCTCAGAGCAAGTTACGCTTGCACATTTATAATGCAGATAGCTGTCTACCCCAAAAGAATTTAGAAATTAGAGTGTTTATATATAGGCGTAGCATAATTACTTACGGAATGCCTTTAGAAAGCACTGTATAACACAGTGCAGATTTGCTTGCTTGAATTTAAAAAAAAAAAAAAAAAAAGTAATACCAATGATCCTTCCCTCGGTGGAAATGAAAAGGAATTGAGTCTCAGGCAGCTGTATAGCATCAGCACCTCAGGAGTCTTTTAGAAACCAAATGAGCAGAGCCGAAACATTCTGTTCGCATAATTTGTTCCAACCGCTAATAGCATGGGCATGTATTTCTGCAGGTACCAAAAAACTCTTCTCTTTGCTGAGCGTCACGTCTTACAGCTCGTTTGCCTTCCACAAAGTGTCAGTCACCGTTTATAACAGTGAGTGCCTCAGCGCTCTGCTCCGCACAGGAGCGGTTCCTCTCACGTGGCACGTGCATCAAGATACCCATTTTCTCCTCCTCTCTCCGCAGTTTCTAGCCTGAAAAATGTTGACCCTGGCAAGTTTCCTATGCATTACTGCTACTGTTTAAACAACGTGACAAATGACTTGACAGGTAGGAACACAAAAGAGGTTGGCGATTGAATGTGCTTAAGGTAAATTATTTCCTTTGGAGCTGAAGGCTGCAGCCTGAGCTCTGCAGGCTTTTTATTTTTGTACAAATAGCATCACCGTACTGAAGTCAGCAGCCATTACTCACAATGAGTGCTGCTATGAACCTCTGGGGAAACTTGATGAAAATCTCAGGTGGTTGCACCCAACCGGCCACTCTGGGATGGAGCCATCGGTCAAGTGAGCAGCGTGGCTTGCCTGGTGGAAGGACCTTGCTTTCCTTCTCTGAGTACAAAAAGCAGTGCAGGACAGACAATATGGCATTTTTTAATACATTATCTTAGCCACTTTTGCTCTCCTGAGTTGACTCATAGAAGAAAAACAAGGGTTTCTCTACACCAACAGAATCCAATAACCTCAATAAGCAAAACAGGAGTGAAAAGTAAGGATTAATGCCTGCATAGAGCTGTTTAATAGTGCCAAATGCTATTTGGGCAAATCATTCACCTATGGTCCTCATTCACACTCCTGATCTCACAGTATCTAACAATCCAGGATGGATTGGAGTGATTGAATCCTGTGGCTGCTTAATGTGAGGTATCAGGAGTGGCTCAGCAACTGGGAACCAGAACCCATGCCCTGTACACTGCATGTGATGACCCCTGAAGAGAGACACAGTGTTTTTGTGGGTTTTTTTGTGTGTGGTTTTTTTTTTCTTCTGGGCACACACAAGCTCACAAGCCTTGTTGTGTAATGACCCAGGCTGCACTGGAGGATGGTGCAGAAACTTAAATCTTCCTGCCCCAAATCCAAAATGTAATTGTTAGAGCACCCACCCAGGCAGTGGAAATTGTGGGCCCAACACAGGCTGCAAGAGCTAGTGTCTGTCACTCCCTAAATGAGAACATTGACCTGTTACTGCTAGAACCTGTTAGTTAAAAAATAAAAAATAATATAAAATAAAATAAATTATAACTCCACCACTAACCATTTTTTGAGCTAACAGCATCTGTTTTTCTGAAGCAGACCTCAGAGTAGATGGACAATCACATGTCCCCACATGGTCCCATGTGGCAGATAGGTAATCAGTGCCACAGAGCCTACAGGCTTGGGCTCTTCTTCCATATTTAAGTAGCCTTTATAGAGTGTTACTTTAAATAGCTCTCTTGAACAGATAGATTCTATTTAAGTTTTCATTTACGCACATCGGTGCTATTTTGCATACAATCTTTGACACGTATTTCCACAGAGTATTCCAATTGCTTCCTAAGTCTACTGCTATACAGCAGAAAAGTTCTGAACTTTTAGATATTTCAATAATTTTAATGTACAAGCACATATTCAAAATATGATAAGTTAGAAAAATGATTTCTGATAATGTAGATAGTTGAATATGTTTTCAAATATAAATTTTATGTATTTTGTTGTCTAGATTTTACAGCTTTACTTGTTGATATAATTGGAAACTCCACCAGTTATCTCACAGAAATTTTCAAATCTACTTCTATTCTCTCAGGTTTGCATTTCCTCTTAAACATTTATCATTGTCTTATTTGTGTGATTTAGTCCTGGCATGGAAACAAGCATAAAAATGCATATAAAAGCTTATTGCTCTTATTTGGCAGCATTTATGCTGTAAAGCATGACTGCAGTTGTAAAACAAAGTCTCCTTAGAGGAACAATATGTGTATGTACATATATATATATATACACATAATATATAGATAATATATTAACAATATATTATTATTATATTAATAATATATTAATATTATAAATATATAATATAGAAATGTGTCTGTTTCTATGAACATATATGTTTTACTTGAAAGTTTGTTGAATTGTTATTGAATGCTGGTATTTTAGGAAATTATGACCCTATGGAATGATATGTGCTATATTTTTTGAAGTTTTTATTTTCCTTGTAAAAATGCTTGTATTAAGAATTTTAATTAAATTAAAAATTTTAAACTAGGAGAAACATTTCTCCTAGAAATATTAGCATTTGGATTTGGTGCTGGATTGAGATTTTGTCAAAGTCAAATCTGAATGAAAATATTTGACTAATTGTAGTAGCCACATACTATTATGGGTTTGTGTTTCGCTGTTTAAGATAATATCATATAATGAAAACTAGTAACAATGATCTGTTTTACTTTTTTTTGCCTTTTAGTGCGTCAGAGCAATGATTCAGATTGTATCTACATCTGTGTGATGACAGGGCAAACAGGTAAATGAAAAAATCATTCTAGTCCAAAATATTGTCCTATTTACTTTCAGTGGTGACTTATACTAGAAACAAGTCTGTCTTCATATTTTTAATCATTTATATTTGCAGGGAGAAATCCATCTGACTTTTGGGAAATATTGGAGAAGTCCCCTGTTATTAATTACACATTTTCCAGTAACGCATCATCTGACCTGGGTAAGTACATCCTGGGGAATAAAAAGAAACAGCAACAACAACAAAAACCATGCCCAGGTAGCACTTGTAATGAATGCTCCTTTTCCATCTTGTAAAAATAAGTAAAATTTACAAACATTTAAATTATTGAATATGACGTCTTCTATTGGAGGAACAAACAAAAGCTCCCGGGATCAGAGCTTTCACGGGATTCAGCACTGGGCTGGGAAGGCTCTGTAATATTCTTGATCTAAAGGGTTATCTCCCTTAGCTCTCAGCACAAGTAATCTGCATTTATGTGAGTAACCTTCAGAAAGGAGTCAAATATACTCAGACAGCGTGCTGCATGGCTCCTCCACGCACAACTTCTTTGCCAGGTTGAGCTGGCTGCGGATGCTGACCTCTTATTGCTGCCAGTGGCTACTTCTTATTTTGGATGGTGGATTAAAACAGGAAGACATGGAAATCATTGACAAGTTCACTTTCACTGAAAGCTGTAGGAAGTTTCTCACCTGTTTAAAAAGAAGTAATAATAATAAAAAAAAAAATAAAGACACTTTGCTAGTAACTTTCTTTTAAAAAGACATCAGTTCCTTTTGCACCAGAACCTG
Organism: Anser anser; assembly: GCF_964211835.1. NCBI lineage: Eukaryota > Metazoa > Chordata > Aves > Anseriformes > Anatidae > Anser > Anser anser. The sequence continues at coordinate 8,855,744 of NC_139721.1, forward strand.
ATTTATTTCCTTTCTATTATATGATATTCTACGGATGCTAAGTGTACTAACATTATCTTCTCATACCTCAAAGATCTAGATTCAATTTTTTCAAGCTTCATGAAATTACAGGAAGACTCAAACAAAACCATGCATCCATCAGTAGAACACAAGTGGACATTTAAAAGTGAGTTAATATTTCCAGATCTTTATATTCTCCTTGATTAATATCTCAACAAGTGATCGCTTATCTTTGCTGCACATATCAGTGATGCTAAACTACAATTACAGAGTAAGGTAAAAGTTTGTCCTCAGATCAGGCCAGTAATGCACTCAATAGCATTTTTACCAGATTTTTTTTTTATGTTTTATTTACAAAATTTCTCTAGGAGAGAGAGAAGTAAAGAAAAAAAATAACTGTTTTAAACCAAGAAAAAGTTTTGTTGTTTTTTTGTTTCTCCTTATTGGCATTTTTTCTGTATTTTATTTAATTAAAATAATTGAAATTAAAAAAATAAAAATAAAAAAATAAAAAACATTGATTTTGATTTTAAATTAGTAACATCTTTGATTTTATATAACCTTCAGTAGTGAGTGACTGGTTGTCATTCCTGCCACAAAAATGTCATCGGTTCTCCAATTCCACTATCTGCCCTCCAGTACCTGCCTGCTTCCCATCACATAGACAAGAGCTTTCATCTTTCCATCTGTAGTAAAAAAAAGTCTAGGAAATAAAAAATAATTTATGTAAAAAAACCACTCTGAAGGAACACCACATTCTCTTTTTTTTTGTTTATGAACACTTGGACATTGAAATGTGGGGCTGGAATTAGATGATTTTTAAGGTCCCTTCCAATCCAAACCATTCTATTATTCTATGTCCTCAGTTAAAGTTTCTAGCTTTAGTGGTACTTCCCATGTTTTCCGGGAAAGAAAAAATAAAAACCATAATTAATAAAATTAAGTGAAAAATTGCATGTCAGCTGCCAGCAGAAGCACTTGAGGAGCAAATGGGATTTTCTGGGTGTATTTTAGGTAGTATTGTCCCCCAGCATATTACGCTTGCTGCTGCCATGGGGCACCAGCACTCACAGGACATTTATGGTGCCTTCCCCCTGTCTTCAGCTTCTCCAGCTACCAGCACCCCTCTTGCCCTGAAAGGGGAGGACATCCCCACCACAAGGTCCCCACCATGGCCAAAGACGGTTGGTGTGAAGGGATCAGGGTTTCCATCACTGCACGTGGATGCTTCAAGACCAAGAGGCACGGTTGGAGCCCCTCCGGCTGCTGGGGAGAGCTTGGCCCCGTCATCAGCCTTGCAGACCAGCCCTGGTGAGTTCTGTGCAGAGGACCAAAACTTGCTTTACCCCATTAGCTCTGGAGCTTGGCCAAAAACCCAACCCAAGCCATGTTTCAGAGGTGAATGTTAGGAGGCCCTTCAGGAAGACCTGCTCTTGGTCTCTAGTGAGTAGATTTCTTTACTGTAGAGGTGCTAACATAGGGTAGAGGAGCCATCCTGTAGTTCTTACTGTTTGGGGCAAAACACAGGTCCTGCTTCTCGTGGACAGATCTGCCACACAATTCTTTGCTCACATCTTGCTCCAAACCCAGTGAATAGACCTGGGCGGGGGTGGGGTAGGGAACACCGAAACTAAAACCAACAATAAAATAGAGCTGATTCTCTAGGTCTCTACTAAAAATATCTTCTTTAAATCCTCTTTCCTTAGCCCATGCACTTTCCAAGTTCTAATAAATACAGCTTCTGCCCTTCCTTTTTCATCACGCCATTTTTATAAGCCACTGGAAGTATTGGGTAAGGATCCCTGTCTGTTGAGCAGTCTCATACATAGCAGGATGTTCTTCTCAATATACAAATAACAAATTTTCTGAATGATGTTATATGCCTTTCTGTTCCCACAGGTGATACATATGCATTTTGGATGCAGACCATCCCTCCTCAAGAAGCCAGCAAACTGATGCAAACAGAGCCAGGTGAGATTGATCTGGGAAAATAGCAAAGTGCGTCAGTCAGCACATTTATGAAAATAAAAATAATATGTATAGAAATAGGAGACTGTGAAGGTATTTATGCATCAATATCTACAGAAGTGTCTATTAGTGGCCTGAGACTTCAGTATGTTTTTGTTACTCTTGTTCAAACTTCCTTTTTTTTTTTTTTTTTCCTGTTATGTCAAAGCATTTTATATTTTTCTTCCTCCTTCAGATTTCCTTTCTTCTGTACTGCCTACTCCACCCTACCGGCCCGGTGTGACACTGAAACTTCACTCAATTACCCGTAAGTAGTAGCTGAGCATACAGCAAAAATAGTAGCCTGTTTGAAAGTATACCCATATACAAATTTTCCTATGCGGAAATAATGTGCATGTATCATGTACTTGATAGTATATTTTATGAATGTAAAACACACAAAATGTCAAAGGGATTGTTTCCATATTTCTCAATCATACACAACCTCACACTGAAAATACAAATTATGATATAATGAAATCATGTACTCCACATGTCAATTTTAATATGGATTGGCTGTTGGGAAATCTTAAAATTCTTTTGTTCCAAAAGAAATTGTCATGCTTTAAATCCTCCTATCGGTACAAATAAAATTAAGTCTATCCCTGACACATGAAATCTTCAGAATTACCCTGAATTTCCAATACTACAAAGTTCCTCTTTGGCTAAAGAAGGACAGTTATCAGCTAGATTCCCAGGAGAACACAGATTTGCCTTTTATATTCCAAAATAATTGGAATTTAAGAGTTCAGTGTAGTAAATACATGATGATGTGCCACTCCACTTATAAATGTCATCTAGTCACATAGGCAAAAAAATTACATTTCTGTGAAAGTATTTAATAAGAGGATATATGCTTTCAAAAACTGGACCTAATAAAATGCCAGAAAGAGAATCTGCACTCTGGGAGAATCCAGCCCCAGCTTTGGATTCTGGGCATATGAATGAGTCCAGGCTGCCCACTCCCAAATTTGCAAAGTAGAAACATAGTTCATAAATACAATGGGAATAAATCTCAGCTTCAAATCCCAATCAAAGTCAAAATCAGAAGTCACAGAGCTGAAGAAAAATTTCTACTTGCTCCAGCAATGCTAAGAGTGGTAGAATGGTAGAATATAAATTCTGAATTTGGTTTCATGGGCTTATCACAGGGAAGAAATAATATCTCTTCCAGTGTACTAATGCCAACAGAGCTTAAGGCAGGATTTTTTTACCCAGATCTGGGTGGCTGATTTGAGATGAGACCTATCACGAACACCTAAAACTAGGTAAAATACATCTCATCCTGCAGATACCTCTAATACCTCCAGGTCTGCATACACCTTTAATACCTCTACCAAGCCTTTCCACTCCCAGCCTGGAATCCTTCCTCCCGGTGATCACACTGTAAACCAAACCACGTGGCCAGCTGAGCAGCAGGCAAGGTAGAACTGAAGTTGCATGTATCTCAGCTCTTGATTAAGCTTTGCACTCCCTGCTAACCTGGTAATTAGTCATAGAATCATAGAATGCTAATGGAATTAAGGAATTAAATTAATGGAGTTAAGGAAGTAAATTAATAGAATTAAAGTAAATTTGAGGGATATGCTGGGGTACATGGTCCAGTTTTGGTATTCACATGGAAGAGCACTTCGACATTTTATGATTTCATATTGCATATTTCATATTCACATTTCATATTTCCCTACAAATACGATTTAATATATATTATTTGGAGGGAAAATCCAGCCTGCCTGCACTTGGATCCAGACAAAATCTACATAACTCTATTCCAGACTGGGATTGTGATTATCTGCTATTCAGCATAGCATAATCTTTTTAGAGAAACTTGGTAGCTACCACTGAGCTCAGTCTGTAGCACATTAATTCAGGATCAGTGTCTCTGGCTGAAAACAAGACTAGAAAGGGAAGAAATGGTCCCCATCTTTTCCAGAATAAACATATGGCTCATTTCCAAGGTTCTCTGGCATTAGGATTACGTTCTCAGCCTCTTTCACCCCAAATCCACCTATTTGGCTGCTCAGAGCTGTGACAGCGCTACAAACAGATGGGATGCTCTGGGAAGAGGCTGTCTTTGGTCCCCACGGTGAAGTTGACTGTGCTGCTACCAGAGATGTGATTGTTCCTTGGAGAGGATGAGCAGGAACACGAGTCTTGCTTGGTCGTGAGGACTGCCAGAGGGGATTTTGGAAATCTGTTCCTTGCCTGCTCATGTTTCTGTGCAGTGACTGTCCAATGCCAAAAGCATAGATGCTGGGCTGTGCAATGGTAATATATCAGACTAAATTTGAGGGGCTCTTCAGTATCATTTAGTCTTGATGTTATAGATAAAAACAGAAGAATTTTGTATTTATCCAAAGGACAAAAATGACGATCAAATAATACTTTTCAGATGGTGTGTTTGAACACATAGGAAATAGAAGGAAAAAAAAAAAAAAAAAAAAAAGATGATCTGAGCAAAGTAGGGCCAGCAAATTCAGAAGGGCAGTTGGCAAAGATGGGAAAAAAGAAATGCTGATTATATGGCTTGTGATAATTTGATGGGGATGACGGAAAAATAAGTTGCACCGTCTGATATTGTTAAATGTGGGTCTTTGATATGGATTCCTAATAAGTCTGACCAAGAAAGCTGCTGCTGTCCTGTCAAAACAGAACGGGCAAAGTGAAAAACTGAGCATCAGCAGGTGAAGGGAAACTCTGCATCCTTGTGGTCTCCTTCTGTGCTACTGGAACCAACCCAGAACATCGGAGATGCAGCCAGTTCCCCAGCTCCATGCAGGCAACCCTCAGGTCTTTGTCTGGGATTGCTTTGAGGCTTAAAGCCAAAGATTTGCTTTGGATTCTCTGCTAATCTCACAGTTTGTAATGATATTTTAAATACTGACTTCTGTCTGCTCATTGCTGTATTCTAACACACCTTTGTTTGTTTGCAAAGGATTATTGTGAGGGGATGAGCATAGTTGTGTCAGACAAGAAAAGTCCTTTTGTAGATCTTCAGTTTGCTGTTGCTGAGAATAATCACATAATAGGAGAGAAGTAACATCTTATATCTTTAGTGTTGTCTGCTTTTTACCTTGGTTTTATTGTCATTGCCTATTGCAGCAATCCAAGAATAGCATCCTCTGCTGTTAATTTTTGTAGCTTTTACTGATTCTGATCAGGTTTTTCATAATTCTGGTTGGCTGAATTTACCAGCAGAAGTTGGTTTGTTTGTATTTTTTTCTCTTTCTTTTTCTCTTTTTTTTTTTTCTTTTCTTTTCTTTTCAATCATGCTATTAGGAAAAGAAAGCATTTGAGAGCATAGGACTCAGTGGGGCATCCGTTCTTGGAGAAAATAATGTTATTGATGTTATTGTAGTTAATTAAAAACACTGATTATGAATACAAAGGATTTTGACAACAGCATCAAGTGATCACACAAACACAGTGGGGGGAGACCTGCAAGAAAGGCAGTGGCAAAGAGGCTGGAGAGTAATCTATTGCCTGGGAGGCTTGGGAAAACTGCAGTAAAACACTATCTACTGAGACCTGCTTCTAAGGAGAAGACTCACTGGTGGTGAGACAAGAAACAGTTCTTGATGTTAAGAGGTCTTTCAAACCATTATATTAAGGAGCTAGTTATCCTTTCAACATTTTTTTTTAAATTTTTGATATTTTTTTCATTTCACTTAAAAAAAAAAAGTCCTCATCTTAACCCCCATGACATACATTGCATGAAGAAAATGAACCAATATAATATCATGAATATAATTTGATTTCTTGACACTCTTGATGGTGCGAAGGGAAGAATGTAAGACAAACTATGTCTTATTATCTTGATAGGGATCAGATGAATATGCTATGGCAATCCTTGTCTACCAAGACATAATTCTGCACACACACACACAAAACAACAGCAACAATGTTCTCTGTGTTTCCTAGTTGCTCTGGATGAGTTTGACTTGAGGATTAAATGAGGGCCACCCAACTGGACATTGCTGGAGTCTGTGAGTGGATTTGTGGTGTGCGCTGTCCAGGGCTTGTTCATCTGCCATGTGCTGTCTGGTGGACAACCCTATAAACCGTACAAAACCTAAAACTGGGAACAAGACCTTTTTGAAAAGGCTGGGAAACATGGGTTGCAATCAGTGAATGGAGAGTCACAAAATGCCTCTCTGTCAGAAACCGTGGCATAGCTACGTATATCAATCATGGCATTTTGAGAAGAAATTAAATAAAATAAAATCGAACAGTGGGATCACACAGCAGTGAAGAGCAGCCACAGTACTCTTAAGACCAAGACATTATTCCATGAAGTCATTTCTTAAATCACAAAAGTGGATCTATTTATTTATTTGTTTATTTATTGCATGCCAACTGATAAAATATTTGAGTGCATATTATAGCACACAGAGAGGGATATTGTAAGCCTGAATTATTCACAGTAGCCAAAACATTGCTTTTCACTGATGGCAAAATTTAATCTAAGTGTCAAAGAGAGGTGATATTCAGTTCCTAGTGGAAAGGGCTCTTTAGTGCAGCACAAACTGGTCACTTATCTGCCTGCAACAGTAGCAGAGTAATTTCAAAAGGGCAAGAGCAAAGCTCTGCATGGGAAAGTGAGTTTCCTGTGCTCTCTTCCCTGTATTAACTAACTCATTTTCTTAGAAAAGAAAAATGTTAGAAAGTTTTAAAATAAATTCCTACATATAAATCTTTTTGCTTCAATCTGAATTTGTAGGAACCCAAAAAAAAAAAAAAACCAAACCTCTAACAGTAGAAATTTATTACAATGAGATAAAAAATGACTATGAAGCACTGAAAATATTGATTTCAATGCTGTCATGTAAGTATACTATCCAATCCAAATAAAATTAAATCTAACATTAATTGAAAAAAAATTCAACATCAAATACAGTATTATGTAAATACAACATCAATTTAAAATGAAATTATTGTTAGAAATGAAAACCAGAGCAATTTGTTTAACTTTCAACTTTTTTATTTGACTTCTCTTTCCTACATAAATGAATCCACATTGAAATTGCAGTCATTCAATTTACATTTAGATAGAGCTGAATTTCTGCTGGCAAAATGCACAGCTTGAGCAAAGCACTAACACCTGTTAGATGGAATAGTGAGTACCTACTTTGGTGGAGACGTTGAGATTCATTGGAGGGTGGGTTTTAGGAAGTTTTAATTATTCCCAGCAAATATAACATCCCTTTTTAATGGATAACTTATACTAAAAACTCATCACTGCTTGCTCTGATGTTCAGTTATTAACATGAAGAGTGTTTGTTAAAACAAGACATCAGTCATTTTTAATTGCCAGCAAGTGGAAAAAATCAAGACGTGTCAAGTGCTAGCGATCATGCAAAACTGCTGAGATTAAGGGAAATGGGGCTCCCTCTCGCTCATCACTGACTAATTACAGTGCAGTGTCTGTGACACATAGCCAGTGGTCCTTTTTCAGAGGGGACCATGAGTATGGGAGCTGCAAGGGCTGCCCATGACTCCTCCATGATTTTTGCTACCTTGGGCAAGCTCTGGCAGAAGACAAATTGTTTCATGGCAATCTCTTTCAGCTTGGCAGTGCCTCTATTTTCCTCCTGCCCACGAATGCCATTTTATATTAAACTTCTTGTCAGCACTAGACAACTCAGTCTTATTTCAACAGAACTTCATTAGTCCAAATTTAACCTCCGTAACCTCTCCTATCACATAACATAAGATGGCCCAAAGCTATAAAGCATGTGAGACATGTGAACCTGGAAATACAATTACACTGTCTAAGGGGATTATGCTCTGCAGGTAAGACAGTTTATCTAGGCATGTGGTCAAAGCCTGCTGCTGGTTTCACAGGTGGAAAAGCCAGCCAGCAATCCCACGGCTGCTGCCTTTGCTCCCCAGTTTTGGGGTCTTCCAACTCAGTGGGTGGAAGGGAGAAGGACACTCAGGTCATGTGGCTTCTCCCGGCATGGTCCCTGGTTATCTTCTTCCAGTTCCAGAGTGGTGTTTGCAGGGATGTCCCTCATTTTTTGGAGTGCTGGCACAGGGTCAGCACCTTTGGAAAGCTTGCTGCTCGTAGGGGGCAGCACGAGCTGCACACTGCAAGACCCAAATTGTGCCTCCCCACAGCATCTCCTCTGCAGAGTGACATTATTTAATGCACAAAGGTGAGGCAGTTACATGCCTATTTCAGCCACGTCCTAGCCTTTCAGCACAGTTTAAATGTTGCATTTGTTTTTTCTAGCAAGCTGTTTGATATTTACCTACCATAACACAACCGTTAACTAAGTTAACTTAACTAACAGCAAAGGCAAAGACTCAAGATGACGCGTGCCAGAGTAAGGCTTCAAGAAGACAAGATTATGGCTAATGTTAGGTTTTCTCTTAATATAGTAAAGAAAAACACTGAAAAAAAAATATGAAAGCAGCTGCAGTTTTGCATTACCCTTTCTAAGTTTCCCTCATTTTCACCTTGCTTTGTTTTCTCTTTTCTATAACAGAAAGGGACGCTGAAAGGAGATTGTATTTCACACTGAAAAAAAAAAAAAAAGGGGGAAAAAAAAGAAAACACCCACATAGCAATTCTTATAACCTGCCATCACCTATTCTGTTATATTACATTATCTGCAGCCTGGCACAGGTGCATTTTCTGCTGGGGTGAACCGTTTGGTGTACAAATGTTTCTCTCTCACTGCTGACTGGAGAAGATTCAATGAACAGAATAAACTAGATATTTTCCTTTTAGTTGATTTCAGAGAGGGGAGAGGGAGTCCAGCCCTCACTACACCATTTTCCTGCATTTTTCTTAAGTTAACATAATAGTGGTCACCTGAAGGAAAAACAAACAAACAAACAAAAACCCACGGATTAACCAACTGGCAGCCGACCAAGAGTAAAATGGAGAAATGATTCCTACCTTCCTCTCAATGCAGGCAAAAATTGACCTTTTCTCCTTCAGTTTCTTGGTAGTTTTCAAGACACCTGTAGGAAAGTATTTATCCAGAGGATTTTTACCTGTCTCTAAAAAGTTATCTGAAATTAGCTGATGATTCAATTTGCTGGAAACAAGAGGGGAAAATGGCAGGCAAATGCAGAAATAGGCAGAGAGAAAGCCATAACCTCTGCATAAATCATGTTTCTTTTGTTAATGAGGCTAAAAAGGAGATGAAGAGAACAGTGAGAGGCTGACTGCTTATTAGCTCTGTCGTATTTAGCCTAGGATTCAGACTTAGAGGGTGTGTGTAGGAAAGAGTGTGAAAATAGAAATGGCTATTGCATTAAAGTATCATATCTATATAGAAAATATCAAATATAATAAGTGTATGCTGCTGTTCATCTCACTGTTTTGTGCTGTGGAAAACTGATGCTTCAATGGTAACTGAACCTCCACCTAAAGAGGTAACAATAAATAAATTACATCTTTAGAGTTGTTCCTTATAATTGTGATAAATAAAAGTAACATGGATTTTAATAACTAACTAGAAATTATAAATAATAAATTGAAAAGAATATTTGTGCTATCTGTCTAACAACTGCCAGACTACGTGTGGCTTTCTTTTCAATTATCTCCCTCATTCAGACTTGATTTTAAGATACCTCCGTGAGCTCTTTAATCTGCATATTTCCCTTAGCCAAGATAAGTAATTACAGGGAATTTTATGGGATAAGTCTATGAATTATTACACAGTTATATTTTTCCTAGGGTGTCCACAAGCAATCCTCAAAGAGTCCCGTGTGACCTCACCTCCTGTCACAGTCATAGTGCAGAAGATCAATCCTTGTGTGATGGAGCTGTGCAGGTTTTTCCAGCTCTGCCTCTGCGTTGGTCGAAGAAAATATTCCAGAAAGGAAGCCATGAGGTAAAATCTGACAGCAGTTTCACTTGCTTCTGTCTTCTTAAAATAATCCATCATGCTATTTCAAAAAAATGACAATTTTCAATCACCAGTGCTTATTTTTGAGTCTGTGGCTACTGGCTGAGTCCCAGATGGGCCCCCAGGGCACTGATCTGGCCTCCATTTGTCAGTCTGGGTGAACGTTGCTCAGCTGGATTTTTCCCAGTATTTAATGTCATAGGTGAGGTCAGAATCTCTTTGTTTCTATGTTCAAAGTGCAATATTAGCAGCATAACATGCATTCAGCTATGCTTATGTAAGATAGCAGGACAGTACTCTCCTAATTTTACTTCTTTAGGTACTGTGTTGAATACTATTCCTGGTTCTTGAAAAATGCAAGTTATGTCTGTGAACAAGTCAAAAGAGTTGCTTACTCCCACAGTAAGTATGTTTTCTATTTAAACCTCTACACACCTTATTAAGAATATATAACAAGAAGTTTTAGATACCCACAGAGTATTTGCTGACTTTCTTCAGAGCGCTATTTCTCCTGATGAAGATTTTTTAAGGTATTAAAATAGAGATTTATTGAACCATGTATGGTTTTAATATTCTCCTTGTAAAATCTGTTCTGACTTCAATTTTCTTTTGTTCTTCCAGCATTAAAACAGAAATGCCTTAAAAACATCTGTAAATCAGTTTAGAGCACTGAAGAATTTTACTGCAATTCAGAAGATCGGTGGCAGTTTTAGTAGTCTCTTTCATTACTCAGCATAAGAAAAATCAGATTGTGATATGTTATTTACAAATGTTTGTAACAAGACAAGTTATTAATTGGATGTTAACTTAGGAATCTGTCTTCCTCAAAACAATGTAAAAATGATGTATAAAAAAAGATGCATTTTATACAAGTGTTGTAACTGCAATAAGAACATTGGAAGGCTTTTTAAAATTGTATTTTATAAAGGATTCATATATGGTTGGTTAGTGCATGTAATTATTTTCCTCTAGTACAATTTACAATTAACATAAAATAATCAAAATGAACACATATAAAAATAATTTTAAAACAAGCTGTAATATTAAAGACAAGATTTTTATATTTTATTTTTTTCCTGGGGGTTAAGCCCTTGCAGACTGTCCATGATTCTAAATCAAGAGTCTCCCACTACTTCAGCAACTCATCTCATGAAGAGCTCAGCCAAGGAAATGTTCACACCTCTGGTGCTCTCACTCTGTGACACATTTGTGTGAGCTCACCAAGACTCATGTCCTTCCTTCCTTAATTGCACCTCTGGTGAACTAAAAAACAATTAAAAAAAAAAAGCCAAACAATGCACAATCCTGTATTTTGCTGCACTGCAGCAATATGATTCCTCAGTCAACCCAAAGTTCATAATCAAGCCATTAAAATATCTAACAAAAGAAGAATATTTGCGGTACGGCTGATATGCATTGATGTTTCACTGAAGAAATTTGTGTTCAAAGTAATATAATGCCAAAGAGAAAGGTGGCACCACAGGGAATGCTGACCCCAGAGAAAGATAGTCCTTTCCCAAAAAAAGTTTAATTTATTGTGCCCAATGTCACAAAGGAAGCATTAAGCTTTCTGTCGTATCAAAGAGCATGACAGACTGGAGTATCATCAGCTGCAGTTGATATTGCAATGTAGGCCAGTGAAAGCAATAAGAATGAGGTTATAGTGGATGTATAAATTGGAGGGAGTATTAAATATGGCCATGATATTGCAAAGCTGTGGTGGGATCTCACACCGCAACACCTCTCCTCACCCAAGGCAGGATCAGTTCTGCTGTGAAAGGCTGGGTGAAAAACACCTTTGTGCAACAGCTGCTTTTAGATCCCACAAAAACATTGTAAAGTCTGAAGACATGATTAAGAAAGTAAATCTATATTGCTTCTTACAGTCATTCTCATCATTAAGTTTCCTGAGAATTGAGGAAGAAGGACATGTAAGGATGAACATAAGGTGGGGGAGGAAGAAAGCAATGATTTTGTTTGACTTTCTGTTTTTCAGTAATTGAAAGAAAAATATTTGTGTCAAAAGCTTCCCTTTGAGAAGATTTTTTTAAAAATTATTATTATTTTAATGTATTTGAATTGTAGCACTGGTCTCCATGCTACAGGAAGCTTTTGTATTTGTAAGAAATCACTGCCTTCTGCATTTTTCCTGCAGGAATAATATGAGTCCTAGGGCAGGGTGCTAACTAACCTGTGTGAAGTATTAGGTACCACAGGGCATGCCTGAGCCATGTCTGGCACTGCATATAGGTCACAGCTGTCTCCAATTTAAGGTCCTGGAAAGGGCTGGGAACTACCACCTGAGTGGTTTCACGGGGAGAGAATTACCGGGTGCCACGTAGTTATGGGTGTCTTGTGAAAAGATCTAAAGGCACTTGTCCTGAATGACAGAATTCTTGTCACACTCGCTTAAGACTCACTGCTTGGCTTGCGCAGGAGAATAATGAAAATTAATGGGGGAAAAAAAAAAAAAAAAAAAGAAAAAAAAACCACTACTAAATATGAAAAGGAATAAAAAACAAGACTCCATTAAAAAAAAAAGTAAGCCTCACAATAAATAAATAAATAAATAAACAACCACCGACAAAAAAAAAAAAACACAACATGTTTCCATATTCTAGGGTTTTCATTCCTGCAAAGCCTCAATGCCTTGGCAGAAGTCCATAAATGATGGTGGCATATGGGTAAATCAGAATTTCAAAGGACTTGTGTTTACTATTATGCCCACTTGAACCCACTCTGATTTGTCAGATTGAAATTTTTCATCGAGACAGTAAAAATGAACTATGGACAATCCCTGAGCTATCTGGGGACTCCAGCTGGAAGCATCAAAACTCATGGAGGTTGTAGGAGATCTATTTTCATATCATTCTGGTATAATCTCTGCCATTTTGCTTCTTCTCTAAAGTTCCTTGATAGAGCTGGTCACAGAGCTGGTATGACTGGACCAAGAAATACTTGTCCTTTTCCTGGCAAGATGTCAGTACTGAACCAATATGGACAAGTGTAGTTCACTGGATCTTGAAGGAGCCAAACCTTTTCTTCATGTAGATATTTTTATAGTTCTCCTTTTGTTAGTCTTTTTACTTCTCCATGCTCAGTGGACGGTTGGCCTAGAGTACTTTAACTGAAGTTAAGAGTGCTGTGGTATCCTAATTTGCTGAGCATGTGTCCTCTTGGCCAAGTTATGTCCTGGAAGGATCAGGATGGCACATCGACATTTCTGGGAGACCTTGTTGACATTGCTTTCCTCTACAGCAGCTTGGGAGAATTTTGTCTAGACTGCGTCTTTTTCAGGGCTTTGAGCAAGCCTTGGGGAGGGCTTTGGGTGAATACTGTAGGTGTGCATCTCACAGAGGGTGTGTGATGGGACATCTGCAGTGACAAACTAGCACTATCCATGTCGACTGGGACCTAAGTTTTCTCACCAGCTTCAACTTCAGCCACCTGCTGAAGTTCAGGACAGATGAACAAGCTTTCACCAAAAGCACATCTCTGGGAAAAACAAACAAACCAATCAACCAAACAAACAAACAAATAAAAAACCTCAGCTTTGCTATGGTATTTTTGAAAGGTAGCTGTGTCTGACCCTGGCAGAAAGCACACCTTCCCAAGGAGGAAAAGCCAAATAAGCCAATGAGCCAAAGCTCATTGACTTGGCCTTCCCCTGGATTTCACTCAGCTTTGGATCAGGGCCACAGTGGATAGACAAGAGCAGACTTCTCAACCCCGAGGAATGCCAGTGTTTAAAGCTGTATAAATTTTCACTCATCTTTCGTCACTGAACACTACCTCTTGCTAAGCCACATTCACATGCCCCAGAGATTTTGTGATTAATAACAGTGAAATGATTGTTATTTAATTACAGCCACAGAGTATTAGAGCAAGTTACTATACGGTGAATGCACCTGCAGAAAAGACCTCTCAGTATAGATCCTTTACATGGCTGGAGCTATATTACTAAAATACTCTGTGGGCATAATGACTCTTAGGAACTTCATGGAAGGATTAATTAATAAATGTTGAAGTGGGTTTGATAAAGGAAGTGATCACATGGGTGAGGTATATATCCAAGCGGGTATAAATCACTTAGTACTGACTTTGCTGAAATCCATTTGTCTTTCATCCAACTGCTTTCGAATAATATCCCTCAAGGTAAGCTTTTCTAGATGTACTCTGTAATACAGGAATTAGGAAGAAAATGTAGAGAAAAAAAAAATTATTCAGGGCTCTGGAGTACAGGTAAGACTGAAGTGAAGGTAAGAGATTTCAGACAGTAAAATATTTAGAGCTGTTAGATTTATAACCTCATATCCTGATTAAATATTACAAGATTTTTAAATAAAAATGAATGCAATATTTGACTTTATACTTGACGGAGCAGAAATCAACAGTAGGTACATATTTGAAAACTGATAAATAAATGTTCATTTATTTGGTTATAAAAAACCTCCATGCCTGACTTAGAAAATTATTCTAATTTTGGGGTGAACTGTAAGTGTAGTTCAATTTTCTGTCGTTTAATGAGTACTGGTGCAAAGCTTCAGAAGAATTCCTTATTCACATTTCTAAAAGGATAAGCATTCCCAGATTTTGAAGATCTCCAAGCAATATAGAATTTGTGATTAGGAAAATATATGATGCATTCGATCAGTCTCAACACAGATCAGAGCAAATGTGTGACTACAAAGTGGGAGAGATTTCCATGATGTGAAGCAAACTAATACGCAGGAGTTCAGATTAACTGGGTTCAACAGAATCAATTCCAGAAGTTTTGTTCATTTGTAAGAACTGTTTGAACATTCTGCTAGATCAAGTAAGGTATGAAAACTGTTTGCAAAACAAAAGATGCTTCAAGCACACCATTTTTTTGCTCTTTGGACTTGCTCTGTCCATGGAACTTTTGAGGAGCCTGCTGACTAACTTAAATCAATATCCAAATAGATACTGTTATTCAGGTTTATAAAGAGTGTTGGTAAAATGTGGAGCATATGTAAGACTAGTCTTTGCTGCAATATGTGCACTTACTATGATAAGGGTAAAAACTATTGTATCAAGCAGAAATATGGCCAGGTTACAAAAGAATAATTTTCTAAGTTAATGTCTTCTTACTCTCAGATTCAAGAAATAACATTCTGCCTAATATTTTACTTAACTCATCAGGCGCATCAGTCTTCTGTGTGATTTTTTTCTTATCTTTGGATTAAACCAAAAATGATTGCAATTCTTCTGGTGTCTATGTCAATGGTGTTGCACAGTGGTAAGTCACCGTTCATTTTTTATGATTATTTAGCATTTATTCCTAAGTACTGTTTTAAGTATGTGCACATGGAAACAGAACTCTAGAAGCACACCTTCTACCCCTTCAAACTTTGTTGTTCAACATCCAAATGCACTGAAATAAGTGTAATTATGGAGTAGTTGTAAAATGGTTTTTTCTCAGGACTTGTCATAAAGAAAGAAACATTAGTAGGGTTAAAATATTTAAAAAAAAAAAATTGCAACTTTCCTTCTGCTAGCATTTGGTCATGATCTAAGTACTTCAGAATGGAAAAAAAAAAAAAAAAAGGAAAAGTGAAAAATTACATATATATAGATTCTACTCATTAAATACATGCGTGTTATCTAAATTCTCCACGTCATTAAGTGGGTTCTGAAATATTACTCATGCTCAGCTAAAACTCCTCCTTGAAATTTTACTTTGAACATTTTTTTTTTCCTTCATATAACTCTTCAGATTTTGCTGTCATGTAGTGAATGAGCTTCTAAGTGATCCAGTGACAGGGATGGGAAAACATTTCAAATTTCTGCAATCCCTGCATTTGTGCGGGAATGTCATTGTAAGTAGCAGCATACAGGTGAAGAAAAGGGTTCTTAGAAGGTCTAACACCATTTCTGGTTGTTCTGTAGGGTTATTCCTGAAGTGAAAAGAAAGCCCAGCACCTTTGCACACACAAAATTCTACAATGACCTACCTCACTTTCACTCATTGCCTCTCTTTTAAGGGGTCACATGCATTACAAGACAGTAAAGAAACTGGTCTAACACGAAATGCATGGAGAAATTATATTATTGAAATCAAGTCTTAAGACTCCTAATGTATGTATAGAAATCAGTAACAATTTCAGGGTTTTTCCACAGCAAAGATAGGGAAAATTACAAGCACCATTTTTTACGGGGTGGGGGGGCGGTGGGGGGGTGGGGAAGGAAAAGGGATATTTAGTCTTCTAACATAATTAAAGAAGGGATATTTAGTCTTCAGATGTAAATGTGACTGCATATGTTGATAATATCTAGTGCACTCAAAAATATCTAGGCACCCAGAAATTTTTCTGTCATAGTATTTGAAAGACATTCTTGCTTAAAGCCTCAAAAAGCTATGCCACAGTTGTTAGATTTTTTTCCTCCATCTATGCACAGTCTAAGCACAAAGCTTTGAAATGTTGTCCTAAACATATGGGGGTTTGGAAATGATTGTTGATTTATACTTATGTGGGATCCATTCTGCATATCTCTATGTTCAGACTGAAACAAATACCTGTGCATGAATTAGTATTTTTGTGAGGAGCTACTGTGATTTACCTTGAATAAATCAAATAGGTTGGGTTTGCTGCACCCTTATTTTTCCTAGTACAATCAATGTTTCTGCTCCCCAAGTATTATAATGAATGCATCCATGCCCTATATTTTGACATTTTAATTAAGCATGACTGCAAGAACAACTGGAGGTGCACTGATATATATATATATATATTTTTTTTTGGATAGGCTTTGTTTGTATAACACTTCTGAAAAGCATTGTCAGAGTATCAACATCACAGACACAGTCCAGAAGCTATTTTTACATGCATCTGAATGATGAAAGAAACTCTGTGGTTAACGCATACAACTGGAAAGCCCAAGGGCTGATGTATCACACAAGGCTTTTCAGGACATGTGCCAAGTCATTTAGCAGGTTGTAGAGAAAGGTGAGAGAAGCTGACCTCCCCAGGGTGCTCTGTGATTTAAAAGATTTATTTCTGTACTGCAATCTTTCACTGACTATACAAGGAACAAGGTGGGAACATGAGCCCCAAAAGACATGGTAGAAAAAGAAGAAAAGAGCATGATTAATGCAGAAGGCATTTTCTCATTGTCCCTACCCCAAAATTTAAACAAAATTAAGCAACCTTGTTAGCAAACATTGATTCATTGATCTTGACTCACTGACAATCAGAAATACCATTCTTAGTAACAAAAGGATTAGAAAAACTAAAAGTTTACTAAGCAGCTGACCCTGTGGTAGGAATTTTTCTCAAGGGGAGTGTCAGAGACTTATGAGTTAATTTGGTGTGTGCAAATTAAGTTTGCTGAGAAGAATTACATGCAAATGGAGGATGCTGGAAGAATGACATCATCCAGCGGCTCTGTAATGTGCCTTTATCAATCCTCTTCTCTGTCTCTTTTCAAGTCCATGGAATCTTCATGCTTTCCAAAACTTTGCTGAAAGGCCTAGATGATCAATGGCTACACATTAACAGACACTGAGTTTGAGCTGTGGAGATAGGCAGTGTTTCAAAACCTGGCTTTAGATAAACTTGACAGGCCACGACTTGGGGCAAGGATGTTTGTGATTGTAGAGGAAATACAGCTTTTAAACCCCAAAATAAGTGGCAGCTTTTCTTTAGCAAGCATGGCTTAATGTGTGCACATATATATAGCAGTAAATGCTATTTCTTTTGCTAGGCACATCATTATTTTGCTTGAGTCTGAATTCCTTGTGACTGTCAAGCATTCAATAGACTTGTTTCGGTACTGTAATACCAGCCTTTATCAGGAGGTTTTTTTCTGGTCTGTGGAAAGCAGTCTCTTCCTCTCCATCCTGTTGCAATGAGGGATGTTTCTGGTTGTTCGCTGTTCATCTAAAAGCTTTTCATTGGGGCTAAGGTTTTCAGGAAAACAATAACATAAAAGGAAAAACATCTTCCTATTCTGCCACTAAACTTGACAAATGTAGTGCTGGAGGTATACTGACAATGTCTGGGGACATCTTGATCACTCCACAAGTTGAACTGAACTCGAGATTCCTGAGAAGATCCATTTATATAGTCTTAAAAATAATAAAAATAAAAATTTCTAGCCCTTTGCTAAACTTCAAGTTAAGGATTATCTAAAAAAATCCATTACTTGTCTTCCTCTTCCTTCTCTTACACCTATATTTATTGCAGGAAAATACAACACAATAACAAAGTAATAACAGCTCTTTCCCAGAACCTTTCACAGAAAAAATGGACAGAGTTAATAATGCCAGTTATTCTGAGAGATAAGCTATGTCATTATTTTAAAATCTTTTATTATTCAGTCTTTAGATATTTGAGCCAATAAATACCCTTGAGTTTTCATCTGTTAATATAATAATAATAATAATGTTAAGTTTAAATTTATTTAAAGTAACAAATTCTCTCCTAAAAGTGTACAGAAAATAAGAACAAGGAAAATATGTGGGACAGGCAAGAACGAGTACTATATTTCATCCTAATTCAGGACATTATAGAAAAAATTAAAAGTGCGGAAAATATACTATAGCATCTTCAAATGTGAAAGAAAAAAAAAAAAGACTATTGACTTAAGAAAGAAATAGCCCTATGAAGAAACTGCAGGCAATAAGGTCTCAGCAAAATCAATCTGAGAAGCTTCTGCTTTTATACGAGAAGGTCTGTCTTTTCTGTTTGTATCATTTAGCAAACATCATTTTGGTGGGAAAAATTATTGACCTGACCCGTTAGCTAAATGAAGAGCAAAGGCTTGAAATAGTTGGAGATGTATCTAGACAGTAAACCCTTATGCATCCTGGTGAAACAGCAAAGTGAAACATCAAGTGGAGAAGCACTTAATATGTCTAATACAAAAGCTGTCTCACGGTCTATAGAGTAATGGCCTGGAAGATGTATTTAATGCTACAGAGAAGGTAAATCAGCTGCTGCTTCCCTCCATAACCCAGCACTGATTCCACCTAAGCTCTATCCACCAGGCTTTGAGTGCTTCTCCTGAACTCAAGTACTGGACTCACAGCTCTGCTGGAAGGAGACTTCTAAAGAGGCACACAGCAAACACAGCTGCGGAGACGGCTGTGCAAACCTCTTGACTTCCAGCAGCTGAAGAGCACAGGGTTACAAAGCAGAAACAACTGGGACAATGCAAGTAGTTGGGCAACTAAGGCAATTTTATGATAATAAATAACAATAAATAATAAATAAATAAATAAATAAATAAAAATAAATAAATAAATAAAAATAAATAATAAATAACAAAAATAAATAACAATGATAATAATAATTTCCAGCAGGTGTTATTGTTCAGAAGAGCACAGGAATATGAGGCTGAGCACATCCTCACCAGCACTACCACAGTTTAACAGAGGCTGATTTTTGAGTTAAAGCCAATGTGACTTACTGGTATGCTTCTGGACTCCCCAGGGTGTACATGGAGCTAAGCGTTTCATTGCTTTGCAAAATCAGCTTGTTGGTGTAGGAAGACATTCAAAATGCATGCAGTGTATGTGTCATAATGAAGTATGTTATTGTGTTTTCAATTTAATTTTTTTTTTCTTCTCAAATTTGTTTGCTGAGGTAGGTGGCCAAGAATTGGAGCCACCGATATTTCTGCCAGAGCTTCTTAACACACCTGAAAGAATCTTGAGTAAGAATGTTTTAAGCTTTATTTTCTATCATATTGCACTGCAGTGGGGAATGACTTGTGCTCCAGAACACTGTAGGGAAGTGTGCAGTAAGCAAATAGCTGGTAACTCTTATCTCAAAGTGTTTAGACAACAGAAGCAAGGCCAGGGGTGCTCTGGGGGCCATTCTTGTCACCTACTATTTTTAAATATATATGATTTTTTTTTCATTTAGACAATGCCACATTATTGAATGGAGTCTTTCAAAATGTGGAAAGCGTTGCATTATTTTTCGGTAAGTATGTGTTCCAGTTGTACTTCAGCTGTGGAGTTTGTTTTTATATATACTGAAAAGGGATGAGGATTTTTGAGGCTGTAGATTTCTCCACTGACTGTAATAATACTGAAAACTGCTTGATGAAAATTGCTTGATGCCCCCGTGTTAGTGCCTTGTTTAGGCTCTGCTTTCACGATCCCACCACCCAGGTGTGTCCCACGCCTGGCTCACCTCCGTGCATCAGGCATTTACGGCTGCTCTCTTTCCAGACTGCCTGGGTTCTCGCTTCACCTGGCTACAGTCTATCTTCACTAACTTCCCTGCCCTGCTCAACTTTGTGAACAAAATGAAGTGTGTTAGTGGCTTTTGTCCCAGGGATTTTGAAGACTATGGCTGCTCTTGCCGGTTGGAGATGGAAGGGCTCCCTGTGGATGAAGCCGATGAGTAAGTCTTATCCATGTCGGATGTCCTGCAGCATAACACGTGCCTATATGATTTAAGGACTTCACCACACTGCAATGTGGAGACACACTTCCTAGAAATAAAAACAGCCTCCCGCACCTGCATATAATTTCACCAGTGTAATCCTGGTGGCACAGCTGGTTTAAAATGGTGGTGAAGAATATCCACCCATGCAATAAAGTAAGCTTCAAACCCAGCTTCTTGGCATCTCTTACACAGAGGTCTCTAAATTCTGAGCATACCTTTATGAACAAAACCTCATTCATTTCTTTGTGATGGGGAACTGTGTCTCACCCTGAAATCACACTCTGATGCCAAAATTTGGAGGGCCTGCTAATAAGACAAGTGGGAGAATGAATGTGAGCTTCTCGGTGGGTTTACAGCCCTACCAAACTGCTGTTATTGGGAGATGGGTATCAGCAGTGTAAGCAAATGTAGACTTTAATGGAAATGTTGGCATCTGGGGGATTTAAGCATCAACAGAACCAGGTTACAGCTAAGTGTGACTTCAAGTGGCAGTTAAGAGGTTAAGTAAATCTTGCTCTGATTGTCTATGTCAAAGACATGAGACACTGGGCAAAGAAAAGAGCAATATAGCTCAATGTCTCTTCCAGGTACCATGCAATCAGAACAAAACGATCCAAACTTCAGTCTGTGCTTCGGGAGATACTGCTCCAGACCCTTGTTGGGCTAGTGAGAAAAAATGTAACATCAGATCAGGACAATCTAATGGCTATACACTTTTACCGGCAGGAGTTAGGAAAATAAATTAAAACAGAATGGAGATTCATCTATGTCTAAATAGAAAAAAAAGGTACTTACAGCAATGCAATGAAATAATTTCCTGAGTGAAGACACCAATGGCTAACGCCTATAGCTAGACGGAAATTAGTCCATCCACTTTCCAGCATGGGATGGCTGGGAAAATGCAGATGTAACCCTGCTACTGGAAAAAAAAAAAAGCCATGGGACTTCTCATGATAGGTTTTCTGAATAAACACAATGACATTCTGTAATGAGAGTTTGAGGCAACTCAATGGCTTGATACCTGAAGAGCTGAGCACCTGGGCTTTTGCTTCACTCAGCTTCATTTCAATGCAGAGCAGCACCAGTACAGAAAGAGCACAGAGATATTAGCAGTCCCTCAGAGAGGTTTCCCTAGCTGCGTGGCAACCCCACTGCAGTTTGCAGCAAATGTAGACTGATGATTCTTTTGCCACTGGCACAGATACAGTCTCTTGGTTTAACACACTCTCCCAAAAAGCGGCTACTACTCATCTTTCTGAGAAGTGAAGAGAGAATTGATGAGAATCTTGTTTTGCTTGAACTTTCATTGCTATTCACAGCTACGGTGGCCATGCAGGTGTTTGAGGTTTGCTTGACAGCAGGTGTGTAGGACAAGGCAAGGTTTCTAGCTGCCTGCATAGTGTAGTGATAGGAGAAAGCTTCTTCACTCTGCTGTGAGAAACACATTGAGGCCCGGCCCCTTTCCATGACTAAACAGTTTATTTTAATTTTGATTGTTGCACTGAGGGGAAAGAACAAGAAAGAGAGGATAACACCTCACCCATTTATAGAGTCCCAATGAGACACGGTGATTCACAAGGTGCTGCAGAGACCTTTACCTCCGAGTGCTGGGTCCTACATGGTTCTCCAAACCTGCAGTGAGAGGCTTTGTGCCAGGGCTGGAGCCAGGACCTCCAGAGCCAAGCTGTGGGGTTCTGTTTGGCAGTGTGCTGTGAGCAGATATTTGGGCATTTGCAGTAGATTTTTTACTGAAATTGGCCCTAGCATCTTTGTAGGACCTCAACTACTGCAGCAGTTGTGAAATGCAAGCATAATGTCCCACAGCCTGCAGACCTGCTCCCACCACTGGGTTTTGCAACTGTAATTATCCCACCAGACTGATTTGGGTCCACACTGTGGACCCTTTTTCTCCTTCGGCATCTTTTGCATTCCTGTATGGGAGTGCCAGCCAAAGCATTGCAGGCTGATCTTGAATGGAAAAGAAAAATAAATTGTCTGAACTTTGTGTTATTTCACTCTTTAAGATGCTGTTTCCAGCATCGCAAATGCTACGAGGAAGCAATGGAGATGGAGTGCACATGGGACCCATCAAAAATTTCTACAGATGTCAGCTGCTCTACTGAAAACCTGACCTGTGGTAAGGCTAACCTATCACAAAAGCATAATACTGGAGCCTCACCGTGGCTGAGAAGTTCCCTCTGGTCTATCTACTTAAAAACACACATAAATTAAGCATAAACCATCTCTGTTTGTGGATTCTTGAGGGATTAAGTGTTCTGCTCGGGGTGAATGGCAGTAGGAATACAAGGAGGTATCAAAGCCCTGCTAAGCAGGAGAGCTGAGGTGCAATAGCCAGAAATTTATCGGGACTCCTCTAACTGGCAGCCTCCTGATGAGGTTTCCAGGCTTCCCTGACATTGCAGGACCACAGAGCATTGCTTGAGGTATCTCCACACATCAGGAATGGAGGTGATACTGAGGAATGACCTGAAAAGCAGTGCTCCTTCTGAAGTTTTACCTACAGGGTCACATATACTTCTCAGGTACAACAGCACCAACAGCAAGGGCAGAGTGACCATGCTGTTGTGAAAGGAGCTACTCCGGGCAGTACTAGTAAAATCTCAGCAAGTGTAGAGTGTCCCTAATTATTTTAATATAATTTTTGACCTAGTTTTGGTGCTCAGAAAAGGCTATATTCTAGAACAGGATTTGAGGTTACCAGCAAAGAAGAGCAGAATCACAAAACCAAGAACTTCACAGCTTGTTTAAATAATGATCTGATCCAATTTACACTTTCTTGTTCCAAATGAAAACCATTTTTGTTTTCTGAACCAGTCTATAAATACCCAAGCACATTTAAACTTCAATAGTGTTTTTTCTAGCTCTTTCTATGCTTAATAATCAGAAAACATTTTGTTCAAACTAAAAAAAAAAAAAAAAAAAAGAAAGCTAAATGAATAGTCCCTGTCAAAAATGTGAAAGATGTGAGAACCTTCTGAAAGATCAATGTTTTCTGAAGCTCTGAAAGGTAGAAGACTTTGAAGTGGGGAAAACAGTATTTTTCAGGAAACTCTCTCATAGCCTTTATAAGGAGCAAAACACATTTTATATGAAAGACTTCGCCTGAGGACTGTGAAGTCCTGGGGTTAGGCAGACTATTTTAATGAAGTCTGTGAAATGTCA
Organism: Anser anser; assembly: GCF_964211835.1. Lineage (NCBI taxonomy): Eukaryota > Metazoa > Chordata > Aves > Anseriformes > Anatidae > Anser > Anser anser. The sequence goes on from NC_139721.1 coordinate 8,879,220, forward strand.
AACTCAGTATCAGCTTGCTTAAGTTTTCCATGGAAAAATTAGACGCAGCAAAGCCCTGCTCTGCGCTCCTTGCTGCTCTGTAGTAGGAGCTGCTCCAGTGCTCGATGCCAGCCGTGCAGACTACACGGAGCCGTGTTTCAAAACCAAACTACAAAACGTGAACGTGTTTAACGTGAAGAATCACAGTATAAATAGGTATGCGCTAATGAATATAGACACAAGCCTTACAGGGAGGAAAAACAGGTGGAGGGAAAAGATATCTCAAAAGCACCTCGTCTGGATTTTTGTTTTACTTCCAGAAACCGGGGATCCCTGTGAACAGTTCCTCTGCACATGCGACAAAGATGCCATTGAGTGTTTTGCGAGCGCGCGTATTAACTCGTCCTTGAATGGGCTGGATGTCTCCCTCTGTCCATCTCTGGTTACAGGTAACAATCAGGATCTGACCGACTGCTCCCTCCTGCCAGCTTCTCTGCTGGCATCAGGTTTGACCCAAGGTGAAGGAAGCAGTAGCTGGGTGGTTTCCTGCACTAAATCTGGCTGTCTGTCCTGTTCTCCATTTCATGTGCCCTTTCCATTTACTGCTACTCAAATTAACATAAAAAGAGAAGAAAAAGGCAGGCTAATTGCCATACTGGAGCAAGGCCAGGCGAGGTTACAAAGCCAGCGAGGGGGCTGGGGCACCTGATGGAAGAGGAGAAGGCTCGGGGGGGTCTTATTGCTCTCCTCCACTACCGAGTGGAGGTGTGCAGAGGTGAAGGAGCCAGACTTCTTGGAGTTGCACAGGGACAGGACAAGAGGCAAGAGACACAACCACAAAAGAGAAAGTCCAATTAGACGTGAGGGTTTCTTTACTTTTTTTAGGAGGCTCCTGCCAACCTGACTATTGGGTGCTACTTAGGGTGATAGCAACCTGCTGAGGTCACCAGCAGGAATGCCAAACTGACAGTATTGCTAGCTAGATCTCTCCCTAAAGCATGCAAAAAGTAATTGGAATGGAAAAAAAGAGACCCAGTCTGCTCTGTTACTTGTTTTCCATTATGGAAGGAAAAATCCCCTATAAAGGTGAAGGGGATATTTATCTCCATTGTCATACACTGAGCTGTGCTCTGTAGCTGAAATTACAACCTGGTAAGACTGAATACCTGGCATGTGGGAACAGAGCTGGATTAAAAACTTAATTCATATGGATTGCAACCAGAGCATGGCAGGGGGAGGACCTTCAAACTCCCAAGCTGAGCCAGATGTGAAAAAGCACTGCTAGTTTTTCTGATCCCTTTGCTTAAATTTGTCAATGTTAAGGACAGCTATATGAATTTAGGGCACTGCATGTGTGCATCCCTGAGTGAAGAGGTCACGGGAGAAGAAAATGCCACAGCAAAGTTTGCATCAATGCCAGAAAATTGTTTTGTGTTAAGCCAGTAATCTTTCACTGGGATCAGATGACTCTAATATAAAGTATGGCAGCTCCAACGTGTTACAAATAAAAGAGAAATTGTCAAGTGTTAACAGGAAAATCATGCTACTTTTGCTGATAAAGACAGATAACATCTTATTTCACTGAATACCTCCACTAATTTTAGGCTCCTGATTTTAATTCTTAGTGAAAAAAAAAAAATAAATCCTTTGAATGAAACATTTTAATTTAGTGTTTGCTCATATTATTATCTTTCTGTGTCTGTTCTGTCCAGCTCAGGCTTTGGAAAAAAAATATCTATCTGACAAACTTCTAGGAAGAGTATTTTGGGAGATTCGTTATTACAGAGAAAATTTGAATGAGATAGGGATATATTTGCCTAAACCTTTGCTTTAATAGGAATAAATTCACTGAACTCCTGTTTTGTTGTACTATTGAGATGAAATGTTGACAAAGCCCTTTCTCACACTTTAGTCTCTGAGAGCTTTCTCCTTTTCAGAAACAACTAGCAAGAGAGAGCTGACAACACTTCACACGGAGGGTATGTCCTCACCTCTTTAACTCTCTGACTGGAGTATATTAAATCAAGATGAATGTATACACTGAGAAAAATAAATCGAGTATTTAGGAAGCTATGCTTCAGTAAGGTTCCTAGCCAAGTGGCTGGATTAAAACATTTTTCATGTTTAAATATTTAATTCTTATGCTCATACGTTCACAACAGGACACGTATTTAAGTGTTTGCTGAAATGAGAATGTAAAGAATGCTTATTGCTGATTAGTTTTCTTGTTTAAATTAAAACTGTGATAGAGACTAAGGGCTTTTCCTAACTGTAATGTACTTCTTTGAGTAGGATTTGTTATCAGCAGTCAATAGATACTAAGGAAGTATTTTAATAGTCACTTTTACAATAATTCGGTTCATACCTGCTATATTTATATTATAAATATAGCCCTATGAAAAGTAAGAATATAATAATAATTGGAAATAAGTTTCATTCTGCTGACTCTGACCATGTTACACCAAGCACCTGTCTAACAAGCATCCTAAGCCACGATTCTCTTTGCAATAAGAATGCTTTTATTTTTGCAGAGTTCCCTCATCACAGGACTGACAAAACACTGGCTGTAACAGCATCCATGGAAGAAGGTTTGCAACTAACAGTGCAAGAAGCACTGCTTTCAGCTCCCAAAAGCTGGAAGAACAAAACAGAAGAACAGGCTGTTTGTTTTCTTACAGCCCTTCTAGAGGGTTGGATATAAAAGTAGACACAGTGTTTTGGCGATCCAATTCAAGACTGAATGAGAAGGTGCAATTTTTCAGTTTGTGTGCTCAACGTGCTTAACCGGTGTTTACACAAAGTTTCCCAAGGGCTGAGATTGAGAACTCTGTGGCAAAACCTGCTTTCATCAGAACAGACCTTTATTCCCTGGGAAGAGAGGTTGTAGAAGGGGGGGGGGGGTGTCTGGCAACGCCGTGCTGCGTGGCTGCCAACCGCTGCACCCACAGCCAGTTGCATGCTCCTTGTCTTTAAAAAGAGGTTTAGTCATACAAAATAAAGCAGTATCTATGTGCAGTATTTGCACATCTGTACCAGTCTTCCCCCAAACCAATTACTCATGCTCTCTGAACCGGCATAGTTTATGATAAAGCTCAATATATTGCCCAGGGATAAAAGCCTGTAATAGAAATTTTAGAAAGCTGAACTTATAACACAGATAACATATCTAGTCAGACTGCAAAGGACATATTTGGAGAACCATTTCCATTTAACTACTTGTGTCCCCATTTTAAACCATAGGAGCTTCACCATTGCTGCATGAACTGTATTAAGCCAAAGCTAAACACTCTGCAGAAATGCATTCAAAGGCAAAGACCTACTTCCTTATATCACAACGTCCTAAAACACACAAAGAAGATGCAGAGATGAATTTCTGGATCACCTGAGAGCTCTGTTTATACTTTATCAAAAATAAGCTGATACTTGAAAATCAGCATATGAGGTAAAGAAATAAATCAGAGGTCAGGGAAGGGTTTGGGTTTGTAGCTGCCCATACATTTTTGATTTTCAATGCAAACACAAGGTGTTCACAAGGAGCGTAGCATCTGTTCTGTGCACAACAATGGGATTTTACACCTAATTCTCTTCAGTGTAGTCTGTCAGCTGGATTTAATAGGGAATTTTCTGCTTCAGTCATATTTATGTTGCTTTGTTAGTGGAAAGCACATTATTCAAAGGTACAATGAGCTTATTTTATGAGTATCACTTTGTCTGTAACAATCAATGCACTGCAGAGAAAACCTGGCACATCTCCATGCTTGAAATGCTGAGGGTCTTTCCTCCTCTGCTGAAAAAGCTCTTCTCATCAGCTTGACTCTTCATAAGTCTGTGCTGACAACTTGTCTGAGTTTACATTTTCTGTCTTCAGCAGTGACTTCTTTTGAGCCCAAGGATATGGTCCTGGGGACTTTCAATGCAGAAGGTAAGAGTCTGCTTATAATTTTGTTGATAAATTGGGCACTTTTGGCTCCAGGTGATAACAGGTTTTGGTTTATTAGGCTTTATGGTTATCATGAGCAAAAATCTGCATCTCAGGATTTCTGGATAATACCTCTACTTCTTCTGCTGACCTGCATATTCTTGAGCAAACCACTTTATTTCTCCTAATTATCCTCTTTATAAAGAAAGGTTAATAATGATATTTGGTTAAAGTATATAATATTTTCACTAAAAGTCACTCTGGGAACACACTGCAGAGATGCAGCTGGTATCATTCCACTACCACGATGCCTCTGCTTTTTGTCCAGTTATCACAAAGGACCCCAGAGGTACTGCTCCTGCTCCTCCTGTCCCCTTGCTGAAAGGTCAGTGACTCCAAGCTTTTCTTTTCCTTTGACTGGCATAGCAATATATCACCTGAAGCATCACAGTTTGAAATCTACGCGTGGTGAGGACAGGACTGCTGGAGAAGCAAATTTAGATCAGGGTCAGGTCACAAAAACACAGTCAGTAAAATCATTCTGAGAGGTATTTGTTGTTCATTGCCTCCAGCCACTTGTTTGCACTCCTCATGCACATAGTTGCAAAACCTCTTCATGTAATATATTTTCTGATACAATGGTTGATCCTTTAAATTACATTCATAGCATTTTCTGCCTGAAGGGTTCATTTTGATTTTACCTTCTCCTTTAATATATAAAATTTCATGGAACTCTTTCCCGGTCTAACAGCTTTTACACCTTTTACAGTTATTATTGCTACAAGCAAACTCACGCCATTAGCCACAGCTAAAAGTAGGTGGAGAACCATGTCTTGGAGGTTTTCAGTGGCCCCTTTTTATGGAAATGAACATTCAGGAAGAAGCAAATACACCAGAAAATGTCAAATTTCATTGAATATGGAGGGAAGGAAGGAGCTGCTTTTTGGCTTAGATTGCACTCTCTAGATAACATTCATGTAGCCCTCCCCAGTCCAGAAAAGTGTCATTGCTGTACCAAGGACTGCTCAGAATCACTGAACTTGAACATATCTGAAAATGCGTGTCTTGTGTTGGAGGTCTGCATGGCTTCTAGAAGATTATCTGTAATACCTATTCTTAGCAAAGTGCAGAATATCCCAAACTCCGGTTATATTATCTACATGTAGCAGGAATCACTTTCATCACATCACTGTCAAACAAAGCATCACGAAATGAGCACCTTGCTGAGCTATTAGGACCAGCATGTTGCTATTGATCCCTTCCCACATCTTTTCATGGGCTTCCCTGTGTTCTTACTGGTATTTTCACTCTTTTCATCCATTCTCTTATCCTCAGACAGGTTGTTTTCAATGTGTACTAAAAACAGAACTTCAGAGGGATAAAATTAATGAATTTGAGTTGAATCCAATTAATTAGTTAAGCTGGGGTATTTAAAAGGAAGAGCTTTCACAATGTGGAAACTATATACATAGTCACTTTGAAAATGAAGTATGTTCTTTGTGAAATACCACGTTCTTTGTATTGACATTTAGAAAAAATGAAACCATTTGATTTCCATTTGAAAATAGAGTTTTCATTAACAAATTAGCTTATATAAATAGTGAAATTAAAAAAAAAAAAAAGGAAAATAATAAAAAAGATAAATAATCCCCCAATTCAACAAAACATTCCTGGCCAATACTACAGCTTCACATAATCTAGAATTTAAGACCAGTGTAACTTCTAGGATAAAGAACCTCCCTAAAATTATTCTATTTAACCTCAACTTATTTTCCCCTTGATATTTCCTTCTGGTTACAAAGCAGCAAACCCTGCATTTGCCCATCTCTGCATCAGTCAAATCATTTTCTACCTTCACTAATGTTGCTATTAGTTTTGGTACCCTTGTATGAAACGGCACTATATATTTTTTTAGGCTATTTACTCAGAAATGACATCTCACGTTATCTCACTTGCACTTCCTCTCTCAGTATGGCTGACTAATCAGCAACCTTTTTTTTTTTTTTCTAGTAACTGGCATAGCTCTTTACCTCTGTATGCAACATACAAAATTTACAAAAACACAAACAGAAACAAACCAAACAAACTAAAAAAAATCTAAACAACACCTCCTTTACCTGCCCAGTTTAGCAGTTACACTGGTCATATTTAACAAGCATAACATTTTTTTTTCTGAAAGGCAAGAGATGTGAAGCAGTGACCAGTGTGGATACTCTTTGCTTTTCTAATCTTTGTCTTGAATATTTTTTTTTCTCTATGACCAGCAGTTCACAGAAAACCTGCCCCAGGATATTACCCTGACCTGCTATCTGAAATGAAAATCTGACTGTTTATTGCTCCATGTCTTCTTCTGCTTTTCTCTTTCTGCTTATTCAGGAGAGGACAGATTTTCAGAAGCTGTGGTCCCGGTGGGAGCGAGAACCACCTCCCCAGCCTCCTCCCCAGCAGATGTTAACTCAGTGGAAGTCAAAATTGTCCCTACTGAGAATATTCCTGCAGGCACATCTACACGGATGAAAGGAAAAGGCAAGTACAGGCTGCACTGCATCTGCACTAATGTAATTTACACCACTCTGTTCAGAGCTACCTGAGGAACCAGCATTTCTCACCGACTCATATAATAACATCGTTTTCTCCCTAGAGCTGATTAGATTACAAAGGATAAAGGGTGTTCAACAGGGAAAGAAGGATACAGGGTGTTCAACACCGAAAGTGGCAGTTCACTCTCTAACAGTGACCAGGAAAACTCACTTAACCATCAGTGAACAGTCTTCAGACTATGAATTCAGCAAATGTTAGAAGACTACCAATTGATTACAGCTTAGAACATGTACTTTTGGTCACATTACTTGTAGAAGAGTTTATTCTAGATTTGCAAATCTAATCTTTACAAGTCTAACCTGTGCACGTGTAATCTCCAGAGACAAGCCCTGCAAGAGGTGTCCAGGGCACAACTTCCCCTGGGGTAGCTGTGGACCTGGCACTGTCTGACAGGGGACCCAATGGACCTGAAGGAAAAGGTAAATGAAGATTATTTTTTTCAGTTACATCTAGTGAAAAATGTAGTTACCTCTAAATTAAAAATTAGGATTGTATTACAGATAAAGATTATAGTTATTCTAAGCCAGTTAGACATGTACATATGGACATGTACCATGAAGGAATTGTGCACATCTTAGTTTGAATACACCTTTAATGCTACGTGGAGAATATTTCAAATGAAAAATTTGAAAGGTCAGGACAAAAATCGTTTCTTTCAGCACAACTTAGTCACTGCCCAGCTATCACTGTGGAGTTATATAGAGTCATTAGGACTCTATTTTCTGAATTAGCCAAGAGAAAAGCTACTGAATTCTTATTTCTCTCAGATGGATTTGAATGTTCTGGAAGTAATATTTAAATATGAAAGATTACATAGGGTTTCAAACTACTCTCATTGCAATCCATTTTGATTTGTATTTTATATCTCTGTAGGGAATCTCTCTTTCCATTAAATATTCCCCCCCATTTCTCTTGCTGACTTGCTCAGTGGTATTATAAAAGACATAGGTCATGGATTGGAGCAACGATTTTGAAATAATATTACATTGTCTTTATAAATAAATAAATAAATAAATAAATAAATAAATAAATAAATAAATAAATAAATGATGGTTCTCTAAATACTTTTATCATCAGAAGAGTGCCCCCAACTGTTGAAAACAAGGTATGTCAAATAACATCTTCTTGCTTCATAGCATGTGAACGATTAACTTTTCTGCAAGAGAGAGGAAACGGAAGAGTGAAGAGGGAGCTGCCGCAGCTAGGAGAAATGCTGTTCTGTTTAACTGAGCGATGCCCAGAGGAATTTGAGTCTTACGGTTGCTACTGCGGCCAAGAAGGCAGAGGTTATCCTACTGATGCACTGGACAGGTGTGGGCTCTTAGCTTCGGGTATTATGGACCAACAAAGATCAGTGTGTCTTTTGCCATCAGTGTGCCATTTACAAATTAACCTTCTCCTTAGGTGAAAGTTGTAACAGCTGGGAGCCACGTGGGGTCTAAGTATAGTGAACAGCGCACAAAATTTTCCTGAACTTGCACACAAATAAAACTACCCACACATGATAAAGTAGACTAGATCAAGGATAGCGAAGGCTCTGGCCGTCATCTTGAAATTTTCAGATTTTTAGCCGATAGCGTTTGAACACGTCAAGACAGTGCTCATGGAGGATTGGGCCACAGTTGCAATTTCTATTTTAAATCTTGAATTAAACTATCAAACAAAACTATACCACCTTTAAGCATGTGATATCAAAGGAATTAGGAAGGTGGTTGTAAAGTGCAGATGTTATTATTTTCTTCTTTATGGAAATTTTTTTCCATGATATGAAAACTGGAATTTCTCAGTTTTAATGGTCGTTGAAAATAGATAAAGTAATTGTGAATACACTGTGATTGATGCAGAAAAATGAATTATTTTCCACTTACATTTACTGTTTATTTTAGGTGCTGCTTCTCTCATCACTGTTGTATGGAACAAGTTAAGAAGCTAGGATGCCATGCAGAAAGAACTTCAAGATCTGAAGTTGTATGTTTTGATCACATGCCAAAATGTAAGTTTGGGTTAGAGGACATTTCTTATTTTCTGATGAAAGTGTATCAAAGTATTACAGACTGGATACCACCATACCTGTGACGTGCTAGAGCTGAGTGGGGAGTCAGAAAAAAACGGCTTACAGAATTTCATCAATGCTTACTCCAAAGCTGAAGTATTTTTCCTATTTGAGGTAAAGACTATTACATCACTGTGCATAATGTGATTGGGTCAGAATGAGAGAATTGCATTCATATTTATTGACTGCAGACAAAGGACACCTGTTGGTGTCTTTATATTCACAAATTCAGCAAAAGCCAGTCACAGCTTTAGCTGCTCAGACCTCAGTGTCAGGCGTATTTAGATGATTAAAGGTGAATTTGAAAATTTTAGTTCAAAGCTCATCTACCTGTGTAAAATTACATGTTGACTACTTGTAACTGCTTTTGAATATTAATTTTGAATTTTCTCTTTCAGGTATTGGTTGGAGTCTGTGTGAGAAACTCCTATGTGCTTGTGACAAGACGGCAGCCGAGTGCATGGCTTCTGCCTTCTTCAATGAAAGCCTTAAGTTTCCACAAGGACAAGCGTGCCAAGAGGAGAAAGTCTCATGCCGAAGCGGCCCTTACGAAAGGCCTTCAGTCGGCACAGAAACGGGCGCTGGGTTTTCCAGCTCTGAGGAGAGCAGCGAGGAGGAAGGTCCCCTGTGGAGCACGTTCAGGAGAGCAAAGAGAGAGACACGTGGAGTCCTTTTGGAGACCCCAGGACCGGGCAACATGAAGGCAGATAACGAACCACGGCCGCTTCCTTGAGAAATGGCACGGGGAATTCCACAGCCAGCCCTGGTGTACCTTACTCCCTTATCACTCTGCACGCAGTTTTACATTTTCCAGCACACTAATGACATAATCATAGGCTAGGTATTTAAAGCTAAGATGTATTCTCCTTTCCATAGTGAAGTCATCACTACAGAACATCTATGTAGAGAAGCTGTTACCTTAAGTAATTACTTGGCAGTATTCTGCATTACTGTATTTGATTTCTGGTCAAAGCTCTGATTTTTGTTCTGATCAAAGACCGATTTTTCTTAACTGTGTAGTTGGTTCAGACTGGATCGTACTGATGGTGGCTAAGTATTTCAGCTTTTTAAATAAACCAATCTGCAACTACTCCAAGTCCTTCTGCAGACATTACTCTTTTACTGAGCAAAGCAGGAAACACTCAGAAGAAAAGCTTAGGTAATTACATTAAAATGTGTTCCTTCTTCCCTAATTTGAATTTTCACCCCACAGAGTTTCTGCCGGGCTGCTAGAACACGGCAATAAAAGGTATATTCTTTGCCCCAACCCTGGGTACTATGCATAGTTATCTCCAGTTTTGAGAGATTTCAGGGTGTTAAAGGTTCTACTTTCTGGGATCAACCAAAACTAGTGTATAGTATCTAATGCAAAACTAGAGTAAAAAAAGAGTAAAAAAAAAATAGAGTAAAAAAAAACTAGTCGCACCTGTCTCAACTTTGCCTTGGAACTAGGAAGGCTTCTAATAATTTTCACACTTCAATTTTCTTAACAAAGGCAGGCTTTTATTATTGACTGAAAAGAAATATGAAAAAGCAAATTAGGAAGCAACTTCATGTTTTAATAAACATTAAAAACTTTCCAAATTTCCCTCTCTCTATAACCTTCCCCCACGACAAAAGATGACCACTAACATTTCTTGGATGACCAGGACAAAAATGACCACTAACAAAACCAGTTCCTACAAACTGCCTGGTGATTCAATTGTTCTCAAAAGTCTAATGTTCTTGTCTATAATCCCGCATTAAAAAGCCTAATTTTGTTATAAAAGTATTCATTACAGATCAATGACTCTAACCCAGTGCTGGAGACAGAAATGCTGCCCATGTTCCTCCATACCATGAAGTACTTAACTGGACCACATCATTTTGGTCTCCTTTTGCAAGTCGGCACTGCGACAACAGGTGACAATGCAACTGAATGCTCTTGAGCAAGTAGTCAACACTACAAACCTCTGGTTAGTCATATTCCCTCTTTAGCATTTTTCCTGCATTAAAAACTGGAAAGGATTAGAGCAGTGCTCATCCATTTCTGTGCAGAAATTTGCACAATGCTGATACATTTACTCATTCCAGAATTGGAACTTCAGAGTTATCAGCCTTTTATCATAGTGATGGAAAACTATTTCTGTATTTCAGAGCATTTAGAAATAAAAACGATAATTAAAAGGTCAGATGGCTAATTACTCGAAACAGGGAAAATTGGCCTTTAAACAAGTGAATTAAAGTGCATCGCTACTTAATAAAACCACAAGCTCATTTCTCTGATTGATGAAAAAAGTGCTGCTCCTCTGAAGCCTGCATTTAAAATACACACTTAAAAAAAAATCCCTTTTGGCTAATTATTAGAAGCTAGGATTACATTCATGGTTATACAATCAACACAAGCATTTATTCACTGAAATACGTCATTTTTGTTTAATTTCAGAGATAGAGATAGATCATTTGAATCAATCAAGTAACAAAGATTACATTATAAATATGCTGTTATTTAGGTGATGTTGTAATTAACTGCTGTGGGAGTTTTTTTTCCAGTATCTCATTTCAGGAAAAAATTAACTTTGAAATTGTTCCGTAATTACTACCATAAAAACTGTGTTGATAAAGAGTAAGTTGAGCTATGATTACCTATATTCATTCTCAGAGATCAGCTCTAAAAATAAAAATAAATAAATGGAACAAAATGAGGGAGAAATCATAGCTTTTTTTCTTCCCTCATTCTCTCTGTAACTTTACACTACAGTTTTAAAAGATTTGGGACATACTTGGCCAAAACCAAATTGCATCCACAAAGCAAACAACTAATTGCTCATTTAAAAAGATTTTCTACTTCATTAGATACCAGTTTACTTATTTTTAAGCACATAGTCTTCATCTGCAACCTGCTATAGAAACAAAGACTTGGGAAACTAATTTTATGAACAACTTGACATCGTTTAGGAAGACTTTGAAACCTCTTTGGAAACTTTGAAAGACAGTACTATTAAGGTGTACTGGACATCTTCAACACAGAGTTATTAAAATTGGTAGCAATGAATGAATTAAGTCTTTCATACAAAGGCAAAAATCTCTTCTTGGTTAGATTCCAGACAAACTCCCCCAGGCCCCAGAAAGTAGTCAATTACAAGTCTTGGTTTTGTGTTACAAGGTTGATGACCATGCATCTTAATAGAAGGTTCTGAGATCCACGATAAGCCATAATAACAAACAGAAAGAACATGCCTACCCTATTATCATTTTGTAAATATACTCCAAATGACTGCAGAAATGAAGAACAGAGGAACAAGTTAAAAAAAATGACAATATAAACCTGTCTATATCTAGAATATGTCTTATGTGAGCAAGAGAAGGTCCCAACGTCCTCAAAGTAAAACAACAAGAAAGTAAAATCTTTTTCCCTCCTGTGTCACGGTGTACTTTAAAACCTTGTAAATAAGTGAAGGCTACAAATAAAAGAGGGTAACAAACAGAAACTCAAACCTATTAGATGGCATCACTGTTTGAAAAATGGTACCTGTTGGGAGAATACAGATCTTCAAAAACTCTTGCATCATTCCTTGAAACGGACATCATGATACCTTACCCAGAGTCAGCCCTGAAAAGCATGACTTATCTTCTTGAAGCTTATTTGCCATGAGGAAATGATTTTTGAATTATTGCTTTCTCAGATTTTGGTAGTCTTTGCAGTAGTAATAGTTCAAAAGTAAGTAGTAGTTTAATAATGCTGCAATGCTTTATGTTTGCAAAAAAAGTTGTGTAAAATGAGATTTAGTTTAAATGCCAAAAAAAAAGTTGTAAGTTTTAATTGAAAACACTAAAAATCAAATGACACCTTAGAGAAGACTTATTTTAAATTTTGGTTTATTTTATTGCTTAAATATAGATTGCACAGTGTGTTCTTACATTTATTGAACTGGTTCATTACATACAGTACAGAATATATGACCATCAGAACAACAGACAAATTAGCCCTACTCTGATTTTGGACAACAGGCTATTTCTATTTTTTGAAATTAACAAGGAATTCATTTACTTTAAAAGTGACCCACTACCAAAAGCCATAATTTTTCAAAATGACACCATGGGAAAGAACTCAAAGCAAAAGCTGGCATACATTTGAACTGGATACCAATGTATAAACACTGTGACACTACTCAATGTGTTGCAGATAATACAGGGCCAGTACGCATATGGAGCTTCTAAGTTCTGCAACTTGTGTCAAGAACATAAAGAGGTAAGTGAAACAAAGCAACATTATTGTAAAACAGCACTCTTAACTCATTTGGTTTCATTCATCATCATCATATTAAAATAGCTTTCAAAACAATACATTTTACATTGACTCCCATCTTCCAGCTGTCTAAAATGGCCAGAGTGAACCAGTTATCAACTTACAGACTCCCTGAATTTCCAGAAAGGAAGAAATTAAATATCATGTGAACACAGAGTGTTACAAGCTCTTCAGTCCCTGCACAATACCTGCAAAACACCTGCATTTCCCAAACAAAGCTAGATTGAACATTGAAAACATGGAAACCTATGATTTGCATAAATGATACTTCATAGAACAGAACAGAAAATGAAATGCTGGATTCAGTTATTTTCACATGCAGCATTCATGCAACAGAATTCAATCACTGAAACAATCCTGTATTTACAGCACAGTCTGCATACTGCAAGAGTGCAAACAGAAGTACATTCTTTATTTCTGATTCTTTAGACTTTTTTTTTTGTACAAAAGTGCACAGTGTTATTCTTAAAAATGACAGTGGATAAGTGTTTTACATTGTAACTCTAGGTTAGATTTACTCTTTAAAAAATTACACTCTTCATATAGGCCAAAAAACTATTACATTTTACCGTAAAAAAAAAAAAAAGAAAAAAAAGTGAAAACTAAAAGCTAGAGTGACAACGAGTCCTAATTATGTGTAGACTGTGGTCTGATCAGGCTGATACGCTGCAGCAGTAAAAATCACAACGGAATGCTGTAGATAAGGGGCTGTTTCGTCATCCACTAACAGCTGTGATTTCACTGTTAAACTGAAAAGAAGGTCTCAATTACCTTTTGAGCTTTGCGAATGCTTTCTGAAAGTATCAGCATGTTATCTCATAGGTTTAAGTAGCTGAAATTTCGCTGTTGTCACATTAGACTTTTAAAAGTAGTCTAGTGGAATGCTTACTGTGCTACAGTTCGAAAACCTACAAATCTGCTTTACAGTAGGTTTGCAAATGCCCCAAACAGTCAGCAAATTAGCTGGCCTACTTGACACAAAAAAATAACCACTCAGCTTGTACACTTACGCAATCATAGATTAATTTAGATCGGGACTTCTGAAGGTCATCTAATCAAGCCCCTGCTCGAAGCAGGGCTAACCAAAGTTAGATCACTTTGTTTGTGGCCTGATCTTTGTTTATATAAATGCTGGCTACTTCAAATGTTTGACATTTGAGACTGTTCATTCACGTTTGTGTTGCTTCAGATTCAGATAGACTAAGGGACTTCAAGCTTGTGATTCACAGCATCAGCTATTACTGCCTTTTTCTTTTTACCTGCAGAATTTAGTGAGTCAAAGACAGCCTTGACAATTATCATCAAAAGCTCACTGATTTACTGTATCAGTTTTATTTTATTTACATTTGAATAGTATACTCAGATACATAAACCTATGAAAGTCAGCACATTTTCCTTATATCTAGAAAGATCTGAGAAATGAAACAAAACCAGACAAACAGATACATCTCTAAAAAAAATGCTTTTGCTTGAAAACACATGTAACAAATTCCTGGTCTTTAAACAGTTTCATCCATTTTTCTTTCAATTTCTAAAACATCATTAAAAAAGCTGTAATAAATGACAGAGAAATATCCCATAGAATATAATTGTAGTTTCTGTATTTATGATTTAAAATGCCCTCAGTTTATTTTTTGCTATACTAAATATATTTCTCATGTATTTATACTAAAACAGAGTAAAATACTACTGCATTTTCAAAAGTACAGTCTGTAAACTATACACTTTAAGACGTGAAAAATATTGCACAATTCAGTGTTTCAAGAGGAAATTTCTCCTCTCTTACGTAAAGCAGTAGCTCTCAGCAAGAAACACAGGACATATACTGGAGTGTATTTAGAGTATATATCTAAAAGGCATATTATGTTATGCATTAGAACTACTTAACAAGTGTCCATTCTTTCATTTACTGTACTTGAACACATGTAAAGTTTTTTTTTTTTATCCATATATTCCAAAACAAACAAGTTAACTAACTGTAACAGCAGGAACAAAAGGGAGCTAGGCCAGCGCTCCACTGTTACATATATTAAGATGAAAACAAGCCAAAAGCATTTAGATACATGACTGAGGAGGAGAGGAAAAAAAAATAAAAAGGAAAAAAACTTTATAAGGTTCTTCAATTACATTGACTCAAATTAAAGGAATTTACAGAAATACAGATTCCTAGAATAACTGAAATATTCATATACATGGCAAAACATGTTATATATCTGACTTGTACATGTACTGAAACATGAAAACGAAGAAACGTTAAATGAAAACCTAACTTAAAATATATTACAGAAAAAAAATAACAGCAGAGATTCAAGAGTTTGGCTAAAGTAATCTGGTTTTGGCTCATATTCATTATTATTTTGAATTTAGCTTAAATGAAAAACAATAAAATTTGAAAACTCATCTTGCTCTTTCTATTGTACTCTACTCTAAATAATTTCCAGCAGACTTCAGAAGACACTTAATACACACAAAGATCTGGAAACTTCATCTCATAGACTGGAACAGATTGGTAATGAGCATGTCCAGCAGTAACGGTCATTGTTCCCGAGGGGCTAGGTGGAGGACTGCATGAGAAGAACAATCAACATATATAATTATACAGATTGTTGGTTTTTTTTTTCTAATAACTTCAAACGCTAATATTTAAGAAACAAAAACGATGTTTTTTTTTCCCTCAGTATTTTATCCTGTTCCTGAAATTCTAATGACATTATCATGCCTCAGTTTTTAATGGTACTCTTTTCTAAATAAACGTATCAATGATGTTACAGAATTACAAAACTGAATTTTATTACTTACAAATATTATTTACACTGCACCAAAGATATGCACAAACTCTCTACAATAATGTCATGTAATACTTTGGTTGTTCAATTTCTAAATACTTTCTCAAACAAATGTAACTCTGGGAAGACAATAACGTCCCTTAATACCACTGATATAAATAAAAATAATGTAAGAATGCAAGTATAAAAATATTTCAAATTTGTTAAAATGCAATATAATATCATAAAAGCTCTTCATATTGCTACAATCAGGGGGAAGTTATGTTCTCTTTGATAAACTCTTGAAAAATTTGAATTGATCGATTATACTTTGAAGAGGCATTTATACATGTAGGATTTATGATACTGCATGGTTTCTGGATAATTTCCACTACCTAAAAGATTCAAAATAACAACAAGGAAGTCAAAGTGACTCTTTAAGACTACTGTTTTCAGATAAGTCAATTATCTTCTGCCTATTATGTGTGTTTAAGAACACTGTGACATGACCACCTGAATGTAATCACAATTGTTTTATAACTCATTTTTCATTCACCATATTGCTCTTGCATAAAGCCTTACCGAATGGTGAGTTCCAGTATCTGTGCAAGTCTATCGTGAAGCAAGTTTGCCTGGAGTAAAAAAAATTAATAATTAACTACTGCATCTTGAACAAAGCTAAAATGAATGTGACAGGCCATACTCAAAGTGTGTTTCACATTGCTACATGGCAAATCTAGGCAGCATTTCCAAATTAGATTTAATTTCCCACTGATCCAAGGATTCTGAGCCCTGAAGAGGCATGTGAAATTGAGTGAGCCTGCCTTGGAACGCAAGGTATTATATAGCAGATTTTGTTGCTGAAGATAGGAGTTGCGTCATTATATACTTTGAATAATTAAATGTATAAATACTGCTCCGTTTATCCCAGGATGAAATAGACTGTGAATCTACGTTTCAAAGACAGTAAGGATAACATTGAGATGAACAGCGTATAAGATTTCCAATCCTTTCCAAATGGTGTAGGAACAACAAAAAGTATACTTTTATAACTGGAATTTCCCGACATAGATAATTATTATTGCAGAGACGATAGCTTAAGACAAAGAACTAAATGCTATTCTTTAGCAACAACAGCAACACTGATATAATATCATAAATCATCTTTAGCCAGCACATCTCTATAAATGCTTATGCTAGTATCTTCACTACTGTATAACATATTGTAGAAACTCACTTTGGTTTCACATTGTGCTGCAATTTCTTCAAATGGTGCTTTTTGGAACTTTTCAATCACAAGACGCCTTTTTTCTTTTTCTTGTTCTTCAAGTCCATTGTTATCTTTAAAAAATATATATATATAAATGTAATTTTGCCTATCAAGTACATGTGATTTAAATCTCTCAGTGTTTTGTCTTCATTTACATTGTGTTTTTAAAACAAAGTGCACTGCAGAAGCAAACAGGCACTGTATTTGAAGTGATGCAACCATACCCAAACAAGCTGTCAGCTGTCACTGCTTCTAAAGCAAAATGCTGATACAATTTCATGGAGCTGGTTTGAGGATGCCAGTTCTGCCCCTTTCTCATGACGTGCTTAATCACTAGGACAGTCAGCCCTACATCTCAGTCAGATGCATCATCTGGACTCCAGACTGCAATTCTCACTCACTGCATCCAGGTTCAGCTTCAAGAGAAAAGAAGGGAGTATCCTCCCTCCCAGCATCACATAGACATGAAGGCAGGATTATTATTACTTTTTTTTTTTTTCATCAGAATTTGGGAAAAGTGAGTTATACCTCCATAGGCTGAGTGAACAACAGCTGGAACTTTCCAGCATCTAACAAATTAAAGTACTTCAGCAATTAGCTTTGGAAAACAGTCAGACTGAGTTATTGTTTAAAATGTCCATGTCCAATCCCTGTTTTTGACAGAATTTTGGTGGACTGGACAACATTAATTAGTAATTACTTATAGCAGTATGAAATAAGGAAACTTTAATTCCGAGTTCTACTAGCTGGATCACTGTTCAGAAGAATCTTCCTCTAAACACAGCAAATACATTTGTATCAGTACACTAACTCAGAAACTGAGTGTTTTTCAAGTCTTACAATCTGTTTCCTGAATGCACTGAAGACCTAAAAATCTGTTCTTAATAAGTAAAAAAATATTTAAGTTCATTTATAAATAATCACTCAACAGAATTTGAAAATCTCACATTATTTATAGCTTGGTCTGTAAGGGCAAATTTAGTAGATGATAGGCACTTCCAGATGGTTTCATTCAGTCACATTAGCTTCAGAGAATGAAGTCACAAAAATTATCAAAATCTCATTTCAGATATTCAGAAATAAATGGCTGAAATTTTAAATCAGTTTACTAGCTGATGAGAAACAAATGTAGTATTTTAATTATGTTATTGTGGCAACATGTTCTCTCTAGTAATTCCACAGTAGTCTAGAAGTATGCTGTTAAACACAATTGTAATAAGTCTTACCAATCGCTTTCTTCAAAGCTTCAAAGGTGATTTCTTCAGTATTATCAACCTAAAGACAAAGATACAAAATGCCTTAAACCTCACTAGCACAAGCTTCGAAAAACTGTGGAATGCAATAAATACAGAAGGCCAAAATAGCTACAAAACATGTTTTACCTTACAAGTTTCTAATAGTTTTATCAGTAGTTTCTACAAAAAACAGTCCATTAATTCTTAATTCTTCGCCATTGGAATGGTTGGCAGTTCTTTGCAAGCAACTATCTTTGTATATTGAGAACTGATATTGCCAGATGCACTTAAAGCCAATCAGCTTATTTATTTATTACAAACCTGTTTCTAGACACCAACAACAGATCAAAATAATCATTCAGGCTGAAGTTTTCTGTCCTAAAAATCACGATTATTTACTGAGGAAATTTTTTATAAAGTGAGATCAAGGAAAACTTTCCAAATTCCTGGTCAAGATGCTCTATAACAACTAATACTGTGGAAAAGGACTTGAATTTTGGTTGAACTCTCCTTTGCGTCAGGAATACACTGTTATGTTTCTTGTACTGTAAACCTCAGTATTGATTCTTAAGACATCTGTTGAGAATAATAACAACTCCTTCCTGAGACTAGTTGAACTATCAGCAATGTGATACTAAAATATGAGTTGGTGGTTGAGGGTAGAGTAGAAAATTTTTATTGCATTAGACTAACTTTGTACCAGTATGGACTCCAAGAAATTTGTTTATGTTGTAAGCATTGGAGCTAAGGGGCTCTTCATAACAAACTACGTCTGATGCACTGAGAAAATCTGTTAATTTGCCAATATGAATACCCATTTGCTTCTGTAGATGTACTTCATTAGGGATTGCTTGGGGCTGCAAAATTACCAAAGATGCATGAACATTTCTCTGCAGAGCTCCATCTCAGGGATCTTTGTGCTTCATTTCTTTACATGGTGTTTCTGTATCAAGAAGTCTTTTGTTACAGCGAAACCACCGTGACAATATTAGGGAAGAATGCTTGGACAGGAGAACAGCATACAGCTGAATATAACAGTTTTCTCAGCTTAGCCTCCTTCATTATTTTAACTCTTCAAAACTAACTATGTGTAAATATTCAGCACCTGTATTTTTCCTTATAAACTCTAATTGTTTAGGATGTTCTAATATAACTTAAGATGAATGATCTGTAAGGTATCAAGATGTTGTATCACCCAGTTCAGAAGACTCTTTGAATTCTTTCTGTTTGTTAATTCATTGACTTGACCTACTGTAAATGAAGAAGCCTTAACAAGTAGTAGCTTTGCTTTTATATCAAGCATTATTTGAGGAAGTGCAGCTGTAAATGATACTTTTCTAACAAATTTTATTGCAGTAGCATTGTACTCTCTACCTCTGAATACATTAATAAACAGAAAAAAAAACAGCAAAAAAATATTAAACGACAAAAATTAATAAACATTAATAAAATCTCCTTTTAGTCAAATATTCGTTGATAGTGCTAGAGACAGAGTACTCAGGTTTTGAAATAATCACCTTTTATATGATTTATATTTGGTAAATATTGTTGCAGCCTTTCCGATTTCTTAACAGCTGTAACGTTTTCTGGTATCAGCTAGCATTATATCTGGCTGTAGGACTAGCTGCTTTCACAAATGCTTTCCACTTAGAAAAGGAGATACCTACAGAAGAGTCCATCTTCCTAAACAGGATTCACTGACAGCCTTATCACAATGAGAAACTTCAATTGTGCTGACAATTGTGTTTGTGTTGTATAATAGGTATTTTAAGGATAAACAGTCTTCACAAAGTCCTCAGGCAGTGTAGAAACAATACCCTATATCATCAATACTAAAGTTTAAATGAAAAAAAAAAAAAGGTACTTTATCCTCTCAATCATAAAGCTTTATTCTACTTTTCCTTATTGTTTATGTGTGGTGTAAGTTAGGGATATTATAGTTACTAATTTACACAGCAAGAGACTCAGATTTAACACCCTCATGGACGTTTTTCCCTGCTCTTAGGCTATAACCAGCATACCACCTTATGTTGTAGGTGGCCAAAAATTGCCACTATAATGGAACAATAATTAGCAAAAAATTACAGAGCACCATTGCAGAAGGAAAGTTTTGCAAATGCTTGTGAATTAGTTATCAAGGTGTAATCAGCAAATCAGAAAATACCATTTTCCCCTCAGCACAATAAAAAAAATGGAAAGACACCGTTAAGCGATTAAAGGAAGAATTTTTCATTTCACGTCTTTCTGATGAATAAGATTCTTGTTTTTAGAAGATACAAACAGTAATTCATCATCCAAAAGACACTGTACCGCATTCAACTGTGAATGCAAAGATTTTAATTCATCTAAAACTGCTATATCCTGTTCCATAAATGGCTATAGATCAATGTTTAAAATAACTTAATCACTTGAAATCTGAAATGAGACTTTCATTCAATTTTATATTCAAGAGAGAATTCTTCAATCATATATAACACATGAAATTTAAAGGAGCATCATTCCTACTAGGAATATTGACTTTCTTCAGAAAGCAAAGAATTGTGATGATCTTGCTTATTTTGAATTTTGTTCGTTTCTCCTGAACTTTTATCTAGTTCGTCTGTATCCTTGTTAGTGCAGAAGTGAACACAGAGTATCACCTGAGGTATCAGCAGCACAAAGGAATAATAAAGATGTAAAACACAACCACTTCTGTCAGTTAATTCTAAATCAAGGCTTGCTCCTTTGCAATGGCAATAACATAACGCTGCATTTTTTTAAAACTAATATTCAGCTCGACTCTGTCCACAGATGCTGTTTCAAGTCCCTATCTGATTTTTTTCTCTTTATGATACCAATGGTAGGATTCATCTGCAGACTCAAACACCTCAATTATAACAGCAAATCTTCTTTGTAGCCAGAAGAAATCTAATTCATTAAAAAAAAAAAAAAAAAAAAAACAAAAACAAAACCAAACAACAACAAACAACAGAGCTTTGAGAAAGATTCACTGGAAAGAAATGGAAATTTATTTTAATAAATACTTCAAATGAGGTGTCAACAGATGTGGGATGATTTTAATTATAACATAGTTTTCATGGGAGGTAATTAGCATCAGCTCTTGTACCCTATAGATGAACCTTTTGTTTCTACTCCTTTCCTTCCTGTGTCTTTACAGTATTGTGTGTGTGTGACTCTGTAACACTGTGGTGTAAGTAGCCTGCCTAGTCTTCACCTGCCCATCTCAAAGACATTCTTAAATCTGTCAGCCCCACGTTGAAGATGACCACCCTCAGGGATACTTCAAATGATGCAGGGATACACATTCAGGAATTTTATTTAATCCCTCAAAATGCCAAGAAAATATTTTACTTAGAATATTCACTAATAAAATATTAGTAGTTTGGCATATTTATGTATTGCTACCCCATAGTCTGCAGTACTATTTGTAAAAATTATAATGAAAAAATTGTTCACATTTTCATACAGCAAGATCAGTATCAGCTTGTTTGACAACATACTTCTACAAGTACAGGAATTAGAAAAAAACCCATCAAGAAAACATTTAACATTGCTAGAACGATTAAATACTAGAATTTCTGGGAAAACTTCATTTGCAGGTTGTTCCTCTCACCCCTACCTCCCCACCAACCCTGAAAATGCTGCCTTAAAATATCCTGCGATTTTCATACCTTGTCCTCCGTGTTGTTGCCAGGTAGAATATCCACCTGAATAGATACCGTGTCCACAATGCTCTTTCTCCTGGAGAGTCTGTCCTCATCTATGAAAACAATAAAACAAAACCAACAACATAGCTCACTTTACGATTCATGTTTCAGCTGTTACACGCACTTCTACGCATCAGATAGTTCTGTTCCTACATGTCTATCAGATAGTTTTGTTCCTATATGTCTATTTAACCCTAGATCACCTGTTTTATCACTTGGATTGTTGTGAAAAATAATGCATTAGCTTTCTGACTAAATAATTAAATAGGAAAGAAAAATAACCTCTTTATTGTACCTTCCCCCACCCGTCCCCAAACCTGCCAACTTTCCCTTGAAAGACAACTTAAAAAAAAGAGGTGAGATCTTATTCAAATAAATAAGTAGCATAGCACGTGATGATATACTGCTGCAGAGTAATTTACAGAAGCCTAAACATTTTTTTTTCTTGGCTGTGAAATTGAAATGTTAAGGTCTCAATCTGAAGGTATTTTGAAACAGAAAAGAGCTTCTTGGAAGATGACTCACTGACAAGAGAAAATAAAGATTTCTGAATGGAAATGAACTACAACCCTTCCTTATTCTTGTTGCTACAAATAACATACTCAGCAAGTCTAAAATCTACTTGGTGAAAAAAAAAAACTTTGCTTCTTATTTTCTACAAACAGTAGCAAGTCCAACTATGCTGATACTAAAAGGAACACAATTTTATTAATGCAGAAGCAGATTATGATCGAATGATCCATCACTAGATGGATTTGCTTTTTCTGATTGCATTCCTGCAGCAAAACACCAATAATCATTTCTCATTTTGACGTTTAATACAGGAACATAAGATAAGAAACACCAAAAATACATTTAAAGACACGTCACGAGGAACCTCTAACAAATGGAGACAAGAATAGCTTAACTTGCATGCATCTCATTTACAAAACCATGAATTGCTGTCACATTTTAGATTTTAGCTGAGATAAAGACATTGGGAAATGGTGATTACTGTTTCAGACAGACGACTTTTACTGTACTGGGTTAGAAGTACCTACAGGCACTTGATGGTAAAATAAGGAGAAAGGCAGTAAAATTCCCCCATGGAAAGGTAATTTATGTTTGTTCCTTCACGTTCTTTGTTTAAACCACTTCTAGCAAAGGGCTTCTGCAGTGCAAATATCATGAAAAGCGTTCGTTCATAGCTAAACATACTTGGCTTTTATAAATCAAGAAATAACTTTCAGAACAGTCATATAAATGAAATACCATTTTCAGATCAAGAGGCAGTGGAAGAACAAGTGTAGTGGAAAACACCTGAAGCTTAGCAACCTCTGCCAAGTTCTCCGAGCATTTGAAGTGGCATTTTGAAGGATTTACTTATTTTTAATCCCTGCTGGCTCAGTGGTACACAACCCAACACATGCAGAGAGGAGAGCACCGTAACCAGCCAAGGGTAAACACAAGACAAACGTACGTCTTTGCTGCCATCTTGCTGCTCTCTCTATAATTGACACAAAAAACAGCACAAGGCACATTTTTCAGACTATTTTGGATAGAACTCATTTTTATAATGGACGCCTTACTATTCTTGCCTAATAAGAGCCATTCTACTGACTAAGTGGGTAAAAAGTTGTGCCACTCCAACGCTTTCGGTTAGGTTATATGATACAAAGCTAATTTCCACACACAGGAGATCCCAGAGGCACAAAGGCAGCGGGGGAGCCCCCCAATACCCCAGTCAGAGTCACGAGCCCCTTTTTGCCAGGGTCGTCCCAAGGGACCCTCATCCTTTTCATCAAGACAGAACATTTCTTCACAGACTGTTCTCTAAAATGACAGCATTGTGCTAAGAATGAAACCAGCCTTTCCAGTCAAGTGTTGAGTCCCATTCCACCTCCCTAGCCCCAACCCTCTCCTTGAAAATGCACTTCCATGGGCTGTGTTAACTTTTGTCCTCCAAAGCAAAATTTCTGGAAAAACTGCATACGAGCAGAACTTTCCAGTTTTTTTTTTTTTTTTTTTTTAACTTGTTATTACTCAACAGAAGCAAAGTTTATTCCTCTGTGGACCTAGATGATTTCCAAAAATCACTATTTTACTAATTGTTTCACCATCTTGACTATTTTCTCTCTGGCCTTTTTCCTTTCTCATTTTTTTATGATACGGAAGTTATCTCCTGAAGATTCTGAGCTACACACGATGTTGATTCATCCTGTTTCTAACATCAGACTAGGGCCTCCACATCTTACCCACAACACCTTCCTTGAGCTCAGTGTGGAGGAAACACTACCTGAAGCACGGGATGGTAGGTATGCAGTGTGGAGTACAGCAAACATTTTTGCTGAGAGGAAATAAAGTAACCTTGTCTACTGTATTTTTCATCTCTTTCACAGGTGACTAGAAGTTTAACACACATACTTACCAAGGTAACTCTTAAAGTGAAATAAAGATTTCCAAATCAATATGCTAAGTGCTGTATCTTCACAATTCAATTTACAGTAAGCGCTTAAAATATACTTCTATTCAATCACTAAACCTAAGTAAAAAGAACCTAGAACCTATGTAGTTCAATCAATATTACTTGGATGGTAGCAGATAAAAAAACCTTTCTTCATAACACAATATTATGCAGCCAGACATTTCTTCTTTGTGACTTCTTGTTTTGAAGAGTGTGGCATTGAAAGTTTAGTGCCAGATCTTGAACTGTGCTGCCAGTTGCATCCATGCAGATGCCCAGAAGTACTTGTTCACGAACTTTCTTTTCCTCAGGGACAGAAAAAAATCAATTTTGCACCCTGCCACAGTAATACTGGCAATATTGTGTGTGTGCAAGGAATAAAAACAAACTGCACCTACAGATAGAATTTATTCTTGGTTTACAGAACAGAAGCTACCCTATGCTGAACTCACCATGCTACTGGGAAAAGCTAAAGAGAAGATTAAAGCATGAAAATGTGTGGTAAATCTTTATTTAACTTAACATAGCTCAAGTAGAAATTAAACTGAGTTAAAGGAATGAATTAGAAGTTGAAATAAACAGAATTGAATGAAAGCAAAAGTGGTGAGTGCTGTACTTACTCATCTTCATATTTCATTAATAAAACCCTCAGTTTTGTAGTTTACCACAGACTTAGAGTAAGATGAATCATCATTCTGTGAGCTGTTGACAGCTTCTTCCAACTTTGAAGCAAGATCTTGTAATTTCACTCAACGAGGTAATTAGTACCATCACAAAAAATGACACCTACCGCCCTACCACCTTCAGGGAACAAAAATAGGAAGCTACCATAATTTTGAGTTCTAAATTGAGAATAAGCACAAAAGCAGACCTTGCAGCTGCAAATACTGCTACAGGTATATGAGAAAGGAGATAAACAAAAAACAACAGAATGACACACTAAGTACAAGACAATTTCTGGCCTATTTATCTAAAAGCCTTCTAAAAGCACTTTTTTTTTGGACTGGGAACATCCTATCCACGCACACCACAGCTAGCAGGAGAGCGGGATGTCCTACAACTCATTTTTACCTTTTGACTTGTGTCTGCATTTATGTTTTTTTTTACCTAATGGAAATAGAGCTAAATTAAAACATTTACATATATATATGTGCACATTTAAATATCAGCTTCCCCACTGTACCCCTACAACACCTCCCCACACCCTCCAATAAAGAAGAGAACAAGAACAAAAAGTGTCTTTTAAACTGATAGGAAGCACCACAAATTAGCAGGCAAACAGGAAGACGATGATGATTCTCTATATATGTCATTGTTAAATATTAATATTTAAATATACTAGAAATATTTAAGATTTTTACTAGCTTTTTTAGTTCAACCGTAACTTTCATGGGAATGTATCAAAAATTGACTTATCTTTTACTAAAATCATTGACATACTTTGAAACACTGTATTGTAGCATTATAATATAATGGTAGAAATGAAACATTTCATTTAAATCAAAATGAAAAGTTTCAGAACTCCAAAATATTCACTTTGGCCTTGATTTAGTTCAGTGAAAACCTTGGAAGTGCAATATTCCACAGGATCAAAGCTTAATGATTCTAATCGGGTATAATAATAGACATGAAATCAGTATTGGTTGTCAGTTCTCTGCAAAACATTGTGACAAGCAAACAAAACGAATCCATCTGATTCACACACACTAACATTTATCATTAAATACAAGCATTTCTCATCACCCAAGCAGCAGTTAAGCAGGTATTACTTTCCACCTGAACTCACTTAACCCTTCTTGATGTCAGAACGTACGTAAATTCCTGCGTAGAAATGCATTTTAAGAAAGTATCCAAGTAAATCCTAGCAAGGTCAATTAGCTACAAATGCATCTTATTTTCTAGAAGAAGCTTGACGTAATTTCCAACTTTATTTTTCAACCAGGCTATCTTTCTCATTCCATTCTCACTCACTCAAAGAACAGTAAAAATCTGAAAACGTAACATTTCATTACTTGGTACCTACCTCTTCTGCCAATACTAAAATACGATGTTAACTATTTTTTTGGATTACAGAAGAAATAATCTAAACAGTACGGTGACCTTTCCCTTTTTTAGAAGATACCCAGCAAGGAGAGAAAACAGACATTTCTGCTGTCTCTCTAAATGTATCGCTAGTTTGCTTGCTAATACTTGGGGCAAAACCACATCAGTTGTTCTCATTCCCTTCCCATCTATCCCAAAAGATTCAGCAAACGTGTCGTCGTCTTTGAATGTAGTTGAACCATTCTGTAAGCATGATCTAATATTCACTGTCCATATATACCAGGTTTCTTTCTATGTTTAATCTACAGAATATAGGAATCATTTTCTTGCTAGGTACTTTTATTTTGCAAAAAAAAAAAAACAAAAAAAAAACCATGCTTCAGACTGGAATAGCCCCATTATAGTTAAACACAATTCAGACAATTTTTCCATATGTTCCTCAACAGGATTTTGAAAAAAGATATTAAAAGCAGAAAACCAAGAATGTCAAATACTATGTAGTTGCTTATGCACTATTCTCACATCTTGGGTAGGAAGCACAAACTAGCACTAATCTTCCTCAGGCATACTTTTCATTGTGTTACCCGACACTAAGTTAGCAATGGAGACAATCATCGCATTCTTGATTAAAATAACATCTGCTCATTGAGAACTTGACTAAGGTCAAGCGCTCAAGTCAGCAGAAGGCCAGATGGCAAAAGGATGGCTTCTGTTCCATTTAGTGACTGCATAAAAAGGATCAAGAATGCTGACTCATATAGTCCTTCCTCACCTGCTATCTCAAGTTAATACAGAAATAATCACCAGCATTATTATAGGTATTGTTTTGAAAGCAAAACAATTTAAGAGTTGAAGTGGGCTCAAGTACTTTGTGCTTCTCCTCCTGAATTTAATGAAAAAATGTAAAAAGGACACAAAGTTGAAATATCTTTGCACTAACAGAGAGGCTCATGAGAAAAAAAGAATCTCACGAAAACACAATTATACCATGATCAAACTGCTGCCAAGCAGTCACACTACATTTATTTGATGTGCTGACAGACAACACATTAAGAAAGCATTCCTAGTAACTGGTACTTAGCTGTTTTGCCACTTATCACCACTTACCTGTTACCTGGGGTACATAAGGAACTGACAATCTTTCCACACTGTATCCACTGCCGCCTAATGATTCTGCAATCTTGTTTGTCAGGAAAAATAAATTTTTTTCATGCTTCTCTAACGATATTGGAAGACTGTTAAAATATATATTTGAAGTTATTATCTACCAATAGAGATTTGTTCATTAAGTAAAATATTTTTCCATTGTCTGCAAGCAACCAGAAAGGGTCAACAGTGATGATTTGACAGAAATAAAATGTGCTCAATTATTTACGAATGAATATATACCCTGTAACGCGTGAAATGAATCTCTCTGCAATATTTTAAATTACGTTAGCAATTCTTGGTTACATGAAACAAGTTCCTGTACTGTGCTACATTTTGAGAGAATATGGTCTCTGTTAAATAGAGAGAACTGCAGAGTAATAGTATTTGCCATTTGCCAGCAATGTGCCCTTGCCCTAAAAAAAGCTAATGGTATCTTGGGCTGCATTAGGAGGAATTCTGACAGCAGGTCAGGGGTGGTGGATCCTTCCCCTCTATTGAGCACAGGTAAAGCCACATCTGGAGTGTCCAGTGCTGTGTTCCCAAGTACAAAACAGACTGGAGAGCCTCCAAAGAAGATTATTAAGGAACTAGAGCACCCCTCCTATGAGAAACGACTGAGACAGCTGGGACTCTTCAGCCTAGAGAAGGTGCAGGGAGGATCTTAATACATATAAATACCTGAAGGGAGAGAGAGAACCTGAAGAGCAAAGAGAACCAGGCTGTTTTCAGTGGTCCCTCTTGTCCTGGCACTGGGCACAAACTGAACACAGGAGGTTCCATCTGAACCTAAGGGAACACTTCTTTACTGTGACTTGACACAGGCTGCCCAGAAAGGTTGCATTGTCTCCATCCTTGGAGATGCTCAAAAGCCACCTAGATATAGTCCTGGGCAGTCTGCTCTAGGTGGCCCTGCTTGAGCAGGGTTTGGACCAGGTGACCTGCAAAGGTCCCTTCCGACCTCAAACATTCTGCAATTCTGTGGAAATTCGTTTTGCTAAGTTAATACTTATACCTGCATCATATGGTGCTTGGTGTAAATATTTCTGACCACAATAAAAGAAGTCTAAAAATCAGACTCTTTTTTCATATAGTCTTCTAATGACTGTTTTTTTCTGCTTATCCTGAACACTATTTAACACGATATTTTTCACATACACATTTCAATGATGTGCAATTTCTAATAGTAAAGAGGTGGTTTACTGTTCATTAATTTATATTCTATATCTACTTACTTGCATTTGTCTTTGAAAATTGTTTCTGGCAGAAAATAAGGTGCTTCCAGACTTCTAGTTTCAATGACCTGAAAAAAGTCAAGACAAATAGTATGAATGGAGTAGTTCCACACCTAACATATCCAATGACTAAGCTGATTAAATAGGTTTACTGCAGCAGATTACCGGTCCCTCACTAATATTTACCTCATCAAAAATGAGGCCTTTAGAACTTCTCTTAACCAGGGAAAGTATTGTGGCACTCACCCTTTTAGACAAAAAATCAGGTTCTCATGGTCATGTTTACATCAGTACTGTTTTATCAAAGCCAGTGAAGCTGTAAAGTCTTATACCAGATGGCAGTTTAGCTCGTTATATATGGTAGCATAAACAAAAATGCTATATGGTGAGAGAAGAATTCTGTGCATAAGTTTAAGATTCAGCAAGCAAGATGAAGATGGTAAGATGACATAAGGCAAAGAACAATGTTGATGAATAAAAATACAGAGATCAAGAACACAAGCTTGAAAGAATATATTTCCTTATCCAATAGGATGTTTACTACACTAAATGACTTTGGTTACTTAATTACGTGTTACCTTGCTGACATGCTGACAGAAGGCAGGGACTGCAATCATCTGACTAAGGAAGTTTAGATATGCTGCAACCAATGCCATGACACCACAACGATTAAACATTGGTAGATTATCCTCATTGATGATGGCAATGTCCTGAAATATAAAGGAAAGCATTACATACTCCAAAGTTAACAGGCTGTCCCAAAAGCATGGAAGTCATTAGTAGTAGTAACACTAGCTGACTTACGATGACTATCTGGTATTACTTGGCACTTAACACCTTTCACCTTACAATCCTAGTCTCAGATCTTGAAGGATTTAACCGCTATGAATAGAAATAAATCTACTGAATTCAAACTTCTGTTTCTGAGAAAGAATACGGTACAATAATGACCTGTATCTCTGTGCAACTTCCAGAAGGACTACCTGCTGATCAGGAAAATTAGAAACAGTATCTTAAAAATAGAAATCATCCTTGTGAGTCACGGATACAATAGCATAAAGGGAATTATTTAATGCTTATTAGCATTTCTACAGTTTTCCAGATGGTATTATTTTTGCTCTAGTCAAACTCCTATCATCATTTTCATCAAGTGAGGATCGGGTTCAGTGACATTTTAAAACTAAGGATGCACTTTGCATTTCAGAAGTTTCACAATGCAGGTGCACATAAGAGAATAAGGCTAGTGACAGAGAATGAACTGAGAACACAGTATGCAATCTTATCAAATTTTCATGGCACACAGAATATTTTTTGCAATGCTTTGATTTTAGATAAATAGATAAAGCTATTTTTTTTAACAGTTTCACTGAAGACTGGGTGCAAGAATGAAAAAGTGTTTGATACTATAAAAGAAATGTTAAAGAGTAAAGCCTCTCAACACTGATATAGTTTTAGTATAGGTAAGATTAACTAGCCTGCTTTGACGTAAGTTTCCAGTCAATTAACCAAGAGCTTTCTTCCAAGGTGAGGATATATACGAGGTTATAAAAACAGATTCTCAATCTGTTAATGAATATAACAGTGGTTGCAGGGAACGTTTCAACACATTTCTGCATCTGCTAAGTTTGATGAAGAGAACATGCTGTAGACTTTTTTAATAAATCTGATTAGCTGAAGCTTCCACGTTAATAAACATTATGTATAAAGTATACTTGCTCAATGAATTGATCATATTAGGACTGAATGATATGATTTCCAATCTGAGTATCAACAGGCAAAGAAAACTATTCACATCTACATTCACAAATATAAATTTAGTCAATGAACCCAGCACTGGTTCAGACTCATACCTGCAGAGCAATAGCTAATCGAATGAGGTCAATAACCACTTCTTCATTGGCCAGTTCAATTGTGGTAAGAGCTAGAGATGTATACAGCAGCTCAAAATTCTTTTGGACATTGTCTTCTTCTTTACAGCCTAAGTAGATGTGTCTGTACAACTGCTGACCATGCTATGAAAGACAAAGAAAGTGAAAACAAATATTAAAATCTCAGAATAATTTGGGTTAGAAATGATATCTAAATGTCCTCCAGCCCAATTCCCTTCTCCAAGAAGGAGATGACAGATCACATGGGATACAGAATTAGAAAAATTTACTCTGATGACAGATCACTTGGGATACAGAATTAGAAAAAAGTAAAAATAGGTAAAACACACACACAAACAAGTACATGAAAACTACTAAGACCACTAGTTTACTATAAAGACAGCAGCTTATTTCAAAACAGTACTGTTCTACTTTCTGTAGAAGTGTACAGATGGGCAAGATAATGCAGAGAACTGCATATGAATACCATACTGTGTCAGACATTGACATGCATTTCTCACTGAAATATTCAGAAAAAAAAAAAGAAAAAAGCCTGTTTATGAAAAAGAGAACATAAAAAGCAGATCTTGAAACATCCTCAAGCATATTCAAGTAACTGCAAGGGTTATCCATGTTCTCTAGTGCAGACACCAAACTTGTGCATTAAGCAGGTCTTCTTGAATAGCAAACTAAAAAAAAAATTCTTCTAGAAGGGGGTTGAGAAGGTGGACAAGGCTCACTTACCACTGCACATATGGAGCTCTGGCGAAGAACAGAGGTTATCTAATAAAAGACCCTCAAATACAAAAGTGACTTTGATTTCCTCCTAGCACTGTGCTTAACCAAATTTTTGTAAAAAAACTGTTATTTCAACAACAAAAATAAATGAAAATAGAGACAGGCAGGTTAAGAAAAAGGTTTTGTATTCAAGACACTGCTTAAGATCACTCCAGCATTCTTAATCTGTAGAGGATACAGGTCTATTTCAGGTGACATAGATAATTTTCAAGATCTGAAGACTGATTTTCAAGATCTGAAGACTGATCTGAAGATGTTTTATCTCTGAAAGTAATAATTCAGCTTCAGAAGGAGGAGGGCAAGTTATTTTTTTAACGTTGTCTCTTCAAGAAGGAAGATTTCACTCAAAGGAGGGAAACATGGAGCTATTACCAGAGCACAAAATGATGAAACAAACAAAGCTAAGGTTAGGTCTATAACGGACAGTATATTTGGAAAATAAAAGTAATGAAATAATTCATTCATTGGCAAAGAAAGATAGTTATATGAAAATAAATGTATAATGTGGACTTTTCTAGTCTATGTCGTATATTTTTTGAAGATTACAAAATGCCAGAAGCTTGACATTTCCCTAATAAGACAATGGCTATTGTTAGAATCTTTAAATGACAGAAAGAAAGTCTCCTGGCTTTGAGAATGTAGACTGAGATTAAAAGAGCTTTGTGCCTATGTCTGGTTTAATTCCACCTGAATTTAGTTACTGAAATCCCTAAGTTTGATACACAATTGCTGTGGGATCCCCACTTAAGCTCAAACAAGCCTAGATGGTCATTCAGGTCTTAATGGGCTTCTGAAGGTGCTTCATCTTTCTCCTTTGACTACACAAAAAATCTGGTATGAATAGACTACAGATGTAAACCGGGTATGTAAAATCAGGTTTTATGATACGCACCTAAAACAGTATCACAGATAATTATTAAGTGATGTCATTCCACAGGGTTAAAACATTTTTAGAAGACCATATAATCTATTCTTAACCTGATTAGAGTCTATTTTCCTCTCCTGCCCTCTTTTTCAGATAAGAACCTTGATTAATGCTCAACTGTCAACTAACTTGACTAACTGTCAAATACTTAGTCTGGCAATTAAAATTTGTATACTAGCAAAATCAGTATATGCAGCTTATCGAAAATGTTTGATGTAAATCCAAGGTATTGTATTGACAAATTCCAATATAATTCATTTTTCAAAAAGATGCATTACTACTAATTGCCAGTGTTGGAGTATTCTTTGTATGTGTCTTTTTCCGACATTATTCAGAACAGGGGCAAATATACTGCAAGGAATAACAACTGTACTAACCTAGCAAGAACGTGTACCTTGCAAACCTACTTGAAAGCAGCACAACTACTTTGCATAATTTTATATATCCATAGTATTTTTGCCTCTGAACAAATTAAATACCAATTCTTCCAATTTTTCTAACTAGAATATTTAACAAAGATTTACTTAATATTAAAAAATTATTTACTTCAGAGTCTATACTCTGAAGACATGCATCTTTTATTTCACAGCTAATAGAAAACAAAAGCAATGCAGTAAAGGATAGCTGTGAGAAAACAGTATCATCTCAGGCAGGTGACAGTGATAAACGTTTCTAAGGCCTGCTTCCACTCACTTCAGGAATCTGTATTTTTTGTTTACAAATATACCCACACAGATGAGCTACATTCAGGAATGACAGAGCACATTAGTAAGTAAATACATGGTAGAAAGTAAAGTGCTTAGTATAAAGAAGTAATTGTAACCTAAATATCAACTAACAAAATATGTTTTTCTTTAGAACCAAACATATACAGAAGTCAATTGGCACAATGTCCTGTAAAAAAAAGTACCTTGTAAGGAGGTTCAATTTTTCTTCAAAGTTAACATTACTTCAGATGTAAGACACAAGACGTTTTACCAAGGCTTTTAAAGAAGACCTCTTAATTAAAAAGTAAAAATACAAAGAAAATCTGTAAAACTGAAAGACTACTATTGTTAATTGAGTTTATATTTTAATTGAGTTTTAACTAAAGAATTGATAATTGAATCTGTATAAAAAGACCTTACTAAGGATAAAGGAAATGCAGCACAGGGATCTAACTATAGAGGAATGTTTTCAGAACCATAGTTTAGATATACACTTCTCTAATTTCACACATGCAAGGATTTCCACCAAAGAGATAAATAAAAATTTAATTCCACGGAACCATCTCTGAAGTACCTACAAGTCCTCAACATTCAAGACACTAATTAGAATTAAAATCACTTGATACTGATATATGCAGCATGCTGCAAAAAACAGTTGAAGAAAAGCAAAGATACTGGTTCAGTTACTTCATCTTCTTTCTAGATGGAAAAGTTAACTTTGTTCTATTACCTTTTTCATGAAGCTGACGTCCTGCCTTGAAATTTTGTCTCGTTTTATCTTTAGATCAGAAACATCTGGTATTATTCTACAAAGGAAACCAAGATACCGTTTCAGGAAAAAAAAAGTTGAAAGGGGAAGAGGACATGAAATAAATGAACTATTCAAACAAATCTTGAAGCAATTTCCATTTTAATTATATTTATGTTTAACAATGATATTCAGATTTCAGTTGAAGAGGCAGAACCATAAACATAATTATGACAACCACAGATATTTTTTCCTCTATATAAAATACCATAGTCTGTCCTCCATGAAGCAGATAATCAGTTACAAAGTCAATTAAACTTTCAGATATTGGAGTGGTCTTTTAATGTATCACGCTTTGTTTACCTGTAAAATTCTTTGCATTAATAAATGATACAGAGCACTGTGCATTTATCAAAACAGTACATTAACATTTTGTATTTGGAAAAATATTTTAAAAACAAAATTACTCATCACTCAGATACTAAAGCAGAACTTCAATTAAAGTAGAACCATGGCAAACAGAAGAATTACCGTATCCCTCTGAGTTTTGCTCTGTTGTCATGCCGATCAATGAGATTATGCAGAATTTCCAAGACCAGCTGCCTCAGCTCAGAGTCCTCCATGAGTGAAGGAGACAACAATGGGTCCAGAAACGGGGCAGGAAGTGCATTTGTTATTGTTGTTGCTTTGTATCCTGAAGTTACCTATTCATGATTGAAGTTGAGTATTAGTATGTGTCATTATTGCACTGTGAGAGTTACTCACAGCTGTCACTCACATTTTAGCAGGCTTTGACTGGCATCTGAGAGGTGGATTCAATTGGAAGTACTGTATTAGTTCTGAAGATTCCTAACCTCGCTACAGATTTGGAAGGATTTTAATACTCTTGTTCAAATGAACTCCCTCATCTGTTTTAAAGTGATATTTCTCAGGATCCCTACTCTGTCAACACTTACAAAGCAAAAATAAAGTAACTATTTATCAAATTTATAAGAAATAACCAGAATGAAAATTTGCAGGGCATAAAATGAAGGTAACAGTTTGAGAGAGAGAGACAGAGAGAAATCAAGCCCTATATGTATATCTTAAACATTTATGGATACTACTTTATTGCAAAAAAAGGAACCAAGGAAAAAGCATTTTCTTGGAAATCTGCTACAGTGGTAATTTTTAACCCAATGCTAATGCTGGCTTGCCTCATTTGATTATTTTTCTCTAAAACAAGATTTGCAGATATATAATGAAGAGTTAGTTAACTTTAATATAACTAATTATATATTAATCAGTTGTACATTTATAGCAGTCAGAAATGTTTAAATGGCTTCTATCTCTTGAAGTAGATGTTAAAAAAAAGTAGTCTCAAAACCAAACCAGGACTGAGAAACAGCCAAGCATAAGCTGTTGAGAATGAGGGGTACAAAATAATCCAAAAATTAATTATAATAAAAACAATCATATGTTTAAGACTTTGCATAATAATTATATCTTCATTGCGTACATTCTATACTATTACTGCTTTTACATGCAAATGTGTGCAAGCACTATTCCTACAGCAGAACTGAATAGGTAGGAAATTGGTTGGCAAAGGAGCAGGAGGGCATTATCCCTGCCACAGGAAGGAATCTGATCAAATTTATTATTTTTTTTTTATGGAAAATTGCTAAGTTTACAAACAGTAATGCTGCAAATAAAAGTTCATATATTTCATGAAGTGCCAGATTTGAATTGCCTTTGCAACACTAAGGTGTTTGTCTGTGTGTATACAAGACGAGACTCATTATGTTATGAAGTATTACTTTTGTGTACATAACAGATGATGCACAGTGCTCAGTTCAGTACGCAGAACAGGCAGGATTCAGCAACTTCTAGTTACTTAAGATGTGTGCAGTCCACACCTTATATACTGAAATAAAAAAACGTTGCTTTGAACACAAATTCCTTCCACTGTTTTTTGACAATATTTATCAATGTCAGAGTAATTCATTAAGCATCAAAACATTTACTTCCACATCTTTGTGCAGCGATGGGATTTTACTTCTGTACCCTAGAAGGTTTGAAACAAAATTCATCAACCAAAGTGTTCAAATCCTTCCATATGCAAAATTTGGATCCCCCACAGCCTACTTACTTGCTATGTTGCATCCCAAACAATTACAACAGCTCTCACTGACTTGAATAGAATTTTTTAGACTGGTTAGATAAATATTGTCAGGAACAGTTTAAACATAGCTGATTCTATCTTAAATGAAGACAGCATGCAAAATGACCCTATGAGGTCCTTTCTAATATGTTTTCTACCTTTAAATCACAACTGTGATTGCTCAGCTTTTCTGCAAGAGGGAGTCTAGGATTTCATATTCTGACCTACAAAGAACTGTTTAACTGATTTGCTTAACACCACGCACAAATTTCATGGTGATGCAGGGATAGAAACTTTTTTTCCAGGAAGGCATTCTACGGTTTTAGTAATGAAACGGTTCTTCATACTATTTCCCCTACCTCAGTCACTAAGCAGTTTTCAGCTTCTGTAACAAAATAGGCCAGGATTCTACAAGCAAGAGCCTAATATACTACCTACTTCTGAATCTTACTATCAGGACATACCTTGTTTTTACTGAATAAACCAAGAAAATCACGACATTTATATTATGAAGACAAAAAAAAAGTGCGTAACTTATTTTATCGTCAACTTTATTATATTACTGTCATTTCTCTCTTTTTTTTTTTTTCCAAACCAATGCAATATGTACCTATCAACATTACTGCCAAGACCACAAGTGCCAGTATTAGGGGTTAAAATTGGCATTTGGGAAATTCCTGACACGTACATTCTAAACAATTTTTCAGACAGAATCTTTAAAAAGAGGTCTACAGTCTTAGATCTCTAAGATAATGCAATCTAACACAATGGACAGAATTTATCTGTGCTTAACTCTTTGTGAATTAAATAACGTCTCTGTATGTTGTTCATCATTAATGCTGCAAAAAGAACTAGTGAATGAACCCCTCCCAGTACATACTTGCATAAAACCTGCATTGGAACTACAGATAAATTGTGTCTTTAAACTAGGAGGTGTTTCTCTTTATTTCAGTCCTTCACAATAAAATGCTTCAAAGATGACACTGGCAATTTTCAGAAATACTCTTTGAAGGTTTACATTTGAAAAATGTAATTATGATAAAACATTTAATTGTAGCTTACAAGAAATTTGGGAAATACTAGGAAGGAAAGAACAATGGTGCCTGAGGCTTTAAAGCCTTGGAGATAGGCATCCATTCCCACACTTTAAAAAATATTAGTCATTTCACTAATTACAGCCTTTATAATGCCATAGACAAAAGTGATTTCACTTTGATGTTGCTAGCAGAAGAAGTCAGCTCAACCTACTTTGTGATATTCTTTTGGATCTGCAGATCCAATTGTAACTGATACTCACTAAAGCGCTCTAAGAGATGGAGGCATATTTCCTGGTCTGCTTCTAACCCATGTTGGGAAAATGCTGTCACAATTTTTCTCAGTAGAACTACTGATCTATTTAATACAAACATATGTTAAATTTCATACGACAAATTTGAAATACTGTACTTATATGTATAAATATACACAGAAAATAAAATACTGTATGCTCATACTGAATACAGAAGGCTTACCATAAGTAAAGACCTCAATAACATGATTTGAATCCTCCTAGTTCCCAAATCCCTACAATTGGGAAAAAAAGTTGAAAATCAGTTCTTTGCATAGCTTCAAAATATTATTCTACTCATCTACAACATCATTCTAGCAACTGCTTTTTCGACAACTGAATACAGTAGTCTTGGAAGGGACGCAGGATGGCCACAAGTAAGAGGAAAATATCTCCAAATGAGGTGCAGCAACTAGGCATTTTTGAATGGGACACTTAGAGCAAACCTTAAATAACAAACACACGTACACGATTGAAACAATAGTAAATGATATATGTGAACCAGACCCAGATCTTCATGTTCCATTTTAAAATCTCTGTGTACCTGCAGTGCTCAATCGGTACATGCTTGACTTTATTTTCATAGGCATCAGTGCTCAGAATGTTTTCAGACTTAAAATGTAATTGAGGCTATTAAGAAACCAGAACCATTTTCCCTCCAAAACTCTGAGTCTGAAAAAAAGTAATCTGCAAAATCAGCAGGAAAAAAAACATGAAAGGAACCACAGGAAGCCACGCAAAACACCAGTTAACCTGTTCTTCATCTCTTCTTGTTTTCCATCTGTTGGTACTAAAAGAAGTTAAATAACTATCAGTATTATAGCCACGTTGTGCTGCTCTTGCAAGATCTTACAAAATAAAAGTGTAATTGGAATAAAGTGCTCTATTCAAAGGCAGTCTTTAAAGAAAGTAAAAAAGATATAGACTCTTGATCTCCAAACCCCTTTGTCCACCAGTGTAAGGGAAGCGCAAGCCTCTAGCAGTAAAAAGTTGGCCCCTGCGTAACAGTAGAAACTTCCATGTCCACTGGCTATAACCCTGGCTATATCCACTTGCAGTATTACTCAAATGTTTTGTGTAGCAGAAAACAAATTTCCAGGTAAGTAACGCAAGACTATCATCAGTCAGAAAGCCTTTCTTCAGAATGACACATACACACCATACTGCTCAGTCCCATGTTTACAGAGAGTCCCATCAAGAAAAAATGTAAAGCTAAAAAACAGACTCTACCCCTGCAACTGACAGTCCAAGTACAAAATTCTAAAACGATCCGTATTTCAAATGCCTTCCATGTTAATTGCCTGGCACGGCCAGATTCCTGTCTTCTATGGAGCACTACCGCCCATACTGCAGGGCCACAGTATTTTTTTTTTTTTAAAGTATATGAAAAGCTACCAAGAAAACAGAAGAATGACAGTGACTTTAAGCTAGCAGGGGGATCAGACTGCTAGAAAAGGATATGTGGTACAAAGTATCCACGCATACTTGGCCAGAACAGAGGTAACCCTTTCAGTTACTTTCCTCATATTAAGGAAAAGAAGCTTTAAACATTAACATTAAAGCTACAGAAAAAAAAAAAAAGTATTATTTCTTAGTATGGCAGCTATTTATTACAGGAGTCTGCCCACCTGTAGCTTTTTCCTATTTCTTAACAAAAAAGGTAAATCTAAAATGAAACAAATTCACTGTAATTTCTACAATTTCTTAATCTGAAATCAGTTTATACAGAATGAAAAGAAAGCAAAACCTGTGCATAAATTACACAGCTATTTGAAAAAATGTAGTCAGAGTTCAATTTCCCTCATTCAGAGAACACACATTTAAGAAGTTATGGAACTGACAGGCCATTAAGTAGGTAATTTCAGCAATATTTGCAGAGATACGGAGATCAAAAATATTTTAGTGCAAAATAAGTTGCATTTCAATCAAGTATTTTCTCTTGGTGATATGCCTGAAGACATGTTGATGATGCTATGCTTGTTTTGTTTCTCTATGGCATTTAATATAGACCCAGTGAGTGAGAATTTGCATTTAATTTTTCTTTTTTCTCCTACTTCTTATTCAGCATTCTAAAATTTACGTTTTTAATTAGAAATTCAAAAATATAGGAATTCATACAAACCCAAGGTGACTTGTATCCAGTGACTGTGAAGTTGACCCAAAAACAGGTACTTTTCCCATAATGAACATCATAATCTCTGATCTCTGGTAATCTGGGAGATTGCTTCCAAAAAATCCTTAAAAAAAAAAAAAAAGGATGAATTCAGAGACCAAAAAAAGAAATACAGGACTTCTTTAAAAGATAAAACTTATTTATACAAGGAATTCATTTACAAAGTCAAAATAGGTGAATAAAATGTTTATTCTATCTGGGTCTATCTTTTGAAATAAACTATGATTTGTTTTAGGGCAGAATATTCGCATGTTCATTTCTACTTAATGGCATACAGTGTTTTTTCATGACACTTTCTTCTTTGAATTTTAATATTTTCTAATCTCATACTCTTAAATATATCACTGGAAAGTTAAACATGTGGCAACCCTTACCTGTAACTAGTGGGGAATTGTAAGTGTTTCTTGTGGAACACAGTGTTACTACTTCAGTCTGTTCTTATGACACCATTAAATAGTATGGGTTTGCTAACAGATCTCACAGGTTTATAACTATTTTACTTAAGACTACCACTATGCAATAGTGTAAATGCAACTGTGATAGAATTAGAAAGACACTATAATTTTATTTTTTTAAAAAACTACCTTGGAATTTTATTGTAATAGTGAGAAACAGTCTACTACATATTTGCTACTGCTCCAGAAAGCTGGAAGGAATGAGCAAACATACAGCCTAGGGAATAGAATTTAAGATACTTAAAGAACAAGGAGGAATGCAAAGGGCACTGCAAGCAAACATCATAAATACACTGCAATATATATCATTAAACAGAGAGAAAAATCTGAAAAAAATGAGGGAGCCTATTTTTATGAAGTCATTTACAGACACTGTTGCTATCATTTTGAGCATTGCGCATAAAAGGGTTTTTCCCCAACCTAAGGCATTCCATGGTTCTAGGATACAAGTACTACAGTTAAGTCATGGTAACACAACTGGCCACTGGGTGTCACTCTTGCTGTGTTTTAACACTGGTTTCTACAAGCTTTCAAGTAGTACCTACAAAACTGCATTACTTCATACAACTTGCCAGATTATTTTCATGAACAGACTAGTATTAGTGCTGTACCAAAGGTACAGAATGATGTCTATATTTCAATGGATATATAATAATGTAACTAACGCATTTACTGCACGTCCACCAGCATTTTAATTTTCTTTGAGCTTCCTGGATGCCTGCTCAGTTAACAATTATAAGGACAGTCTTTCAGAAGCCTATTCTGTAAAGTGAGCCTGTGATTTAGACGCAAGTAGAGAGGTACCACTCAACTTTATTCCTTTTCAATTCAAGCTCGGTTTTAGTACCTCCTCATGGAGAAAAGGGTGGGAGGAAGAACTTAAAAAGGGAGCCTGTGATACCCTCATTACTCACCAATTGTTTGAATAATAGCATTCTGGACAATCCTCTCATCACTCTCCTTGGAGGCTGTGCTGAAAGAGGCACTTCCTGCTGAACTGCGCCTATCGCCCAACTCAAAGTCAACACTGATGCGCAAGTGCTTCAGTAAGGTATTAAAAACCTCCAGAACTGCTGGACCTGGAAACAACACACAACCATTGCACTCATCAAGGGAAAGATGCCTTCAGAAAATGAAAATTAGCCTTTTGAGGCTTTTTCAAGAGAAATCAGATTAATCAGGGAAGAACAAGTGAAATTCACTGTTTGAAGGATACAGCCTAGGGATAAACTTTTGAAGTATGCCTACACCCTGATATTTTAGAAATTACTTCAGAATTGGGAAATGCAATCAGGTGTATGTGCACAATCCATTACTATCAAGCTGTATGGTGTCTGGCTGGAATGGAGTTAACTTTCTTCATAGCAGCCCATGTGGTGCCGTGCTTTGGATTTCTGACTCAAACAGCGTCGATAACACACCAGTGTTTTGGCTACTGGTGAACAGTGCTTCCACAGCATCAAGGCTTTTTCTTTTTCCCGCTCTGTCTCAACAGCAAGTAGGCTGGGGGTATGCAAAAAACTGAGAGGAGACACAACCCAGACAGCTAACACAAACTGACCAAAGTTACCCCTTTGGTATGGGTATTCCACACCATACGATGTCAAGCTCAGACAGAAAAGCTCAAGGAGAGAAGAAGGAATGGGAGTGACATTTGCTGGTATGCTAGCTGGCTTCCCACATAACTTATGTTATGCATGCTAAGGCCCTGCTTCCAGAGACTTGCTAAACATCTGCCTGCAGATGGGAAATAATGAATACATTCCTTTGCTTCGCCTGTGCATGCAGTTTTTGCTTCACCTATAAACTGTTACTATCTTGATCTATCAGACTTCTCACGTTTCTGCTATTTTCTCCCTGTCCTGGGGGAGAGGGATGTGAGCAATTGGCTGTGTAGGTGTTTCACTGTTGGTTGGAGTCAAATCACCACACAAGTTCTACAGAGAAATGGTATGTGGCTGCTGAAATTGAGTCAACAATGGGTTAAACTGTATGAGCTTGCCCCTGAATTTCAGTTATTTAAAACCTGTTATTAAAATCCAGTTCCATTTATTGGATCAAATAACGAGCTCTTCTCATAATATGATAAAAACCTTCACAAGTTTCATTTCTGTGTGTAAGTGGGTCTTGTACTTGGGGGTCTAACTCAGACACAAGCTAATGAACTAAAGCAATAATGTTTCAGCACAAGACCGGAGAAAAACAACAGCAGAGAAGTACATGTGTGTACAGATCTTAAAAAATACTCTAGTTTCATGGAACTATACTACCTTAAGCGATGTAATCGACCTTATTTTAGCCGCTTCATAGTTACTAAGGTAAAATTCCGCAAGATCATTCTACTCTCAATTCCTTTGTTACTGGTCCTCTCAATTCCTTTGTTACTGGTCCTCTTATATCAGCTGTATCACAAAGCAGCAGTCATCTTGACTTCTTGTAGACACACACAGTTCCCTCAAGACTTTGCGACTTCTTATCAAGAAGAAATTCCTGTCTTTCTCAAGGCTGTAAAAATAAATCTACTGTTTTTTTCGATGCAAAGGATTATACACCCATTAGCAGTCAAATGACCAAGTACATTTGACTAATTGTAAATGGAGTAAGATTTCAAGCAAGTTTTATCAGCACAAAGAGGAAAAAAACTAATATACACAGAGCCTTCTCCAAAATACATGTTTTTAATAGTCTGAAAACAAACAGAAACAAACACCATCCCTCAAATCTATCTTTTGGCTGATGCCATTATTTTAGTAAGACTTACCTATTGATCCTTTAGCTGCTATTGCAACTGCTTCCAAAAGAACTTGAATAATGCCAGCACGAACTCGTGGTGAATCCCTTTTGCAAACATCAAGATGTCTGAGAATTTCTTGTATTACATGATGGGAATACTGTGCCTATTAAAGAAGAGAAAATGAGAAAAAAGCTTCATCTGTGACTTTAATAAAGAATAAACTCATACACTATTCAGCTATAGTCACCACCATGTTCCTATTCTACAACATTCTTACAACTTTGTTTAAATTTCAATTCATGATTAAATAAGGACTAACAAAACTACCATAACACGTGATACCACACAGATCCATGCAGCCCAGCACATAAACGCTTACGGTATTCAGGTATCTAGGAGTGTCTGCAAGAACAGGGGATGCATGACATACTACTTAATTCAGCTAACTGCAGTTCAAGGAGTTTGCTGATCTTACAGAAATGCATTGTTGATACAAACATTGAGTAAACTCTGCTTTCTTCTACAAAGCTGGAATTTCATGACTTTATCTTTTGGGTGTCTGTGCTTTACACAATCCAAGAGTCAGGTTTTGATTGCTTTGCAACAGACAACAGCAGTTGCCCACTGGTAAAATAACTTCTGATCACAAAGCGCAATTAGGTTATTATTTGAAAAGTTTAATATTAAGGAATTATGCAAATGGATTTTCTGGATTCATTGACTTA
This sequence comes from Anser anser, assembly GCF_964211835.1. Lineage (NCBI taxonomy): Eukaryota > Metazoa > Chordata > Aves > Anseriformes > Anatidae > Anser > Anser anser. The sequence goes on from NC_139721.1 coordinate 8,922,504, forward strand.
ATCTACTATCTAGCATTACTGTGAAGTAGGCATTTAACCCATGTACTCAAAATGTGTATGTGAGGAAAGCAAACCCTGAAAAAACCCTACCTGTATAGAATACATGATGATTTTGAAGCAGGAAACAGCAAATTCATTGGGATCCCATAGCTTATGATGGTCTAAATGCCTATGAAAAAAAAAAGAGATTTGAAATAATGACATTCCACACACGTAACTGTAGAGGTGTAACACTGATGGGCAGCTAAGCACCACCATGCCTCTCTCTCACTCCCCCTCCTTAAAAAGACAGCAGGGAGAAAATATGAAGCTTATGAGTTGAGATAATGACAGGGAGACTGCTCACCATCACAAGCAAAACAGGAACAGCATAAGGGAGATCAGTGTAATTTACAGACTACTGATAACAGACTTGAGCAGTGAGAACTAAAAGCAAACTAAAAACACGTTTCCCTCCTCTCCTCCCTCCCCACCCCATTCCATCCTTTTCTACCTCCTCTGCTTAAATAGCACAGGGAAATGTGGATCATGGTCAGTCCCCAGCGCTCTGCCGCTCCTTCATCCTCATTTTCTGCCCTTGCTTCAAGCACGGGGCCCTTCCCACAGGATGCAGTTCTTCTGAAGCTGATCCTGTGTGGGCTCCTCTCCACGGGCTGCAGCTCTGGCCCGGGGCCTGCTCCTGAGGGGGCTCTCCATGGGCCGCAGCCTCCTCCAGGTTATAGCCACCCTTCAGCTCCCACACTAGCAAAGCCTTGCTGTGTAAGCCCTGTACAATATTAAATGTTTTCCCTTACGGTTTACTAAAAATTCACCTCAGAGGGATTATTTCCTTACATGTAGGTTCTAAACAATGACTTATTAACTAGGTGAGAAATCTGGGACTTCAGAAAATAATTTGTTCTCAAGGTTTAATATTTAATAGCAAAACATCTGGCTGTAACACAAATTCCCATAACCAAATCTGATCTGCTTTCAGAAATTTAAGCAATCTTAGTCATACCAAGGTTATACAGAATATACCATTTGCATTCAAAGTGCATGCATAAAAATGGACATGATATTACATGCACATTTATATGAAAAGATTGAAGAAGATGGTTAAGACATAGTTTGCACCTTGACAAACTTAAAGTTCAAGTAAGATAAAGAATTTCTTTTCAATCAGGAGTCACAAAAAGATGAATGTTACATCCAGAAAAGACCCTAATAGCCATTCTCATTTTCAAAGAGGTCTCAAGAATAACATATTTGGAAACCAAAAATTAAAAGAACTATTCTCTGTGTATATATTCCCATACAATTCCAAAGCATTTCACTCACAACACTGTCTTCAAGAAATGCCAAAACAAAATCAGAACAATAAAAGTACCTGCCTCTACTTAAATGTGAACAGAACCACTGACTAAAAACTTTGTCAGTTACAAGCAAAGACAGGAAATACAGCTTAAGCACCGTGCTGAAAGGTATCGGTAGGACGTGTCGGCTTTTCCAAAAAGGAGCTATGGAAAAGCATGACAAAAATAAGTGCATTTTTAAATTTGGAAGAATGGAAAAAGCAATTAGGGATGCCTTTTCATCAGGATGATTTAAGTTCAACAACAACAACAAAAACTTTTTTACAGAAACTGAATTTCGGCAATGTTTCTAAATAGGTATCTTAGCTACTGAATCACTTTTGGTTTGACCTTTCCCAAAGCCCGTAATAAATATCTAATGATGCTTCAGAACAACAAAATTGAACGCATACAGGTGAAAGAAGTAAGCACTCAACACAGAGGGATTGACAGGATGCTTTAACTTACTCTACTCAGAATCTGGAGGTCTCAATTAACTCAGTGGCCAGCTGCTGCCAGCCTAGTGACCCAGCAGCCTACACAGGTCTCCTTCAAGGTTGATTAAACCAGCAAAAGCAGAACCACCCTCTCATGCCCTAGATTATCTTTCTGTCCATTGCAGAGCTAAGAAAATGTACTGCCTTTTTGACATATTTCATACCGCTAATACAAATCCCTATAGCAATAAGATTTCCAATAATTTTAAAGGTGTAAATTTCAAGCTGGCCTGACAAGATAATAGCATATTTGCATTACTAACTATTAAACTGGAGTACCCGTTGGCGATGGCTACCTTTCTTGTGTACGTTCCAAACACACAAGTGTATTTAATCCTACCTTGGCGTCAGAAAGACATACAAAATTACCTTTTTTTAACCTTCAAGGTTTTGCAGATCACAATGTTTATTCATGTCTTTTTTCTCCCTAATACCATTCCAGTAGGGTCCATCATTACTTGTACATGACTGCATATTTTAGCTAACCTATTTTCTTGTTGTCTCATCAAATACAACATCATATTCCCCACTATCTTTTTCTGATTGGAACTGATCCTTTGATCTTTTAGGTTCGTATGTGTTCTCTGTTACACCTGACAGCACTTCTTTACCTGTCCCAAAGGTCAATTCAAACAGATCATGGTCAACTACATCTTAAATCAAGGTTGGTTTTGTTTGTTTGTTTAAAAACAACTTCCCTCTCAAAACAAGACATACAGTTCTCTTCTTCCAGAAAGGCAAAACGTTAGCTGCTTCATGTAGCTGAACTGATGGGAAGACAGCAGGGGGAATATGACAGCCTAAGTTAATGTTTTATGTAATAGCTGAATGGACAACACACTTTCTGTACTGGAATTTTCCTTCTAAGAAAAGGAATATTAGATTCACATAGGTGATATATTTTACATGTCATAATGCAGGCAGTGTATTCAATGTAGTTTTATGGTTTTGAAAAAGACCACAGATGACATTTTCAGTATGATACATTTAGTTTAGCTAAAATCAAGACACATCTTGCCTAATTTTTCCCCCAATCATAGCTCTTTCAATAAAGAATATCTAAGTAAAATTGAAAAACATTTTAATGCTGGATTAACAAATGTCAAAATCTGCCTTCCATTAAGACCTGCTGCATGTATATAGCAAATGTGCATTATTAGAGTTCCCAAACGAAAAGCAACAGCAGAACCACTAGTGCAAATTACTATTTTATGAAGTGAGAGCAACTAACAGATCCTAAATTCACACACATTAACAATTACCAATGAAAGCAATCCTTACAGTAGAAAATGATAAATCAATACTGATGATTAAAAAGCAGAACTGAAGCCTGTACAGGTATATGTAACAAAATCTCAAGCATCAGATCTGCTGAACGAGCACGGAACACCAGCCTTTTGATAATATTCAAAACCCTTGCACAGATGATTTGGCACAAGAATGGAAATACAGTGAAGTAAACAGGGTGTAACTTGTTATACTTGGGAAGATGTTTGTCTTAGATTTCTGTATCTCTCTGGATCTGCCTCACCTACTCATCATTGAAAATTCATTCTAAATTTCTTGTAAGTCTAAATATCTCGTGACTTTAGACATAAAATACATTTTTTCATATCTTATTAATAGAAAACTTTAAAGTGTTTTGAAGCAGTTTGCCAGATAGGCCTCTCAGATTTCATGAAAAAACAGATTTTGAAGTTTTCTAGATACTAAACATAGAGAAACTATAACAATAGAGATTTTATGCCAAAGGCAAGGAGAACAGAGGCCATTCTAAACCCAGACCACGAGACTTCAGATTTCAACTCTATTCATTTTAATCCTTCAATCTTAGAATGTATTCAGCCTCATGATGGAAAAAACATGTCTAATATTCCAGTGCCACATGAAGCAAGCCTTCAGGTGAGGAACTGAACCTGCATCTTCTTTGCTATCACCATAATAAGTGGCCTTATCTTTATTTCCAGCACTTTTTAAGAAGTTGTCCAATTGCTGAAAACTGCTAAAGGAAATTGTTTCCTAATCATATATAAATATATTAAGTCTGTTTTTTTTCAAATCAGATAAAAGTGCAATGGCCTAACTATCAAATTTTCTTTTTATCAGTTCTGCTCATTCACAAAGTGAAGCTGATTAGATAGAGCACTAGGTTTTTGTTCAGAAAAAGCAGAGCTTGGAAACTTCATTTTTCACATCTCTTGTTCCTTAAAAACACTAATTCTTTACGGCAGTTACTTACAAAAAGATGTACTTATTTGGCTATTCTTCCTGAAATTGAACAGAAAAATAATGACCAAAAAAGACAAAGACTTTCCAGGACAGCATGTCCTGACAAATTATGGAATACATCCCTAAGAAGAAGTTAAAAGCAGTAAGAAAACAGCTGCAATATAGTTCCAGATAGTCCATCCAGGCTGCTTAGTACCTAAAGGTTCACTTCGCTGGGCTGGTATTCTGGAGGAATGGAATTTTGAAATGCAGGAAAACATGGAAACTTTATAATACTTTACTTTGCAATAGTTAAACTCTTATTGGACCAGTATAATGGATGCACTTGGAAAGTAGGATAATACCATGGTTCTTCGCATTCAATACTTTTGGGAGAATAACAAGTAGTTACAAAAGCTTTCTGCCCTCATTTAGTAAATGAACTTCCCTACATTCAGTTTGCATTCATGTTTGTGCTTAACAGTAGTAACTTGAAAATAGCTTTCAGTAGCCTGAAAGTCTTACAGTGTATGAATCACATCCTTAGAGTCTGTAGCAAGAACTACACCACCTAAAAGCAGGTATTCCCATAACAGATGAGTATTTTGAAGATCTACAGGAAGGACCAGGCAGCCCTCCTCATGACCAGGAAAAGACACGACCTGAAAGTAGCAGCACTGTGCTTACAGCTTCCTTCAAAGATTTCTGCTGAGATATCTACTTTGAAGATACTAGCAGAGGTGAAAGATGCAGGTTTAAGTTACATTAATGTTTGAAGCTTTTTTTCCATAACACACTTTTTTTTTTTTTTTTAAGGCTACAACTGGGAAAATGCCAAGAACAAAACAGAAAGATGCTGGACTTGATCGTTAACATACCAGCAAAAATTTGTAGGTGCATTTGTGTATAATGTGCACACCGTGTACACATCTGCCGTTCTCTGGTAACTAAGCTGTTAAAAACATTCTTCACAGAATATCAAAATGGGTCTTGGAAAAAAATGCAAGAAAGTAGAAATCTTTATTAATCTGGGCACAGTACTCCTTTGTGCAACCTGGTTTCTCTCTTACTGACAGTCATCAATACTTAGGAACAAACAGCTTCCCCCTATAAAGAAATGCCAGCTATGGCAACAACCCATCCAAATCATTACACTACACTTCTGAAATCAGCAGAATGGGACTCGCATCTATCTTCAAGTTAACAGAGAGTCAGCAAGGAGGTGAGTTTAAAGAAAGGGCAAAGTTTTGAAGAAATATGGAAAAAACGAGCAGAATCCTAAAGGTTGAAAAGAAGGAAGGAATTAATGTAACATAATTAGAGGATGAAATTTGAAAATGTCTTAATATCTTCCATGAATTTCCAACTTACGCAAAAACTGGTCTGACAGCATTATTCATAATTCCATAGGTGGCTCTCCCCAACAGTTCTCTGAAACAGTTTTCAGCCAGCAGAGCAGGATTTTCTTCTTTCTCTCCTCCTGTAGGAGAGGATGGAGGGCCAGTTCTGCTGAAATAAGACAAAATAACATTCAAGTTACTACTGATTAATACTAATCTTCCTTAACATACATCCTCTTGGTTCTACAACATTCACTGCAACACTGTTGTCCACTGTCAAACTGTTGATCCAGGCTAGAATCAACACGCATATGTAACAAATATGCATTAAAAAACAGAACTCTGATTAAAACATTTTATTATTTAACACCAGGACCATATAGACCTTCATGTTTACCCAGTATTGTGCACTATATTAGTAAATACGTATGTGGCAAAAACAATGGCTAATAATACTGATGTGACTAGTTACTCATTGTATTTTGATTAAATACTGCCCATTATAAGTGAGAAATGAAGACCATGGCAAGAGATGTGCAGAATCTTACTTATTTTGTTCAGACTAATGATCTCATTCACCTGCCCACTACTGAATCCATACTATGTGGGTGGGTGTTAAATAAAACTCTTAATATTTCTGCAGAAACAGATGGCTTGCAAGTTAAAAAAAAAAAAAAAAAAAAAGCTGATCAAACTAATTAGAACACTGTCACCCACACAGTTACCTCTAACTAGATAATGTAGAAATTAGGGGACAATCAATTAGAAGGTGACAAACATCACTATGGAGAGGACTGTGCTGGCTGCCCATGCCCAGGTGCTGGCTGGGGGCTGCAGGGCCTCTGTGGTGGCTCCAATGGCCCCATGGCAGGGCCCAGCTGAGCCCAGCACCAAGCTGGCAGCACCTCGGGGAAAACAGATTTCCGAAAGGGCAGAGCGGGCACAGGCCGAGGAGGAGGCCCAGGGCGAGGGAGAAGCAGCAGAGGGCCCAGGCCCCAGGAGGAGGAGGGCAGGAGGGGCTCCAGGCCCACAGGCAGCAGGGATTCCCCGGCAGCCCTGCAGAGCCCCCGCTGGAGCAGATCTCCACCCTGCAGCCCGGGGAGGGCCCACGCCGCAGCAGGGGGACATTTCCTGAGGGAGCTGCGGCCGTGGGGAGCCCCCGCGGGAGCAGGGTGTTCCTGAAGGGCTGCAGCCCGGGGCAGGGCCCCCGCTGGAGCAGGGCCATGGGTGAGGAGGAAGGGGCAGCCGAGAGGGGCTGGGGGGGCTGAGCACAGCCCCCATCCCATCCCATCCCATCCCATCCCATCCCATCCCATCCCATCCCATCCCATCCCATCCCATCCCTGCTGGGGCAGGGGGCAGGAATGATGGGGGAACGAGAATTTTTTTTTTAATTATTTTTTATTATTTTTAGTTTTGTCTGTCACTAGCCAAATCTACTTTAATTGGCAATAAATTAAATTACTTTTCCCCAAATCAAGTCTGTTTTGCCCATGACGGTAACTGGTAAATTAAGTTACCTGCCTGTGTTTATCTTGAATCCAAGGCTTTTCCATCCTATTCTCTCCCTGTCCTTTTGAGGAGGGAGAGTGAAAGAGCAGCTGGGTAGGAGTCTGGCCTTCAACCTGGGCTAACCCACCACAAGGACTCAAAAGCAAGCATAGGAGCTATTTCTTAGAGTCTGCATCAGTACACAAAGCTCTAATGTTTCACCTTACTTAAACATAATGCTCTGTCAAGTTGAATTCTTCACCTTTATGATGCTTTTGGGCAACTGGACCATGTTTATCACACAGATTATGTTTATCACATAGAATGTTACCAGTAACATAGACATATCCATATTTGGAAATATTAAGATAAAGATACTGATGTTAATTTCTCCATTATGTGTTTATAAAGGTGGCCCTTGCTGAAGGAGAATTCTCCTGTCCCTTACTGCAAAAACCTTTACTGGATTATTGTAAACAATATAACAACTGACTTCTTCAGTAAGAAAATAAATAACAGCAATGCAAAATATAGACCATCACACTTTGCATCAGAAAAACACACATTGAAGGGTGTTATCTACATGAAGTTTTGCAGAGAAATTTGTCCTTTAAATGACTGAAATAATTGTGATCTTCCTTTATAAGGTGCTAATACCACAGTTATTTCAATCATAGAAAATTTACTGATAGTAAAGAACAGTAAGAAATGATAACACGATGGAAGAGAGAGAAAAAGCTATGGGCGTGAAGAGAATTTATTATTAGCAAAGCTACTATTTCTTCAGGCACTGAAATACCCCCAATGAATGCCTTAATCCGAAATAGAAATTCTTGTAAATTATGGAAGAACTAAAATCAGCAAATAGCACTTGATTTCATATGGAAGTTTCAACTTACAACTTAAATCCTGCAGTACTAAACAAAGTTTTAATGTTTTGTAGTACTGACAGTACCAATAACCAAGCTTTCTTAAAGTTCAAACACTGCCATTTGCAATTATTTCTTTTCTTTTGGTGACTGGGAATTAGGTCGACTATTTAAAATCAACACAGCAGAAAGAGAGTAAAAGTACTGAGAAAAGACAGAATATAGACACAAGAAGCAAAACTAGAGTAGCCATGCTGTGTCTTGGACAAACTAAAACCAGCCAAGGCCCAAATTCTACAACTGAATTTTGAAGGTAACAGCCTGTCCTCGCATTGCAAAACCTAAAATTAGCACCTGCACTATAAGCAGTGAACGGTGGAGCTTTTCTAGAAAAGTTTCCAGTCTGCCACTTCTCATTTTTGATGCAAGCCTTTATAATGTTGCTTATTATTATTTGGCTATCCTTTCTTTTCCTCTGCCTATCCAAGTGCCCTTTTCAGCACACAGAGACCTGAGTTATGTCAGAAAATTAAAGGCAAATGAAATATATTTCTGAACTTAACTGCTTCACACATCATACTATTAAGCTACCACCCATGTTTCATTTAAATTGATCATTTCTGAAATAGGAGGTATAAGAAGAAAGAAAATGGTTCCCACTAAGGTGCAATATAACTTATTGACAAGTTCTCTACCTACAGGTGGCAAGTTTTTTTTTGTTGTTTACTTTTTTTTTTTAAAACACAAAACACATATTAGAAACTTAAGTGAGAATTCACTCACCTACATTAAAATTATGCATCTGTGCATTAGGAAATGTGTTTTTTATTTATTTTTTCAAGACTGCAGAAATCAGTACACTAAAGTCTGCAAGCCTGCACATTAAATACGTCTAGAAGAACATTCATTAAGCATCAGCTTATGCAATGTTCACTCTGGCATCACCACAGCATTATAACATTATAAAAAGTTAAATATTGAGATGCTGTGAGTCAAATTAACATGTAACATCTGTATGCTGTAAGATCTTCTAAAAGGAAAAGATCTCCTAGTATTTCAAGACTACTGCAATCTAAAAATTGCAGTATAAAAAAAAAATAACAGCTGTTGCCTTTGATGAGGTCAGATTTTCAGACGTTACAACAGTGCTAGCTCCTCAGATTTTAATAATAAGAAAAGCCCCAGGCACCCTGTTAGTTAAGTAATGAGAAATACTTTTACAAATGCACAATGATTAGAATTGTAAATGGCATGAAAATCTGTATATAATCCACCATGAACACCACTTAAACTGCAGCTTTATCCAACTGCTGTGCCCTTCAATCTCTGTTTTTTCCCCTGTACTCTGGTGTAGACATATGGGCATCCTCCTCAGAGCAGAGGAGATACAAATGACAGTGCAGGGATAACTGTCATTCTCATTGCTGTTTTGACACAGATTCCCTAGAACACAGCAGTATTAAAAAGGAGAGGGAAAAAAAAAAAGATGGCAAACTGCAGAAAGCACAGAGCTAACTTGTGGAAGATTTCTAGTTAAAAGGCAGTAAAAATAACTTATTTTTTGCATGTTTGTATATGCAATTCCACAGAAGGGGACTTCTTAGTACTGCTTGGAGTCTTACTCAGAATAGGTTACAAGAAAAAATTGCAAACCAGGCTTCCTGGTCTGAAATCTTAGTCTTCAGATTTGCACATTCTAACCATTTGAATGTTCAAAATGATCTTCCATTGTCTGTAGGGATCACATTTTGGTTTTGAATTTTAACAGCAGCTAGCTCTCAGTATTTCTCACTGATGAACATTCCATCATTAACAAATGAAAGACAAAGATTATAAAAATGACCCCTTTACATTTTTAAATTAAAAGCGGTTTTTCTTAATAAAGAAAGAAAAAGATGCATATTGCAATGAAATGGGTAGGGACTACTCCCTTCATCTGTCCTACCTACCTTCTTGGGGGTGATCTCTGTAATAAAATGTGGCAACAAGGAGCTGGAAGGAGGGTCATTTTGAAGTATAGAAGTTTCTAAAGCAAACATCTAACCACCAGCTAAAACTGGCTCCGAACGACTCAACAGCTCACAGCTGAGGCTTTAATACCACAAAACCAGTATAGGCCAAGATGGGATGGGATACATTAAGGAAAACTTGAGCAGAGCAGCTACAGAAGTGTTCGACTATGATTCACAGTTGTTGTTCACTTACCCTGAGAAAAAAATACATTCTAATCTACCTCTAAACCAGAATTTATATGAACATTAAGTTTAAATCCTTTTAATATACCCTTAAGTCTGTATCAAGTGTTAAAGTGTCCTTATGCCTTAAATAAGGCTGACACTTTTAGCTTTGCAGTTATTGTGAAGAATATGCTACAAACTAACTGAAAACACCCTTTCAATTTCCCATTTCATCCATCCCTTCCACACTTTAGAAATGTGTATAAATGGAGATAATTGACTGTTCTGAATCTTCTAGAAAACGTGTAAGGGGGAAGAAGAGTCTTTCAGGTTTATACTGAAGTATGCATTACAATTTTTTTGCAGTACAAGATTGGAGTGAAGTGCAACTAAGTAAAAAAAGTAATCTGATTTTTAGAATATGTTACACAAGCAAATTTGTCTGACAGTCACCTCACTAGAATATCCATTCAGACATGCAGACACATAAACCACAAATACAAGTATCTTTTAAAAATGGTGTTTAAAAATTCAATCTTCAACTAAAAAAGTGTCTCGTGATACATACTCAGAATATTAAGTTAAGCTCTGAAGGTTCCACAAGTAACAATTACAATGATATTTAAGGGAAAGTTTAAATGTGCGTGCTTCAGCTTTAACCAAAAATGGTTATTTTCTGTGGACTTCAGTAGGGGGTATTTTCTAGAATTTCTGCTCTCTCACATAATGCTTTGATTCCATCTGCCAGAACAATATGCTTCTTACTCCTACTCTTCAAGATGCCTCTGTTTGTGGTCCACAAATATGAAGTCACATAAAACAAAATGAGAAATTCTCTAACATCATTCAAGGCCAGCAGATCAACAATTTATAAATATTGTTTTCAGCTTTTCTGTCATATGTGCATCATATAAGGCCCCTACTTGCCACATGGAAAACCATTAGTCTTTTCTTCTGTTGAATGTGCATTATAGGAAAAGTTTCAAGAAGCCAGTTCAGATACTTAATTAACAGTCACTTTTTAACAGATTTGTTTTTCCACCACCACCACTGCATTGCTAAACAAATGACAAAAATGAGTTCTGCAGTAGATATAAACTGATCTGCTTTAAGTGGTTGATCCCAATCCCACCTGAGTCAGTTTTTCCATCAGTAGTTAATTTGGCTTTATAAAGGTTTATAATGTACGCTTGGAGGCACTGTAAAGGGTAATGAAGGAAAGGGTATCTAGAAGCTTTGTAAGAGCAAGCAAAGGCAAACTTGTTCAAAGAGCAGGTTCAGAAACCTTGGCTCTTATTCAGATCTCTCTTCAGATGTAAAATCGAAGTGGTATTTCTGCATGTACTTCATGGGCCCCAAGCTATATGCAGTAAATAGATACAGAATGCACAGACAGACAAATATCGATTTCGGTTATTTAGTTTGAAAGTTTACTTCAGAGAAGAGCTAGGTATCGATAGGAAAAAAAGAAAAGTAAAGCTGAGGAATGAAAAAAGAAAAAAAAAATCTGACAGATTGCAGAAGCTGTGTCATAAGAAAGCATGAAAAGCATGTTGTTATAGGAAGTCTGCTGAACCTACCCAGCAAGTTTTGGAGCAGGTAGGGGTGGACATGACACAAACATTTAGGCTTTTTTGCACAGCTCAAGTTAGTTTTGATATGTGGAAATTTCCCAGTGCTATCAATAACCATATTTTACACCTACATAGTGTTTATGCACAAATACATGGATAAAAATAAAGTGACATTTCTATTGTAAAGTAAGGTAACTGGCATAATCCTCAACATTGGTTATTACAGATGTCTTTTCTAAAAGCAAACCTGGCAGGTAAATATGCCCAGGAGCTACTGAGAGCAGAAAATATGTGCCTACATATCAAGAAGTTTTCAATCTTCACCTTAAGTACTGCTGTAGACAGAACAGACAGTTGCTACTGATGACTCAACAGGAGTTAAACCCTCAATTTTTAAAAAATATAACTGGAAAAAATCATTTGAATTACCTACAAACTTGTGCTTACTGATCTCTGCATCATATTACAAGAACAGAGTTTACAAATCTTAAAAAGTGAACATGGATGTACAACTTCTGGAATGGTTTTATACTGAGAGAAGCCAGAACAAGTTATATATACTTACATATTAAGTTATATATACTCCTATATATAACTTATAAATACAGACAGTTGAAAAGACTTTAAGACAAAAAACATTAACAGCTGTTAAGCAGAGCTCTGTTATCAGTTTCAAGAACACTTTGACTAGTAAACTTCAGTAGTGATTTCCTCTAATAAGAAAAAGATTAGCATAATAAAAACTAAAAGGTTGCTCAAGAAACACACCAGTGACCATGAATAAAAATACCTGTCAACATCTTCTATTTTCTGCATATTAAACAGCAATGATGGTACTATCTTGTCCATGTGCTGAGGTTCCCATATAGTTGCTCGAAGTTCATCATTAACTGTTTTTCGAACCACTCCCTGAATGCCCCTGATTCCAGCAATTCGGATCCTAAGGAAGGAAAAAAGGAATTATGAAATAAGAGAAGCACAGCACCTTGCAGCATGGCTGTCTGCCTGTTAGACAGTAGCAATTATGTAGGGTAGAATTCCATTAAGTCCTCAAAAGCAATAATTTGGAAATTTCTGGGTAAAAACTCATCAACTCTATGGAATTTACTACCCATCAGCTGCAATTTCAACCTACACCAGTGTTGAAAAAAATGTGAAATTAGCACAGCTCAGTTGATGCAAGAGCTACCACAACCCTGTGATCAAGTCCTTACAGTTAAGTGTATTTAAGACTGCGGATTAATCACAGATCTTTAAAGATTTATGGAAGATGACCAGTCATAAAAAAACAACAAGAAAACATACAAAAGATAATTCTGTCAGCTTAAACCTGACACACGAAAGAAACCATCACTTTCATTCTAAAACTGTTTGAACTAAATTAACAGAGACTGATCAACAACAAAAGAAAATTTAATGCAACTTCTAAGAAAGACTTAGTCTAGCTATTAGCTATTTTCATTACTCTGTTGGACAAAAAGAAGAATGTGTACAATGAAATGTATGGCAAAACAGTATTTTCGGAAGTGATAATAGTCATTAGGCATTATTATAAAGGCTAGGAGTAGAATTTTACTTATTAAAACCAAGTAGAAGAAAGGATGATAGAGACATCAAGTGAAATAAGCACAGCGAAGCTTTGCTAAAATTTGAATTTACTTTTTTAATGAAAATAAATCCCTCAAAACGGAAATCTTAATTTCACTATGGACAACGTATCACTCGCCTTTGTTCAGTCAAATTCACTACATTGCAACATTCACTAGATGACCTTCCGAGTTGACGTTTGTAAATATAAATGTATAAATACCTTAAAACTGTACCTCCCTCTTTTTCATCTATATTTGAACAAATCCACATGCATTCAAATAGGATCCAATATCAGGAATCTAGCCTTTCTAGACCTTTCAATACAATATTAATGGTATTACATGTAAGTCAGAAAAGGAAAAGGATACACAAACAACTAGAAAAGCACTTGCTACTTCTATAGTACAACTATAGCGCAGTATTCAATATTAAGATTCCAATATTAAGAACCTTAAGATTGACATTTAAGACAGAGAGCTTCCAAAATCCCATCACTGAAACATTTTACACAGGCAACTACTGTCACCTACAAATATCTCCAATATGAATTTAAGATGAAGCAACTTTTCTTTTTTTCTTCTTTTGTCAGAATCTAGTTCCTTTTTATTTATTAATTCTTCAGGTAATCAAGTTTTGCTGATACAGTGGCTTTTCAGCAGGCCCCCCTGCTGAAAGGGAAATGTCACTTGCCAGGTGACATTCTGTTTCAGACTCAGAAACCTACATTATTTGACTACGTGTCTAGATGACGTTCAAGCTCGCATTCAAGTCAGTAAATCCAGTGGAACCTCAAGCTGTGCAGATAAACAACAGCTACAGACGTCCATTGTAGGAGGAGCTGAAATACACCCTAGGCCCTATCAACTACACACTGACTTCTCGTGATAACTGCTTCTAGTATGGTAATCTGGAATCACAGCTCATTTGTTCTGCTGAATTACCTCAGTACCTACAGCAAATCTAGTACGCCAACTCCAAGACTGACTGGTTTTCATAGAGGGGAGTCATTGTTTTAAAGATCTATTTCAGAAGAGATGCATTCAAACTGTCTACGATGATGGGAAAAAGTTGTATTACTACACATTTCGTTAACCTGAGTAAAATCTCCCACTGACACACATGGGAAAAAAGGCCATGTCTTCTGTATTGGGAGTGTTATTAGCACTAATTTCATGCTCTCTCTCTTGTGCAGGAGGTCAAGAAATGAGGTTTGAGGTACTGAAGGACGGCACAGAGCACCATATTTCACCACATACAGGAAAGATTTATTTCCTCTAAACAAGGCTCAGATAGGTATTAAAGCAGAGACGACATTTAAATCAAGATTGTGTGCAGTCTTACAACACTAGGATTGAATTCCACCCTAAGGGTATATCAGCATTGCAGACTGAAGTACAACAGTGCAGACTGATAACCTGCAAATCAGAAGATTACCACAGCTCTCTTCCTCCAATAATAATCATACCTTTGAGGTATGTTACTTTAAGGTACCCTTAGGACTGGTTGATCATACTTGGCAGATGAATGAGGGTTATATCTTATCTTGATTCATTCCATGTTCTAGTTCATTATTAAAATTACCTCTTGTTTGTGAGGGGCAACAAAGGTGGAAGAAATTCTAAAAAAAATAATCCAGAACTGAGCTTAAATCCTAACCTATTATGGAATGTTTTATGCTGAGTTTAATATTTTATTTCTGTTTTAGTTTCATTAAGCCTAAAAGGCAAAATCTCAGAAATCTCTTTAAAACATTTATGAATACTATTTTGCAACTGTCAGCTTCAGGTAAATAAATATACTGAAAGAAACTTAAGTTATGAAGTAGATGTGTGATACACCAGCTTCACCAGTGACACGTGGTTAAGAAATACAGAATGGTTTGGGTTGGAAGGGACCTTAAAGATCATCCAATTCCAACCCCCTGCCATGGGCAGGGACACCTCCCACCAGACCAGGTTGCTCACAGCCCCATCCAGCCTGGCCTTGAACACCTCCAGGGATGGGGCATCCACAGCTTCTCTGGGCAACCTGTTTCAGTGCCTCACCACTGTCACTGTCAAGAACTTCTTCCTTATATCTAATCTAAATCTGCCCTTTTTTAGTTTAAAACTGTTACACCTTGTCCTGTCACTGCACTCCCTGATGAAGGGTCTCTCCCCAGCAGAAAGTCTGCGTTACCTTTGGTCTCTGAGCAAAATCCCTTCACTTATTCCCAGAACAATCTGTGCAGCCAACCTGTAAAATCATTCACTGGAATAATATTCCTAAATGGAAACAGGGGAGGCA
Source organism: Anser anser (assembly GCF_964211835.1). Taxonomy (NCBI): domain Eukaryota; kingdom Metazoa; phylum Chordata; class Aves; order Anseriformes; family Anatidae; genus Anser; species Anser anser. The sequence goes on from NC_139721.1 coordinate 8,937,870, forward strand.
GGATGAAAAACATCTGTTGTAAGCATCTATATTTTTAGAGACAGATCTTTTTAAGAGAGATGTTTACATCAGAGCCCTGCAAACAGCAACAGGACAACAACTACGATGGCAGAGAATTACGAAAAATAAGGAGGAATGAACCAGAAGACTGAAGGAGGACTGAAATTTGTATTAATTTTCTTTATTCTTAAAAATATAGAATATATTATTTTTGAAAAGACAGTTTGCAGATTTTTGAAACTGCAAACTAAGAAGATCTTTACGCATTGCAGCTAACCTAACATGGGTTGAGTAAGTGTTCAGTGTATGGATTTTTCATAGTTGGCTGAACAATTTAATGTACGGAAACAGAAAAAATGAGTACAGCAGAGATGCAAATCATATAGTCTGAAAAACAAGGTTTTCTCAAATGCTCAGGAGTTAAATACTGACTGACAATTCCTGTAAAGAACAAATCACTAGGTGGAGCTGAAGTTAAAAAAATGTAGCGTTACATAATAATGTAAAAATTTGTAATACAAATTCATGAAGGCATTTCAGTTTCACACAGCATCATACTACAGACGTCTAATAAAATTCAATTTTAATGAATCATTCTCAAATAACTCAAAATATATTTTTGCTATTCATATGAGTAGCCCCATTAGTTTCTCAAATGAGTTACGGAACTTGCACACATTTACAGTAATAAGCAGTGCCTTTCTGGAGAGAATCCATGCAATCCAGCAGGCATCAATCAGGCAAAATTCCACCTGGACATTCTAAAAGTTCTATGTACCTAAGACTCACAATATTCAGTACTAGTTAAAAGTCAGACTTTCATTTTCTTCCAATGGAATGAAATATTCCAACAAATATCATAATAAGAAACTGTATTACAGACTGTAGCCAGCCAGTTCTCTACAATACATATGGTAAGGCACTTACTCAGTTTGTATTTCTGGATCGTGGTCACACGAATGACACATGGCACTGAATCGAGACACAAAGAAGTCATAGCGTCTGTGATATGAAGGTGTGTCTTCCTCGATGTTGGCAAATTTGACAAACTGGAAAACAAAATATGATAAAAAAGCCTTTGATAGCAATTTCCCAAAAGAGGATAATGAATATTAAGCTTCATCTAAGACTAATGTAAAATAGTGCATTAAGAATGAAACCAGATTTTATAGTATTTAAATGTTTAGCCTCAGAGAAAACAAAGTCAAATAGGAGGCTTTTCTTTTAAAAGTCTTTCCACTAGAACTTCATTTAGGTCATTATGATTATTATTATGATGCCACTGCACCAAATAACACCTTATGCAACATGGAAACACCTAACACTTGAATAGTAAATGTCATTAATTCATGCAATCCAAGCAATCCAATGGTACACTTTCACTGGAGGTTAAGTAGCAACATCCCGACTTATCAAAGTTCACGGGAAATAAACTTGAAAGAGTTCTGTCAATTCTAACTTTACAAAGATTTTTTTATCTTAAAAAAAAAGTCAGAATTGTAACCAGTCAACTTTAATTCCATTCACAGAAAGAAACTCCACAGAAAAATAAAAATTCCAATTTGCTAACATCTAGAAAGTAACAAAAGGATAAGTAACAATCAACACGGATTTGTCAAGAACAAATCACATCAACACAGCCTAACTTATTCTTCTGACAAGGAAATAGATTTTGTGAATCCAGATGAAGCAGCACCTGCCATATCTTAACTTCAGTGATGCTGTTGACAAAAAAAAAAAAAAAAACACCTCAAAGAAGCTAGAAAAACATTGTCAAAAGAACAATCCCCATAAGACAGATACAAAAGGGTTTAAAAACATACTAACATTTTTAAATCATCAAACTGCAATAAGGTACTAAGTGAACTTCTGAAGAGGCCTGTCTGGAATACAATAATTTCTGAGTTTCACTAGAAATTTAGATAATAGAGTGGGCTTATCAAATTTACAAAGAACACTAAGCTGGCCAGAGCTAGAAGCACACTTTATGCCTGGAACTCTCTAAACTGGAAACAGGACCTGGAAAAAAAAAAAAACATATCAAAACAATAATTTAGGAATGACAAATGCAAAACACCATTTTAAGGCAGCTGTACAAATACAAGTCAGACACAGCTGAATGCAGAAAAGAAACTTAGGATTATAATAAATTACGTCTTCAATGAAAGTCACTGCTGTTACACTGGCATGAAAATAATAATAAAAAAACAAACAATATATTGTGATAAGTCTGTATTACCTGTGAGATCTATGAAGAAATTTTTACCATCTAATTGGCACTAATAAGCCTTAGATACCATACCCAGGTTAAGCGTCACAGCTGGAGACACTAACTAACCAATACTGTCCTTCATCCTAGGGATGAACAAAGCTTTAGATAAAACACTCCTGTTAAAAAAACTAAAACATTACCTAGCCTTGAACTCCCCAAAAGATACTAGTCTTACAACTTATCGAAGATATTTGCAAAAATAAAAGAAGTACGCTGTTTTATTTGTTCAGTGGTAATAAGAAAAGCAACAGTAGGCTTACGCTGCAGCAAAGGCTACTTAAGTTAGAAAGATGGGTTTTTACTGTCTAAAATGAAAAGATTGCCTAAAGACACTGTGGATTCTCCATCACTGTAAGTTTTAAATACACATCACACATAGAAGAAAAAAAGGCAAGGAAAGGTTGTCAGGAAACATTTAACACAGCGCTGATTCTGCCTTGAAACAGAGCAAAGTCCCACTAAGATTGCTCTACTTTTCCCTCCACATTGTATTCTTCTTACCAATTGCTAAGCACAAGCTGAGGCATTTCTTGTATATTTACCAAGATGTAGAAGCTGTTTTTATCATCGCGTTACCCACATACACACAGACGAAACCAAAGCACTTCACTATGATCTACAGTATGCTGATTTGTGGAGGTTCTGAGATAGCGTTCAAGCTGAAAGAGAAATCTGTGCATTCCTAAAAAAAATACTTTCTACTCTGTAATAATCTTTTTATTTTTTCTGTTTTAACTAGGACACTTATCCCTTGCAAATACGCTATCAGTTCACCCACAGTAAGCTACAGATGCACTTGAGATTTCTACAGTTTCTAGAACTATATTCCCAGCCATTCCTTAAAAAGGTGCAAAACTGTAAAATACTAGCTCATTTTATGCATCTTTCTGTAGAGAATCTTTTACAGTCAGGTGATAAGAAACTCACATACAGGCAAAAAAAAAAATAGGTTTTCGTAGTCTGCTGCCACGGTTTGTGAGTAAAATGAACAGCAACCATGCTGTTTTCTCAATATGGTCAGTTACAAAAGCAATCATTTCCTTCCCAATGGATGCTGGAAAATGCTTTAGTATCTTGTGTCTCACTGGTTTGTTTCATGAAACTGTTAATTACAAAACAGAGGTAGACTTTCTATTTATTTATTTATTAAACTAGAACCTAATTAGTCCTTAAAATTTAATAAAGCATACAGTTCAGGGGGAAAACAAAGAGTAATATGACCTTAGTATTTTTTAAACATTCAAGTCTACAATTGATTCACATAAACTTCCATAAAAACGTGAACAGAAGCAAAAAGTTTAAAGAACAGAAAATACTATGGGAGCAGCCATGAGAATATTAACTCATCCAGCATTTGGTATCAGCAGGAACAATCTAAATATACATGAAGATTTATCTGACAGGATCTTCAAACATGAAAACTTATTATATAACTCTAATGTCTTTTGCTAAAAGAAAGATTTATTGTATTAAGAAATTGTTTTGTCAGAATAAATGAAGAATTTAGGCCACAAAAGTTTCCCCAACTCTCTCTCTGGAGATTAATCCTGCATCAGAATGTAGCTTTGTAGCAGGGATGAAAGTACTTAGAAGTTATGCCCCTCAAAATGAAACTAACAGTAAAATGTCCACAAAGGGACAAAAAATTTTTGATTCCCTCCTGTACATCGTAACAATTTCACCCACTGAACATAAAGCACTTCTGAAATCTATTCCAGGATTAGCATTCAGGTGACTGAACATTTAGGACACCGGAAAGCTAACTGTCATAGGGCTGTTTTGAGTTGCACTGTCATGAAACAGAAATGGAAAGTTTTCACAGCGCACGTTAGCCTACGCTCTCTGCTTGCCTAGCAGTGATGTTCTTTAGAAGTTACTGTTAAATAGAAAATATTTGACTCCTAAGCACCTAAGGTATTTTCAAGCATAACACAATTATAGGAACTGTTTGACTTAAAAAAGGGCAAAACTCTTATGAAATTCCAAGCAATTACCGGGGATATACTTAAAAATTTTTATAGAGGTAAACATGTCATTCAGTCATACTAAATGCTTGCAGTAACACACTGATAATTTATGGAAGCTTTACCAGTAGAAGCATCTTCGGCATTGGTATAATACAGAAGGTACAAAAAGGTACTTACATTGGTAGTATCTTATTTCCATTAGGTTTGAAACCAATAAAATTCAATCAGTGTAAAACCTTATAAATCTATCCTTATATACAGCAGGAACATATTAGCTATTCAGAAGATGCTTGTCCTGGACTGCATCAATAAAGTGGGATCCTATTACCAGGGAAAAGCAAATTGTGCAAGTCCTTTGAGTACATCATGCAAGTTCTCAAAATAAATTCCTAAGGACATGATTTCTTCTATATAATTACGCTGTCTTATCACTCTTAGGTAGCCCATACTTAATAGGTAGAAAAATTAGAAGTAGGAACAGAACTTTTGATACCCTCTAGACGTCTTCAAAGGAGGTCAGCTTTTTGCAGCAGTTCAAGAACTATCAGCACTCATTGTATTTAACTCTGAATTACATTACTTAAAGCATCTATCTGCAGAACTGTAGGCTGGTTCTGAGCAGTATTTTCTGATATTTGAGCTTCCCAATTCTGTCTTTAATAGCTTGCAATTTTTTCATGTTTCATTTAGCAGGAGGGGATGATAATGCCAATAATTACCATCTTTTATAGAAAAACTACTGTATTTCATTATTAGGAAACTATCACATAGGAAGATATCTTGTTTGTGGACCTGTTAGAGTGAGTCCAGAGGAGGGCTACAAAGATAAGCAGAGGGCTGGAGCACCTCTCCTGTGAAGACAGGCTGAGATAGCTGGGGATGTTCAGCCTGGAGAAGAGAAGGCTGCAAGGAGACCTCACTGAAAGTGGTCTTACAAAAAACGATGGAGAAGGATTCTTTACTTGAGTAGATAATGAAAGGACAAGGGGGAATGGTCTTAAACTAAAAGGGGATAGATTTAGACTAGACATTAGGAGGAAATTCTTCGCTGTAAGTGTAGTGAGGCACTGGCACAGGCTGCCCAGAGAAGCTGTGGATGCCCCATCCCTGGAGGTGTTCAAGGCCAGGCTGGATGGGGCCTTGACCAACCTGATCTAGGGGGAGGTGTCCCTGCCCATGGCAGGGGTCGGACTTGGATGATCTTTAAGGTCCCTTCCAATCTGAGCCATTCTATGAGAGGGTAATTGCCTCTCTCTATACCTTTAACTCCTGTATAAGAAGACAGATCAGGGATTCTAGAGATGAAATACTTCACTGTATTCTAGATCACTACTAGTACATAATTCCACATGGATACATGGAAGGAAAGAAGGGTCTTGTAATACAAATAAGGTGCCACGCATACTTCCAGATTAGTATGCTAAAGACAAGCAAGACCAACAAATCAGTACTCTGCTGGGAACATTAGTTCTGACATTCTTTAATTTCACAGTCTTGACATTTTAAATTATATTTATGTGTGCAAGCACTTCAGTTCAGCCAAAAACAAGTGTTATCATAAGCCAAAACTAACAAATATAAAAATCTCGTTGCTCTATCAGACACTGGCTGGTCACTTTTCCACCTGGGATGCTGCTCATCTTCTTTTAAATACCAAACAAGATGACAGCTGGCAATAACAGTCACCTGCTCCTCCTGCACAGGAAGCACAATGCTGTCACTAATGGTATGATTATTTCACCCATGCCGAAAATAAATCAGCTTTCCAAAATGAAGCGCCCTATCAACTAAAGAAAGATCTAAATTGAATAATTTAGGTAAATAATTTAAAATGTGATAATAATGGGTTCTATACATATATATACAACTTTACAGATTAATTGAAAAATACATTTTACTGTTAAAATGCAGATAATTCATCCAGTCAACATTCTGAACTAGCTTAAAAATGGTTTAAAATGGTTAAAAATTCAACCGAGTTGCCTCAGCATATTTTAAGATACGTTTTACTAAATTACAACCCCCATCACTTTTGACCAGCTGATCACTAAAGAAACTTTCTGGACCCTCTCTAAATAAATTGACAGGCAATTTAAAATATTAAAAAAATAAAGTCTCCCTCTTGTCCCAAAAATCTTGACCACAATTTCAAAGATTTTAGAGCTGTACACTATTTGATAGGATGAACAAATGTAATTGATTCTACCCCAGTATAACCCTGGTCTGTAGCCACTACAGATCTAAATAATAGATTTCATTATCTGAACATGAGAGGTACAGACATTTTACATGATATTTTGTTACTGAAATTCTGTAAATTGGATAGAGAAATTTAGTATTTCCATACGTTTCTAAGTAATAAATTTACTGCAGTCAGCTTTCAGATTCTATAATACTTAAGCCAAGAAAGTATCAGCTTTTTTTTTTACACATTTTTTTCAGTTTCCTCACCAGCATATGCTATCTTAGCACATGGTTAATAAAAATATCTTCCAGGATAGAAACAGACATTCTGAACTTTATAGACACTGCCAATTTCAAATCCAGTCGATTTCAAAGAAAAAAAAAGAGTTCAAGACATCCACTATTGCATTTCAGCTGTTCTCAAGTATCTTCCTGTATAAGCAGATTTACAACTGTGTTATACAAAAATCATTGCTGCTGTAAGAAATAAACTAACGTAATTTACAATGCAATATAAGCATATAAAAAGTCATAGGAATTAATTTTATACAATCTGAAGATTAGGCACATAAGTACACTAATGAAAAGCAAAAACAACTATTTTTCCAGAACAGTAATCTTCAGCTTTGCTTTTAAAAAAGTAAATTAACTTTTAAAAAAAAAAAAATCAGAAGCCAAAGTGCTGAAAGCAAGTTCTGTGGTTTTTTTTCCCCTTTTGTAAGATACAGAGCACCAAATAGAGCAAGCTCTGCCTCCAAGAACCTGAGATTTGCAAGCCAAGGAAAAACCTTGAAGGCAGCAGCAGCTTTCAGATCCTTCTAAGACTTTAAACTACTAGGAATCATTCAGTACACAAATTTGGTTCAGAAGTCAGGTTTTCAAGTGAAACATCACAAGAGTTCTCACAGTTCAAGTAAAATCTGCTTGTGAGGCTGAGAATAAACTGTAACTCAATTAAGACAGTTAAATCTTACTTGAAAGACACAGTCGCCTTTGCATGCCAGTGATGCTCTGAAAATCAGCTTTGGAATGGAAAATAATCAAGATACACTTAAAATGATATGGAAATCATCATCAAATGATTTCCTTGTAAAGCAAAAAGAGATCATGAAGTTGTATTGGTGTGAAATTTAGTTTAATAAAATAACAACAACAAACGGAAACTTTCCCAAAGGCTGCCTGACTTTTCACCAGTTTAAAGACATTTACTTTGTATACAATTTATTTTACTCATAGCTCTTCCAGGCAATACATTTCCTCTCCACAGCGGTACATTAGAGTAACTAAAGCATATAAAAAATAATCCAGTTTCTCTTCACCATCTGTACTCATCTTCTATTCCTTCTTAGGGAGTACAGGAAAATCTAAAAGAGGCTAGATGTGATGATAAACTTTCTTTGTGTCTGACATCAAATTTATTTAAGAACATAGCAAGCCAGTTTTCTCAGTAACAGAAAATCTGTCAGTGCCAATACATTTCGCTCCTCTAGAGTTAACACAAGAAGACTATCTTTTCTCTTTCTTGACTACAGAAGGCACCTAGGGAAATAAGTGTAATTAGGTTAAAACGAGGCTCTGGAATACTGTTGAAAAGCCATATATTCACTCTCTTCTTCTTCTTACATAATTTAGTATCTTATTTAGGATTTTTTTCTTGTTGTTATTTTGGTTACTGAGTACAACAGAAAAACAGAAGTTATTTCCCAAATTAGGGATTCCATTAATCCACTTTGCACATAAAAGGCCTCATTAGGAACAGACAGGGATATCAAACAGATGACCATAATGTGAACTTCTGTTCAAGAGCATATTCTTTTAGAAGAGATGCGTGCCTTGTATATTAAAGTGGAGGTTTACAGTAACTGTTTACCACTGAGGTTTTCAAACAACTGGAAAGTGACACATATCTTCCATTACGTACCCCAGGAAGCAAGTTCCATAGCTATTTCTTATTTCCCAAAGGGGTCTTGCCCAGCATTGTTTTTGCAAACAAACAAAAAAAATCAGGATAGTATGGCTCAAAATTAACAAAAGACACATATATAGAATCACAGAATGGTTCGGGTTGGAAGGACCCTAAAGATCACCTAATTCCAAACCCCTGGGGTTTTAGGGGACATCTCCCCCTAGATCAGGTTGCCCAAAGCCCCATCCAGCCTGGCCTTGAATACCTCCAGGTACGGGGCATCCACAGCTTCTCTGGGCAACCTGTCCCACTGCCTCACCACTCTCACAGTAAAGAATTTCTTCCTAATATTTAATCTAAATCTACCCTGTCTTAGTTTACAGCCATTGCCCTATCACTAGGCTGCCTGATAAAGAGTCCCTCTCCAGGGACATACATGTATGTATTATGCATATATATAAATATATATAAAACTATAATGTGTGTGTATATGATTACCATCAGTAAAACTGCCCTGTTAGTTTGGTGTGCAAGGAGACACTACTTCCCCTCCACCACAGCAAGAACCATCTGTGTTCAACTATAGTACGGAATTCTACTCCAGAGTAGTATCACTAATATATACACCTTCCTGTCTCTCTGAACCACAACTCCATTTAATTCCACCAACTGGGAATCATGCCCAAAGGAAAGACCAACATTTTTATAGAATCCAGAGAACCCAAACGCTGCTAAGAATGGCAATGTATGTAAAATGCACGCATTACTTCTTTACTCATGTAAAAATAATCACTCTAGGTGAAAGCAGTCCACATCACCATCCTGAAATTTCTCAGAACCATGCTGTACCGCCTGGGAAATACAATGGTTATAGCAAAAGCATCAGAGGACTATAATATTAATTGCATCCATCACTTTATTTAGGAAAACTGATCTCCAAGTCTTCACTTTGATACTTTTAGTTTTGCCTTTCAAGCCAGGATGTGGACCCTGAAATACATAAGCTAAATAGTTAAGAATAATGAAGGCTTTTGCCTCCTGGCTACTTTTGAACTAATAGGAGTCTTTCTCCACAGTGTCAGTGCTGTGGAGACGGATGTTACTTCCTCTTTCTCTCACCACTTCTCTTGTTGCTGAAAGCAAGAAAACATTGTCTTTCCTACACCAATGGCTTCAGGAGGTCTGTTAAAAAGATTCAAAATATGAATTGACAGAACAGCTTTTCAATTTCTTCCAGGAGAAGTTACTACCACAGAGAATGAGCCCAAGCATCAAAAGAGTCTTAGAGACTAAATGGGAACACGTTTTTCTGGCTCCATCTGGTCTATGTTCTGTGTTTAGGCCCAAACAGCATATCATTCCGTTCACAGAATCTTCTCAATTCATGTTAAATTGGAGATATTTTGTGAATTCTGGAATTATTTTGCCTCAGCAAATAAGCAAAGACTTACTCTGATTTCAATTAGAATCTGGGTTTACTCACAGAATTAGTTCCAAGAACTTGCAACTTTGGTTCTCCTGATTCCAGAAGCTTGGCCACCATATGAAGGAAGCTTTCCACAAACGGCTTTATGCTTTGAGAATGGCAAGCCATTAGAAGTTGGTCCAATGCCTCCATGGCGATTAAGACATACCTGAAAATTAATTGTGGAGAGACTCACAAATATGCGTGTTAAGTTTATCATTAGGTCTTTATCACTAAAGTAAATTAGAAAGAAAAGGTGAAGGCACATCTTTCATAGGATCTAAAAATGGAAGTGAATGGTATTTCTGACTTCTTTAAAAAAAACACAAAAGTTTTTAGAAAGAATATCATAATATTTTCTAACTGAGTAAACACAGTTTAATTTTCTATTCTAACACATTTTGTTTTCAATTATAGACCCTAGCTTTCTAGTCTACAACTTCTCTACCCAAACCCTGGTATGGAAAACCACTAACTTATCCATCCTCCTGCACAGCGAGAGGACATTCTAATTAAATGAATGAGAAAAGGAGCAAGCCAAACTAGTTAGCCTAATGAATGGTCTTTTATCCATTCTATGGAAGTTATAAAAATAGCTTTTAACATCATGAATGCCAAAGATGGCCCATGACGAATACTGCCTTTCTTTTGCAGTTCTTGCCACTTCTTACACTCAGTAGCTTCCTATGCCATTTCCATGTTCTTTAAAATCTTTCTCTTTTGACTCTGTATCTTACCTCCTAAACTCATCATCTTTGCTCTGACCTAAATGCAGCTACATGTTAGCACCTATTTTTAACGCTGCGACTTATTTCCTTACCCATAGCGATGCCGGACTACATCTCTGCTCAGTCTCTCTGCTAGGTAAGCACCGATTCGATCCAGCTTTTCTGGTGCAGAAACCGCATAGAAAGTCAGCTTCTCCATATCAGCTTTAACAAGACCATCCTAAGGACACACAGAAGTAAAAAAAATAAAATAAAAATCCACAAAAATTATGAAGCTTTTGAAGTTTTTTCCTTTTGGATACTCAAAGCAAAAAATCTGAGTCGTACAAACTGGAATACACTACTCAAAATATATAACTTCTAAAAAAAATTGTCAACAGCTAAGCTGCAAAAATCAACAACTTAAAAAATTACATAAGATATTTTTGAAATAAATGAAGTAACTTCTCCCATCATTTGGGAGGTGGGGAAGGACAGACATGGGATGGACACAGACAAGTATTCCAAAAGCAGATATTTACTGACCTACATTATCAGTGCTGCAACACATTTTCCCCACTGGTACGTCACTTTTTCTTCTCCAATTACCCCCCCAAACGTCATCATATATCTGATGGATAATTCTGAAAAGTCGACAGACTATGCAAAAGATTTAAACCATAATCTTGTTCATTTTGTCACTGTCATATTTTGGACAAGGCTGACACACAGGGTACCCGAAGGCTAATTTTTAGAACAGGATGAGGCAGTAATTAACAAATTAGTTACACATACCCATTTAGTCTGAACTGTGATACAGACACCTTTAGGTGAGGTACTACAGGTACTAACTACAACTGTCAAGTAAGAAGAATAAGGCTTTTTTTTTTTTTTTTTGCCTTTTTTTTCTTTTTTCGCTGTAAGTTTCCAAAACATTGTCTTTTTCAAACAAGTTACTGAAGCTTTAAAGACAGTCAGTGCATTTTATCAAGCAAGTCTTCTAGTATTTTAGACAAGGCTTCAGTGAAACATCTGAGGCTGGCTTGTGTCCTACACTGAGCCAATGAGTATTAACACAGAGACTAAGGATTAACAGTTCAGAGCCACCAAGTGAGATTACAGCTCTGCTACAACTGTAGTTACTTGAGGTGTTTCTATACCTGTGTCACAAACAAGTAGATTAAAACAAATCCATAAAACCCTATGGTTCCATGCTGTCAGTGTACTGTATTAAACGGAAATCACTGTATGTGAAGCCAATAACATACATTAACATAGTAACTAACACTCAGTATCAACACATTTCTTAAAAATTCTTAAAAAAACAAGAAAGTAATTTTAAAGCCCACATAGTCTATAAACCAAACCTTGTATGAATGCTGATTGCTCTGCTCACCTATACTATTATAAAAGATAACAAAATCTGGTAACATTTAAAAAATACAGCCGCATAAACATAAGCTTTTGATTACTTTGAACTATCACATGGTTATGTATAGATATATACAGAATGTTAATTGTAGATAAAATAGCTATACACAAATGTTAATACAGAAACTGTTTCCAGAGAATAATAGTTGGGCTTTAATACAGCTCCAAGATTGTTCAAGTGAAATGTTCATACCTGCCAAACACAGCAAAAGAAGTGTTCATGGTTCTAAATCATTATGAAGTTAAGTGCTACCTCTGCTGCAGCAGGCCATGTTTAATTAAACCTCTATTTACTTGAACAAAACATATTGGTGTTTTTTTTCCAGTACATGATGCCCTGCTTTGAAAAGGGACTGGGACAAGATGATCTGCACAAGTGCCCTTCCAGCTAAATTCTTCTACCAATCTCTGTCAAAGATACAAAGTATTAAGACAGAATTTACTGTGAAATAAGAAAAAAGAAATGCTAAAGCATTAGCTTCTGAATAGATTTTCAATAACCAATCCCTTTACAATTTTAAGTCCTCACTCACTTTTGGATCTTCAGGAAATATGTTATCTACCAGACGCTTGTAGCGAGGTCGCAATGCGGCACAGCAACAGCACACTCCTGCAGAGAGATTTATCCAATAGAATTTAGAACAAAACTTTAGGAACTCTGATAATTTCATTCTAAGTGAGCAGCCAACAAGCACGGAGGAAAAAAAAAGAAAAATAAAATGAATGTAGCTGCTTGTTACAGCTTGTTACGTTCAGCACTTAAGCAAAATAACAGTAATTGAAAATGACTGGGAAGTCAAATAAGTAAAGTTGTTATAATGCAATACATGAGAAAATATGAACACATGCTGGATATCAGAAATGCACCTGTCATCAAGCCATACTTAAAAATATGCAGAAAGATCAAGATATTACAACTATTTCTTCAGTGCTCTACCTTCATTATAAATTATCATTTCAAAACCTAACTGAAACGACATTATGTCTACTCCTCTTAAAAATCCAGAAATAAGATCTTCGTTGCATTTTACAGGCAACCATATAATGTGCTATAAACTACAATTTACAAAACAAATAATCCACTTCATTATCCCACTATTTTATTTGGCATCAGAAAAAAAGTCACTTGAAGTGAAGAAAGGTATTTTTCTGACCTCATTTCTACTCTACTACTGATACTGTACTCATACAATGATAATCAGAACAATGTAACTTGTAATTCTATTGATTTAAAAAGATACTCTAGGAAGACAGAAACTTATGAAGTATGTTTTTTCTTTTTTTTTTTTTTTTAAATCTAGGATTCAGGACTACCAGTTCTTTGGAATAACTCCAGTTTGTATTAAAAATAGCAAATAAAGTGAAAAAAAAAATCAGCACAAAAAAAAAAAAGGCTTCCAGATATCTATCCCATTCTTTTGTCAGTGCAGTGCATTCCCAAGGAATGTGTTTCGACAAATCCTGTTTTAAATTTTTCTGTGGAGATATTACCAGACTAATTCATTAGTCACGTCTCAGATCAACATTAAAGCAGCTTTGATGTACAAGAGCCACTGAGCTGAAACTATAGCAATAATATACTGTATAATAATATACCAAGTCTGTACGAGGATCCTAAGTAGTCTGTCAAATCTCAATACCTACAGCATTCACAGTAGCTAAGTACCTTAAAAATACCTTATGAAAGATACCCATTTATGTATGCAAAAATCATAAAACTTTGCTCAAAATAGTAAAATTTCCAAAGGTTAGTCACAGCCATTTCAAAATAGAGAAAAGAATAAGGGTTATCTTGGGGATACCTGTTGTTTACAATATATCTGAAAATTTTTCATCCTGCTAAGGAGTATTAGACAAATATACCAGGATTTGATATTTCTTTACTTAAGATATCCAAGAAACTATAGCTATTTTGAATCATATTTTTCAGAACATCTGGGAGATTCAAGACTAAGACTTCTGCTGCTGTACTCTTTTATTACAAGACTCTACATGAGTAGACTTTGCTCCTCTATGCCACCTGCTTTCTGATGGTAATTTTTTTTGCAACAAAAACCTGAATACTACTCACAGTCTGACAACTTCACTCTCACAATTTATTTAACCAGAAGCAATGATGAGAGGTAGATCTACGATTCTGAAGGTAGACCTTGACTCTAGGTTCTCTTTGGCAGTCTTTTAACTCAATTAATGAATTAGAGAGTCTAATATCATCACTAAGAGGAATGCAGAACTACGACCTCAAAACAGAACTACGAAAACAAAAAGCACTCAAGTAATAAACAACTGCAATATTGGGGATTTCTGTGTGAAACAGTACTTTGTTACTACTGTCAAATTTTTCCTATATCTATTTCTACTGACATCTACTCACAGAGGTCCAATCAACATGAAACTCTATATTTACACAAAAGATGTAGGTACTAAGTAGATAAAATCAAAACTTATTTCAAATGTCATTAGAAAATGTAGCTATAACCGAATCAAGAGGTTAAAAACCTGCTTGTCTTAAAACAGATCTGATTCAGCTGTAGGAATTTCTTCTATTGACAGCAATGTTTTGTAACATTTCAAAATCAAGTAAAATCATAGGAAGATAGGAGTACCTCTTACGCGTTTAGTACATGACATTATTGTGAAACTCAAGTAAATCATCAAAATAAAACTCTGTTGGATGTTTTATTTGAATTAATTTATTAATTTATTTGAATTAATTAGAATTAGATACGCAGCTCAACATCTGTCTCAACACTCTTTGTCCTTATGTTTTCCTGCCTCACAGACTACTAACACCAGCCCCAGGTAAATGCTGTGTTTGATTAGTACTAGTTACAACAAAAAATTCTTACAGCATAGTGTAGTCCAGGATTTTTCTGCAGCTATCTGAAGTAAGAACAGAAGATATCGTAACACACTTTTAGAGTTAGTTTCTCTCCCATTGACAGGAGAAGAAAATTCTTGCAAAGAACTACAATGTAAGTCTACAAAAGGTATTTTAGAGCTGTGGTAGTTACATACATTGAACATAAAACCTGGATACAGTCGCTCATTAGAGAAGGGTGAAATATCAGGTAACAGAGGACCAGCTCATTCTCCCAGCCTAACCAAATGGTTTCAGTTAATGGAAACTCAGCGGTGTTCTAATACTGCTCTTCAAATTTATGGCACAGAGTCAATTTTAGATAAAAAAAAGAAAAAGGACAAACTATATGTTTATTACATAAGATTTGAAAAAATTATCTTTCCCCCAGTTCTGAATTTTCTATAGTATCTTTACATTGCTATGTATTTAATTACAGTACAGTTTACAGGGAAAAAGAAATTTCAAAGCACACTACCATCAATAAAATAGAAACTAAATGAATATGAATTGAATTATAAAATTTTTCCTGATTAAACAAAACATTCAGATATTAGAAAGCTAGAGCTAATCTATCAAAGCTTTCAGCCTCAAATTATTTTTTTGAGTATGGAAATTTAAACAGAACTCTATCAGAAAAACTAGGAGAGAGGGTCTCCACAGAACGGAAGAAAAAATACAACCAAAACAATTAACAGTCATGAGACAGATTTAGTGGGAGAATTATTTATCATTGCTCAGCATTTTGATAATAATCAGGAAATATTAATATAAACATATGTAAGAATATATAATGTATAAAATTATGAATAAAAATTATGAATAAAAAAACATAGAATAACAAAGTGTTAACAATAGATTGAACTAAACAAAATTTAAAATAAATAAATAAATGTTTCAAGATTTCACTAAATATACCAGGAAAGATGAATGCTTTAAAAGATAGGGAGAAGCTAAGCCATTGAAAATTGATTATATCTTAGATGAACATTTAAACATGATAAATTTGATACAAATAAACAGATTCACCTCACACATATAAGCTGTTTTGCCACTAAACAGCGTAAAATGAACCTGCTCCAGTTTAAGCATTTTTTCACCCAAACTGCTATGACAATTTCCTTCCAGTGTCAGGCATAATTTGCATTTTAACGATCCCCCAGCGTTAAGCCATTTTATACAAGTAAATACGAAGGTTAAAGCCTTCTGCAGAGAACTTCATGCTGTTATAAGTTAGTCAACGTAAAAGTTTTAAACAATATTGATTTTTATTTCAGCAACAGTGGGATTTTCCACATTTAAAAATGCTAAAAGAACCCCATAATCTTGATTTTCATGTTAAGACTGTACATATTCATCAGCCGTAAGGGTATTTCCTTTTACACACATCTATTCTACACAGTATCAATAAGAAGAAATAAATAGTCTACTTAATCAGAAAATGGTAATTTCACCTACCCAAACACATACATGGTCTCGGTTCAAAAGCAGAATTATAATCATAGGCTTTTTCTTGCTCAACAGTTGGAACTTGAACATACTGCCTCATCCTGGGTAGGATTTCACTCCCCGGGATCTCTGTCCTTTTTCAGAAATTTGCGCTCTCGCACTAGCACAGAAGCAGTTACTTCCCGTGGGGGCTCTGCAACACTGTAAGCTTATCTGATTAGCTCTGTGACATCTACATAAAGCCAACAAACACGTGAAAAACTTCAGTATCAGATTCTGTTAACGAGGCCAGGCACGAAAAAAGAATAAGAAAATATATATTGTCGACATGGGATTCACAGCTCATCAAAGGAAGCTGAAGAGAGCCAGGTCCATCACCTAAACTTCCCTGGAACATGTAGGTTGTTTTTTTTTAATTCTGTGACTACCAGGAAAAGTATCAGCATAGTTTCAGAAAAACCTGTGTTCATTCAGTTGCCACATATCACCGTAGATGTAATTATTTCGGGAAAAACATACTCCCTTGGTCTTGCTGAAGAATGACCACAAAAGAATTATTTAAGACAGGCTGCTAACCAAAAAGGCTTTTTAAACAGAAGGGTTTCAGATTACAAAAACACTTCAAATATAAATAGGTTAATGAAATTAACATTATCTCTAATAAAACCTCTGAATTTAAGCAAGGGTTACAGAATTTAACTCCTTAACATCCTTACTTACAAAGAGTATGATACATCAAGGAGAAATTCCATTTTGAGTTCAACAATTCTGAAGTTGAACTTCCCACTGCTTTCCATCATTTCCGTGTTTTATTTCCTACTTTACATCCACTTGGACAACACACAGGATTTTCATATAGTTTAAACAGCCTGGAAATTGAGGTAGTTTTTCTTAAGTTCACAAATAATAATTTCTAGTAAATAATAATTATTACAATTCTAGAGGTGATAAGCTACTCTTTACTGCATGTAAATTGAGAGAAAACACTGAACTATTACCACATAGCTTACTAAAGAAATCCTACACTGTGAGCTAGATAAATGCACATGGCAAAGAAGTTTTATGTCACAAGCACTTGTCTAAATGTTCACTGCTGTATCTTATTCGTGTGAAAAAAAAAAAATAATAAAAAAAAAAACAAACTTGAAGCTGGCTTTTGACATCAAGCACCTAGTTCTCTCCATCAAGTTTAAAACAGTCAAATCATTTTCCTCTATCAAAACATCAGCAAAATAATTGGACTGTACTATTTATCTTATGCTAGAATTTCTTCTAAACATTCACTAATACTGCTCTTCTAGCACAGTACATTAACAACATGAAAAAATATCCCATGTTCACTTAATGCATATTTTTATTATGTGTCAAGCTTGGATATGGTCATTCGGATTTTTATCATCTCTCGAGATTTTCCAAAACCTCTTGTTCTTTCAAGAAGTCTAATCAACATTAAAGTCTGTGTCTACAGATGAATGTAGATTTTGCTATCATCAAGATGAAAACTGAACAGTACTGAAATTACATCTGGATGCTCAATATACTAAAATACAAGTATGTAAAAATAGAGTGCTTTACTTTTATGTAATAAACTTTTGTTTTGGTTATCTTCTTTTATCTGAAATGGTAAATATACGCAAACAAATTTGCTTCAAATATAGGGGAAAGCATGCAAAATAACACCAACCACTACCCTAAGTATACCTGGCTAGTGAACTGTTAGTATCAGTTGATGCATTTAATTCAGAGCTAAAACTATTTTCAAGGACAATCCCCATCTGCTACTAAAACAGTTCAAATACTTTGGAAGACGGAAATTATTCTGGCCATATAAGGAAGTTAATTAAAAATATTCTTCACCTTGCTATAAAAAGAAGAAATACAATAAGGACACACTAATCAGCCACTGCAGCGTCCCCCGATGCGCTTTGAGGGAGAACAGAGGACTCATCATGGAGACAGATGAGGTCCCATCCCCCAGATCAACCTCTCCTTTTCTCCACCTCTTACCCACTCTTGTGCTATTTGCCTTCTAAACAGCCAGTTTCTAGCCTCTCTCCACTAAAACTCTGCAAAGAAAAATTCCATCCAATACTTAGGTTTGGCAATTGTATATTTAAATATATATATCTATATTTTGGTGCTCAGTTAATTTAAAATAAATTCAAAAGTAAACAAAACCAAAACGTAACAAAACAATTTTCTCCCTAGACTATATTTTTACAGTAAAGCTAATTCTGGTTTAGTAAGAGTTCAAGATGTGTCCTTCTATAGTTGAATCAACATGGAAATATGTACAGAAAGCTACAGTAAAAAGCATGCTAAAATAGCTGGAACATTAGCTTTCTGTGAAAACAAGAAATGACAATGCACATCAAGCTACTAGCAAGAAATAATAAAAAAAAAATCTAGTTAAATAAAGCTTACCACTAAGCTTCTTCAGTGAACTTTTCTTTTCAAAACCATTAGCAATTAAAACAAATCCCCAGGGACGATATTATCTTTGGGACGGTGCGTTTTAAAGACTTTTAATCCATTAAAAAGAAGTTTTCCATTACAGCAACTTCTCTGGTTACATTCTTTTTCACAAGTTCCGCTGCCTACAGTGTTTCCATCCAGTCTCTTCTTTCTCCCACCTTTGTTGTTTTCACATGGGAACTTTGTTTTACTTGCTCATTTCTGTTCTCTTCAACACCGCCTCTTCTTTTCTTACTATGAGATACTACCAGAGCTGTCTATTTTTAAAATGTTATTAACAACGTCTAAAATTAATCTGGTCCCAGTGAAAGAAGCTCTCTGACTTACAGTGCATTTTGCCTCTTAGTTCTTGCTGCTACTTATATTTCTGTTGGCCACAACAAGGTCATTTACTTCTTATCAATAAAACAACTGAAAAAGGAAATTTTATCACTCCCACTCCAGAAAACACATCTGGAAATACACATCTGTATATATCTCCTTGACCCTTCCCCATCACAGCTGGCACTGATAACACGTACCCAGTAAAAATATTTTGGTCAAGCGCAATTTTCATTCCTGCTTTCAGTATGGAGTTTGTGGGCAGGAAACGAATTCTGGGGGATAAACTCAGCGAAGGAGGAAAAAAGAGGTCACGATACTCCTACTTATAAACAAATATTGATTTCATAGCAAGGTGTTTCATAAATCAGTATAAAGTGGGGATGTATTGGCCTGCATGTACTTGTCTGCATTATAACTCCCTCTGGACAATCACTGAACCATAGCACAGTTTGGGGTTGGAAGGGACCTTTAAACCCATCTGGTTCCAACCCCCCTGCCAGGGGCAGGGACACCTCCCACCAAACCAGGTTGCCCAAAGCCCCATCCAGCCTGGCCTTGAGCACCTCCAGGGATAGGGAATCCAGAGCTTCTCTGGACAGCCTGTGCCAGTGCCTCACCAGCCTCAGAGTAAAGAATTTCTTCCTTATATCTAACCTAAATCTTCCCTCTTTTAGATTAAAGCCATCCCCCCATGTCCTATCCCTACACCCCCTGACAAACAGTCCCTCCCCAGCTTTCCTGTAGGCCCCTTTAGGTACTGGAAGGCCGCTCTAAGGTCTCCCCAGAGTCTTCTCTTCTCCAGGCTGAACAATCCCAACTCCCTCAGCCTGTCTTCACAGGAGAGGTGCTCCAGCTCCTTGATCATCCTTGTGCCTCTCCTCTGGACTCATTCTAACAGGTCCATGTCCTTCCGGTGCTGGGGGCCCCAGAGCTGAGCACAGGGCTCCAGGTGGGGTCACATGAGAGCAGAGCAGAGGGGGACAACCGTTTCCCTTGCCCTGTTGGCCACAATGCTTTTGACTGCCTTGCTTTTTGAATCACCTCCCCTACCACCTTGTTCCCACATTGCAGCAGTTACGGAAGGAACATCATCTAACCTGGAAGATCATTCTGCAGGAGATGGCATTGGTTGTGCTTGAAGGAGAGGAAGGACACAATGGCAGGCTTGGTTAAAAGCCTGAAAGGTAACTGGAGAAGCAGCAATACGACCTGTCTCTAAGGTGGCCAAGAGCCTCTAGCAAAAAGCAGCTGAGATGTGTCAGTGCAAGAATTTTCCAAGAAGGCTACTGTTTCCCTCTGGAACCTCCTAATCATCCTTCTGGTCAGCCACGATCGCATGCACTACAGGTAAAAATATTTATCTATGCACTTGGCTAAATGCCTCGACAAGCTTTGATGACTGACTGCTACTTAAGCCCAGACTGCAGAGTCCCTCCCAGATGCTCAAGCTGTTCATACCTTTCCATCCCAATCCGAGCTCCAGACAAGACAGACAGACAGACAGACCTTCCTCCATGTCACTCTCCCCACTCCCCGTTCGTTTCAAGTTCTAAATGAGTTTTTTCATGCTTCCCTGGACACAGCCCTCACCCCCTACAAGGAATGAAGTTACTTTGCTGTTTGAGCACTTGCTGGTCCCTTCTGTTTTGCTACAGATACTCACATAAACTAATCCATTGCCTCTGGAGTACCTCACATTTGTGTGTGTTTCGAGGGTGAGAGGAGAAGGGAAGAAGGCATCAGAAGAAAGCTGGTACAAGAGCACGAGTCTGGATATGATCTTCAAAGTTATGGGAGACAGAAGTCAAGCGCTCTACAGGTTCACGCAGGGCAGATGCTGTGACTGAAGAAGCCCAGCTAGGAACATCTGGGCAGAGCATTAGGACATGACATGATAACAGTGTAGGGGCTAGAGCAAAGCCATCCACCTGGTAATGATAAATTATAAAAGCTTCCATCATGAACGTGGTAATGGTACAATTAATGGCACAATTGGACTCAAAATTATGGCTGTAGCAAATCTGGATTACTTGGCATCTCTTGCCCCACAACCGGTCACCTAAACACCATGACCAGTTCTGCCATTCAGTAGATACCTTGAATCCATGAGCAGAATCATGAAAGAAACTGGAACGGCTCCTGATGTGTGGGAAAGTTGTCAACGTGTTTATAGATGTACCTTGCTAGTCAATTATGATCTGTATTACACAGTAGCCTCTTCTGGTTTTGAGCTGTAGCTTCCCTACACCAAGCAACAGATGGAACTGTGTCAAGTGCTACCAACGTTTGTATGGTCATGAAGGCCAACGGCATGCATGGTTTTGTCAATACTACTCATTTACCCTAGTTGAAGAGATCCTGAAGGATGGCATTGGGAAACTTTGATCACCACCTGCCCTACAGAAAACAAGTTCACTTCAGATCAGCTAGTAATTGGTCACCAAGTGACCAGGGTTGCAAGACTTCTGGGAAATAATCACTGGAAGTGTCTTGCACTGAAAAATCTGAATGTAGAGCAATGTGAAGAAGTTTTGTGACTACGGCTACTTTTTTTTTTAATCCTTAGAACAACACAACTACATGAATTCAATCTCGTTTTCTTCATCTAAACCACGAGGTGGAACACAGCTGCAGAGGCAAAAATTCTCAAAATATTACACTTTTGACCATCTTTCTGCTCAGAGAAAATGATGCTCAAGAGAACTGACAAGGTTCACAGGCCTCTTTTTGGAAGCCTCAAACCTTATGGAGTGAGTAGGTTTAGCTCAGAGAACTAGATTTTAACAAATACAGAGTAAATCACTTAATTATATACAAGACAAGCAAAAGTGTTTTGATCTATACATCCTTCCTTCTACTAAAACACTCTGAATAACAATAATAAACACAGTCAGACAACTTTAAAAACGAGAATTATTTGCCCCCATTTAAGTATACTTAAGCATCCTGGCTTGTATAAGAAGCAGCGTGGCCAGCAGGGCTAGGGAAGTGATTGTCCCCCTGTACTCGGCTCTGGTGAGGCCGCACCTCGAGTACTGTGTTCAGTTTTGGGCCCCTCGCTACAAGAAGGACATCGAGGTGCTCGAGAGAGTCCAGAGAAGGGTGACGAGGCTGGTGAGGGGTCTGGAGAACAAGTCTTACGAGGAGCGGCTGAGGGAGCTGGGATTGTTCAGCCTGGAGAAGAGGAGGCTCAGGGGCGACCTTATCACACTCTATAGGTACCTTAAAGGAGGCTGTAGCGAGGTGGGGGTTGGTCTGTTCTCCCACGTGCCTGCTGACAGGACGAGGGGGAATGGGTGAAAGTTGCGCCAGGGGAGGTTTAGGTTGGATGTTAGGAAGAACTTCTCTACTGAAAGGGTTGTTAGGCATTGGAATGGGCTGCCCAGGGAAGTGGTTGAGTCACCATCCCTGGAGGTCTTTAAGAGACATTTAGATGTTGAGCTTAGTGATATGGTTTAGTGTAGGACTTGTTAGTGTTAGGTCAGAGGCTGGACTAGGTGATCTTGGAGGTCTCTTCCAACCTAGACGATTCTGTGATTCTGTTAGCGGTAGACTTCGGAACACATACACAAATTTGAAGAACATTTCCTAATTAAAAGCAAAACTTTCTGTTTACAAGTAGTTTAATACCACATTATATAAATTAGTTTTTTTTTTTCCCCCCCACTGTACATGGCTGCATACAGATAGGGCCCAAAATGCGATAAAACCTCTGTTCCTGTTTAAAGAATACAATGTGTTTTCAATTAAGTACCCTGCTCATGTTTGTCCCTACCCACTTGTTCTTCTCAAAAAGAATTGAGAGAAAGGGATATTTCCATTTGGACATGTGGATGTACACATAGAACATGAAAATTATTTGGGGCTAGAATTTATTTTTTTTTTTTAAATCTTTACATATTATTAAGAACAAGTCCTGCCTGTGATCATTTTACATGATTTCTTCTCTGAAGACAGCCCTACTCTAGCTCATCCTGCCCTCACAGAAGACCAGCTTTGTGCTAAAATAAACAGAAGTTCATGGAGCAACTTTTCAGTATTAACAGTTTTTAATACAGACATGAAGGACAGAAGTTTCATCAAAAATAACCCTTCTAGTTTAATCTGAATTATAAAATATCCTCGTGAATATTAATTTTCCCCATTAGTTCCAAAAAAGCGTTCCAGCTTCAATTCAGATGTCCCAGAATAACTGAAAAGTAGCTACTACTAGGTTCTGAACGGTTTTCTCCCCTCCAAAACAGTAAACCTAGTGGTAGGATATATACCTTGAATGCTCTGTCTAGAACCATGTATCCCAGCTAATTAAAAAGCAGCTTTCCCCCTCCTGTAATTTCTAATCAGCCATGGGGTACACAAGGAATGTATACGCAACTGATTGCTCTTCTGTGCATCTTCATTACCTAAAGGCTACATCCCTTTGCTGCTGCCACTCTGTTCCCACCAAACTGCTCAGCGTCGAAGACAGACAGCTTTATAATCATACACAAAGAAGCAGATATACGTGAGCATGTTGTTAACCACCTCAATGCGTCTGATGTTTCCTGTAAAAGCCAGACTTCTGGCAAACAACAACAACAAAATCCTCTTGGACTTGATACAACATAAGAACATCCTGCAAATAATTAAGCTGTATGAACATAAGTTAGGTTTTTGCTGTCTGAATTTGGTAAGTGTTGTGGTTTAACCCAGCAGTGGTTTGCTAACTCCCTCCCCCTCCTCCTGTGGGATGGGGGAGAGAACTGAAGGGAAAATAGTGAGAATTTTATATATTTCTCCATATACACACACAGAACAAGTGATGCACAGGGCAACTGCGCGCCCCCCGCTGACCAATGCCCAGCCTGTCCCCGAGCAGTGCCCCTGCCTCCAGCCCACATTCATCGTTCAGCACAACACCATGCAGTATGGGACGTCCCTTTGGTCAGTCTGAGCCAGCTGTCCTGGCTGTGTTCCCTCCAGCTCCTGGTGCACCCCCAGGGACCTTGCTGGCAGCACGAGGAACTGAAAAGTCCTTGGCTCTGTGCAAGCACTGCTCTGCAACAACTGAACCATCGGTGTGCTATCAGCATTATTTTTCTCCTACATGCAAAACATGGCACATACCAGCCCCTACGAAGAAAATTAACTCTATCCCAGACAAAACCAAGACAATAAACTAATGACAATTCCAGTCTAAATCTAAGGCTCTTCGATTGTTTATATTATTCAGGCAAGCTATGTCTGTTCTTTTTATAAGTTAGAACAAGACACACAGATTAAAGGTCTGCAATAGACATGACACATGCCAAGACACACACATCTGCTTTTTCCATTCACACAAAATTCTTATGAATATTGAATACACAGCATACTGCTGGCAACTCTTGCCCTGCAAACATGGGGATGGAAGTGTTCTAGTCCACTAAATTAAATCCAACTATGGAGAAAAAAAAAATCTTTCACAACTCATACACTTAAATTATTGCACTTAGATAGAGAAACAGGATGAAGATTTGACTGTGTTCAGAGGCCATGATTTTCCTTATTTTTCCTTTCTTCTACTTTTGTTATAGTTTTATTATTTTTTAAGCCACTGAATTTAAAAAGAACTAAAAAATGTGCTTATTTTATACTCACATATTTATCTTTTGCCACATAATTTCTCAGGATTCTTCACATCTTTATGAAAGATTAATTTTATTGCCATGTTTCTAGTTTAGAAAGATAATTCAATATTTTAAAGAAGCCTAAGTTCTTAAACATAAAATAGCTGCACTTTAGTAATGTTCTTTTCGTGAGCACAGTTATTTTCACATGTAAATTATCACAGGGTAGGCAATTCAAGTATCCTGAAACTTTTTTCCTATGAATTAAGAGCATGCATGTCAGACTACTGCAATATTCACTCTATACAAGTACATTTACTTATTTAAATACCTGTTCGAGAAAAAAAAAAAACAAAACATCAATAGATTTAACTAATTTGCTTTTTATATTTTGTTTGTAGGCAACCTAAGAAGTTTCTTAATTTTAGTTGCTAGTCTTAAGATTCTTACATATATTTCTGCAAGATAAGAATTTTGTAATTGTTTTAACTTTTGAAATGTGAACAATTATGACATACCCCTTATGTTGGAAAATCTCATACTGACCTCTACATGGGTACCAAAAGGTTTGTGTTGTCTGAGTTATCTGGGATACTAACAAGAGTCACAGGTCATTCCCTCGAACTTATCAGCTACAAACAAACAGAATTTACTAAAATACTTCAAAGACATGAACTCAAAAAATATGGAATCAAGCAGCACTTTGTTCACCTAAGCACCTTCAAAACAGGAAAATCCAGAACTGTTCACCTTTGGACGTGAACATCAGCTGATATCTACAACTTACTGGATGAGGAAAAGTCTCATTAACCTACTTACCCAAGCTTTCTACTCCTTTCTGTCTAATTGCTCTAAGAATTAATCTTGGATTATGTCATTTTCTAGAAACAAAACAGCACTCTTTGAAAGCCAAGATTCACATACACAGCTTATTTCCATCTTCAGCAATTCACTAAGTACCTGATTTTCTGAGCACCACTGGGTATCCTTGTGACATAGCGGTGACAGGAAAGATAGTCCATATGCCATGTAAAGGGACAGCCAAAGCATTTTAAAAGCACAGTTTACCCTGTCTTTCCACAGATGCATGCATTTAATCACAGAATGCAAAACTCATCTCCTCCCCAAATCAATTTTTCTTTGTTGTCATGCATAAAAAGAAATCAGGGCACTCGCATGCATAAACAGCATCAGACTTCTTACCCTTTCGTCCCATGATTGAGAAATCAATAGCAAACAATGCTGCACATGAAGGTTAATCGACTGATAGAAAAACCAGTTGCAAAGTAATTTCTGTAAATAACAATGATAAAATATTTTAATAAAACCTGGGGAAAAAATATTAAGCTGCCTTTTAACAATCAGTGAAGCGCCTACATATAGTTTAAAAGCACATAAAGGCTTTGATGTGGACAGTATTAAGTTCAGCTCTTATATATAACTCAATAGTCATATGCCCAGACTGCACACACCAAACTAACAACAGCTGAAGAAACGTACTTTCCAGGTTTTGACAACCTATGTATTAGAAAAATTGTGCATTTAGCCATATTTTGGAGTGTTCCAAAATAAATGGAAGGCAATGAAGGGAGGAATGGCATCACTAGATATTATTTGCAACATGTTAGTACAAGTGATTTTCACGTTCTATGAAGCATGCAATTCCCCCTTCCCAAGCAGACTTAAGATGACACTTACATGGAGAGAATTAAGAGCCAACAGAAAGCAACAAATTAAATATCTATTCAAAAATTACGAAGTCTTAAAGAAGTCACGCAGATTCCTTAAAAAAGTAAGTAAGCAGCCACCCCACTAGCACACAAAGTTGCTTATGTTATCATGAGTGAAATAGAGCCACAAAGTACAAGTCTTCCAACTATAAATTCCTGGATTTTTTTTCTTAGCATAATCAAAGGATACATGAAGATGAGTTCTTTCTTTTTCTTTTCAGTATGGAAAATACAATCAGCTACAAATCATATCAAGAAAATCTGTATCTAAATGTTTACGTACTGGAAGCTTGTATTGTTTATTATGTACAGAATCCATTATACACTTTGTGATCATAGTATTATAATAGTCACAGACATCCTGACAAACGGCTTTTTTCCTTTACAGGCCTCTGTCTAACACATGGCAAATTGCCAAGGTAGCGCAAATCATGACCTTCCCTTAGCATCTGTTTTTCAAGTTCCTGTGTTGGTCTGATTAAGCAGTTCAAAGAGGGACTTGATTTAAAGAGCTTCCAGCGACAAACAATAACAGGGCTGCTTCATCCTCTCAGGTGCTAGAATCAAGCAGCAGATGATGATTTGAGATAATTCCCCATGTAATTCTTCCATAACAGCCAAAATTTTATAGTGTTATAATGTATTTATTTTAACACCATTCTAAGTAGTCAACAACACTGTTAGAGCTAATAGGATTTCTACTGCATACAAAATGAATTAAGGCAATTATGAAAAACATTTCATTATGTGGAAGATCCCATTTGGAGCTTTAACGTGCCAAGGGTATATGAGAAACGTACACCAGATGAGAAAAAGTATGTTAGATGGAAGGACTGTAGATAGATATTAGCTGGAACTATGACATAATTTTTGCTAAAAAACAAAACAACAAAAAAAACAAACACCAGAATGCATTAGCCCATGAAGTATTTATGGAGATAGAATTAGGAATACATCTCCAACCACCATGGGGTATTGTAGAACTGTACTTCATAGGGAAATAAACCTTCCCTTCTTATTAACAATCTTATTATTACAGAATAAACCTGTAAGTGTGAAAGATAAATAACTAAATTTTCCTAAGTTCCTGTGGAGGAAAGAAAGTCAAAATGAAAACACTGCATGCCTCTTAAAAAGAGTTAAGAACATTAATACGAGTTTAGAATTTACTCATATTTCAAGTAACTATTTCAAATGCTGTTTTCCTTCCTATGCTTAGCAAAGAAGCCCTATTTCAAAACAGCATTTTAATTTTCAAGTTTTTCTTTTATTTTTTTAAATAAAGATTAAGTAACTTATCTCAAAGCAGCAACATCCAAGAAATAAGAAAGACAATCACTCTATTAAACTGTTCTACCTTCTACTTACTCTCACATTACCTATGGATAATATTACCATATTACCTAGTTTATTTATTACATATTACCTATGGACTATGGATTTTACCAGTACAATGCAGCTGCAGACTAGCTGTCTCTCCACAAAAGACTGGCAAAAAGCCATAGGGTATTTTTACAGTTGAGGACACAAAATTTTACACAGTTTAAGGAAAAGGAATCAAGATACTCAGCATACTTTGAGAAGCACTCTGAAGTTACCAAAACTTACTGCACTGTAACCAGGAACAGGCCAGACTGTGGAAGAATTTCCCAGTAACTGACACATGAAGCTCTTAGATCAAGTGGTCCCTTTCTAACTGGCAAAGAGTACAGGGGATATTCGGAATACTAAATCTTGCAGTATTAGCTCAACAGAAGAATATGGGCAAATTAAATTTATCAAAATCCTTTTATTTACTTATTGGCTCTCTGAATTTGCTTGTCAGGAAGGCAGTCATACAATGATCTGCTAATCATTAGATATGATCAGTTCAACATAACAATCATTATTAACAAATTCTTGAAAACTAAGGATATAATTTAAGTATGTTAAAGAAATTAAGAGTAAGTCATCTAAAAGACGACAAAAAAGAAAATATCCATGCATATAGCTATCACAAGTAAAATATCTCTCCTATACTATGCAGGCATTCTCACCTGTAACAAACTTAATTTTTCCACTCCAAGCAAGTCCACTTTAGTATGAAATCTGCCTTTAAGTTGACCATTTAATTTAAGTCAGGGAATACAGCCAGTAAGTAGGTTAGCTGTTTCTGAAAAAAAACTCATTAGCTAGCAAACTGTATTTCAAGCAACTGATTAAGTGTTAACATCTGGAACTTAATGCTGAAGAACTAGTCTTAAATGTTTTGGTAAATGATTTAGCAATGCTTTTTTCCTTAACAAAAGCATTTGTATCATTTCAACTCAAATGCAGCCAACAAAAACACTGAAACCACCCATGTTCTGCAACAAGTTAACTGAAATTATCTGTACAGATTATTGAAAATTGTTATAGCTACATTTTTTTTTTAAACAAATATTTACAAAAGCACTGCTTTGGCAAGCTCCCTACAATTGTTGCATTTACAGCATTACACTATAGCTCTACAAACTACATGTCAATACAGAAGCCATGCCTTGGCTAGCCGAAGCCAAGCTCTTTTACATCTGAAGATTAAAAGGACAGATTAAAAATTTTGTCTTTATGAGCAAAATATTACTGTATTGAGACAAAAAACTTATTTTACTAAGGGTTCAATGCAGCACTACAACTCCATATTCTTAGGTGGGATTGATTAGCAGCAATATCAATAAAAAAAATACGTAACAAACAGCTAGCTATTGGAGAGACCAGAAAACATTAGAAATGAGGTTAAATGAAAGAACACTACCTTTGTTTAACTACCTATGCTCATCTCTCTCTCCTCTCAATAAAACACCCCAGTTATGACTATCTTGGACTTTGTGCATATTTTTTGGACAGTTAATATTGAGGGAAATGAAAAGTATAATAACTACTGACTGACTTTTAAAGTGTCTCCAGGAAGAGTGAAAGTCCCTGAAAAGTCTCTTTGTGCAGTTTTTCCTTAACACCAGCGTCCTGGCTTTTCCTGCCTTTCCAAACCACCACTTCCACACCTTCATGTTCCTTCAACAGCATACTTGAAAAAGCTGTAAAACTATTACAAGGAACTGATATAGACTCAGGAAAGCAAGTAGAACAACACTGGCAGACAGGTCAGGATGATCTCAAAATTCCATCAAGCTTTCCTTGTAACAATATTCTACTATTTAACTTCCATTAGAACTCATTCTAGCGCAACAGAAAACATTTCTGGAAAACATTTCACAGCCTTTTCCATGTTCTGTTCTTAAAGATGCTCAATGAACTTGTTGATGTGTGGGACGAGAGAAGTCCAAGTGGTAGTTCCCACCTTTACAGTGAAGGTTTACAGATTTCAAAGTTAACTCTCTGCAGTACCAACCAATGTTTCCTCAATATGCTCTGAAAAGAATTCTGTGGAATCTATTAGGAAGCCCAAATTAGTAAACTGCACCTTCCCTTCCACATACCAAAAAGTAAAGTTGAGGGCTGTCTCTGCACATCAGTATAAAATACATCTAGCAAGAAAGTAATGCTTGCTTGCATTACAGAATCTAATACCGTCACATTTTTTGTGAGATTATTACTAAAGTACTGTTACTTCATAAGAACTGCAATATACAGGCATGTTATATTGCCTTA
The DNA here is from genome assembly GCF_964211835.1 of Anser anser. NCBI lineage: Eukaryota > Metazoa > Chordata > Aves > Anseriformes > Anatidae > Anser > Anser anser. Next base: position 8,967,855 of record NC_139721.1, read on the forward strand.
TCTTTACTAATAAACTCAAAAAAAAATGATCTAATATACACGGAAGAGAAATAAATGGCTGGATAGTTCTGAACACCTCACTACAGATAAAGTTGTTTTGGTCTCATTTAAGTTCCACCTGATCCTGTAGTTACCTACATGCATTAGGTTAAATAGTGTTAAAAATGACCCTCAACATAAACATACCTGGTGTAGAAAAAAGATTTTACTCGTCCACAGTTCAATTGCTTTAAAAAAAAAAATAAAAATGCTCCCAGCAAAAATGACTATCATGATAGAGGCCTTATTAGTACTAAAAACTGCAACTGAAACGCAGCAACAGCTCATGATATTGCAATATAGCTTGACCACAGTACACTTTGAACACTATGCCAGCACTTTCAAACCTGAATATATACATAAAACATAAATTAATATTTACCACTATTCTTTTACATAAACTCATGTCTATGTAGAGGAATAATTTAAAGGGTTTTTTTAATGGAAAATTAAAAGAACCCTAAATACTTAAAATATATTACATGACAGCGGTTCCAACTGTATTACATTATCAAAATATGATCACACTTACAGATTAGACATTCACAGAGGTGTGACCATGTAACACAACAATTACTGTAAGATATTTAAGTATCCAGTAGTCACAGCTTATTACAAATCTTAAGTCAGCTAAATAAAATCCTCAAACGTTTCCCAATGAAATTAAGCACTTGTGAAACTCATTACAAACCTATAATTAAAGTACACTCAATACCATTGTGCTGTAAATTTATGAAGAACTCTTTATTCTGATGATAAAACAGTTTGCTTTATCCAAGGACTGATGTTAGTAATTTTGCTAGAGACCACACAGGATTTTTCTAAGTATACAATACAAAAAGCTAGAAAAAAATTATTAGTACTTCATTTTATTAGTGAAAGTTGCTGCTCTTCATGGTAAAGAAAAATTTGATTCTTACAAACATCTGCTTCAAAAATCTCATTTGATTTGTTGAAATGTTAAAATTTTTGTCTCATCACTTTATATCCTAAACAGCAATTCTACCTACTATAAACAATATCTGCAATTTACGAAAGATAGTTATTGCTATACTGAAATATCTTTCCAAGTACAAATATTTCAGAACATACTTTAAATCATAAAATTCATCAATGTTAAACTGCACACATCTAACTGAAAAGGAAAAATCAGAGTCTCTACCAGGTTTCTTTAGAAAAAATACACTGAGATCTACAGAGGTTGAGGCTGGGTAATATGAAGTTCTTAAATATTTTTAAAATGACTGCAAGTGATCATCAGTTGTTGTTTGTTCCCAACCCCCTCTTCCCCGTGTAAAATTCTGTTAGAATTTTAGCCCCCCCCCCTAAACATTATCCAAAGGTACTGAAGGCAACAATACTTACTAGCAGGCATTGTTAATCAGGAATCTGTCTTCAATTTCACAAAATATAAGCTATAAAGAAAATAGAAATGTAAGTCATGATAATATCTTTAGACAATTTACATCCAGACATATGTAGAAACTTACGAAAAATGAGCCAAGTCACATTCCCTAGCTCCAACATCAGAGGCTGTTACCACAGAAATCCAGATACCATTTCATCTCACCAGACTACATGTAGGTTTTTCCAGCTCTCGAAATCTGTTATTGAAATCTGCCATTCAGTTCTTACTTCTGATGCCCAATTAAACATTTTCCTTGTGTTTATTGCGATGACCTTTCACGCTGTCACTGTTTATGGTGCTGAATGGTGAACTGCCTTACAGGATACTTCTACTTCAAATGGAAGCGACAGGACTACTTCATTAAAAGGGCTCTGAAAGGTTTCTGTTTTATACAAAGAAAAGCTATGCTAAAAATCCATGTGGGACTTCCTATCACGCTTTTCTCCCAGTATTAAAAAGAGATAGATAGATCTTAGACCAGAGAGCAAGCTACCGTAAACAAAGGCTGCCCAGTATATTTTAGATGCGATTACATATTTTTACACAATTAACTCAAATTTACAACAATCTTTTTCAGGGATAAACATATCCTAATATAATGAAGTAATTATTATTAAAATGCAAATCATTTTTTTTTTTGTTAAACCAGCATGTTTGGGTTTTATTAACCACCAAATACAATCCTTCTTGCAAATATACCTTTTCATAAATAAAAAAAAAAATCTCAGTTAAACAGACTGCTGCTGTTTTCAAAAAAAAGAATGCACAAGGAAAAAAATACAACTAATATTTGTTTATATGTGTATATAACAAAGATAATTACTGAAGGCACTGACAATGTTGGAACAAACATTTCTTTTGGTCACAAGTATGTTTAAATGTTCATACACCAAAGCAACGTTCATCGTTACTAAAAATAAATTCGACTCTGATTGCATACTTATTTCAATAAAAGGTTCCAATTTGCTGACAGCAACCGTGATTAAAAACAGTGCTTCAAAGTAATTTATTTAAAATATCCTGTCCTACTATCAGGCTGTATGTCCCTCTCCAAGGATAGAGGGAGAAGCAGCATAATTTGATAAGCAGAAATATGTGGATTGTGATGTTACGCAGAAACCTGGAAAAGCAGAATTAGAGTGCAGTTCAGAATTTAGCTGAGAGATTACAGAAGACAGATTTACTGAAATATTAGAACTACATAAAAATGCAAAAAGCCTGATAAGAGGTTCATGGGAGTCAAGTGACAGCGACTCAGCGTTTTGCTGACTGTCACTAGTGATCAGGAACTCAAAACACTATGCTAGTACAATATCACTGTTGCTGCTAAGTCAGTCAACTAACTTCAGAAGATATTAATGTAGAATTTACTACATAGTTGCTTAAACATTTCAGACAGCTGTTCAAAGAGAAAATTGTTGGTTCTGTTTTTAAATAGTTCACTGTTTTTTAACCACTTTATGACCTGTAACAGGACCAAAGAATTCAATACGGAGGTACTCTGATGTTTAAATGCAGAACAGAGTCCACAATTTCCTCTCAACAAAGTGTTGAATCACAGACTGATTAGTCGTAGAGCAAAGTTCAGTCCACTGGTGCTGGTAGCTCCTGCAACAGACATGGTAGAACAGAACTAAAATAAAATAAGAAGCCTCTCACTATGAGTTTGATTTGCTGTTTTGTCACTGAATTAGATTTTACAGATCAAGAGAGGGGAAAAAAATCAGAATTTTTTGAACTAGAACTCAACTAAAATTTAAAAAAGATATGGCAAACCACAATAAGGCAACCATATTTTAGTTTTCCTAAATAGGGAATAGCGTTTAACGTGTCTACATCATTCTGTGATATTTTACTGACCACCAGAGGCAAGTTAAGGCTACGTACCCATACAATATACACGATGCAACCAACTCCTGGATTTTCAAAAGAGGTAACTAGGAGGCATATCTAGTTTTCTGCCAAGGATTACAAGTTACTTTGCTTTCCAAAGGATAATAGTAACTCTAAACAATTAAAAATTAAGTACAATGTATTTACATGTAAGTATACTGTATATTAAAAGGCAGATCAACACTTGTGTGACATATAAGGGTTATTTTTCTTAACAAACACTTTCAGTTCAGTTTTAAAGAGGTCATGAACAATTTGGCAAGGATAAGGAAATCCATTGTTCTAGAAGACTGAAGCAGCGCTATCACAGGAGCAAAAATACACTTTGTTCTACTGATTGTTCCTGATCACCTTCTCCCTCGTGTGCTTACCTTTGACTTATTGTTGTTACTTTAAATAACCTGGGATCCAAAATTAAAGAACAGTTTAGAAGCTGAAACTATTTCTTATTATCCCAAGATTCCATAAACAGCACTAAAATCCAAACAGAAGAGTAAGCACCTTTTTCCTGTTTGGCTTAAGAAAAAAATATATCTCTGTAAAATATCTAAGACAGAAAACCTGTATTTCACTACAGAAGATTGTAACAGTAATTTAAAAGTATATGGCTCTATTCAGTGGAGAGAAAAAAAAAAAAGTTCCATGCCAAATCTGATTTAATAAAGATTGTTTTTTAAAATTAAATTCATATGCACAAGTGCTGGATGAGGGAAGAAAAAGTATTAATAGCCAAGTTATCTTCTGAGTCCGACACAATCAGATCTGTATTTCCAAAAATATAATATATCCTTAAGCTTCAGGTAAAGAAGCAGCAATTGGCATACCTAGGGAGGGTACTGTATTTTCTTTTGGTAAGTCCACCATTACATAACTTGGTTATGTAACACTATAAATAATTAACTTGACTTTGAGTATTCAAAATGACATTGTCAGCTGGGCACCCATCCATTCCTGCAAATTAAGACAAAGGAGAATGCAAGTTCAAGCATCTCTGAGAGTCAGGCAATGCAGGCTGGGCAGGCATGAGCTGAAAATTTTAAAACACACTGCACATTAAATTTTTATATCACTTGTTTCCCCACCCACTCATGTTCTCTATTTGAAAAATTGATCAAAAAGTTTACTTTTGTGGATAGGCAAATGGCCAATGAGATGCAACATTAAGATGTCACATGCTCATTCTTAAACGTAGACAGTTAGGCTCCAAGTACAATTTCCAGAACTCCCAAAAATGCAATTTGAGGTGGATTTACATAGCCCAGTTCAATTCCATAAACGTACCTAACTTTATTTTGAATTAGCTTTCTCAGGAAGAGAAGCAATGCCACACATGAACCTGGCTGTATTAAAGCGGCAACCCTGTTATTTCACCCACAAGAGCTCACTCAAATAGGCATATCTAAAAGGATATTTGTCCTGCCTTACCTTACAGAATTCAGTCTTGAGCATATGGTTTCGGGACAAGAGACATTAAATATGTGTTCCTGAGTAATACTTTCCCTCCTTTCTCAATGGCTAATTTAACCCAATATCCATTTCATTTACAAAATTAAAAGCATCATTCCTATGCCTTGGTACATACGTTGCCAGCGGTGGCTTAAAAATCCATCAGATAAACACTTTTTCCTTTTTCAACTAAAAAGCACATGATCTGCTTCTACATATCAAAAACAAGATCTTCAAAGTCATTTAAAAATACCACAGTAATTTTACAAGTATTATTTCATTACGGAATTAGGCTGTGCAATTAAGTCGCTGATAACAACAAAAGCTGTTTCTGTCCTGTACTTTTTACAATTTAGATTCCATAATTAGAAGCGCAGTTCCCTTTCATTATACTTGAAGTTCAACTGATGAATCTGATTAATATTGCAATGTCTCCCTCCACTTATATTTAATATAAAATTTGTTTGTTCTTCTCTCCTAAACGAGTCTGGGTCAGAAACAGAGAGATGTTAATGTTCATCATTAACTGCAAACATTTTCATAACATGATGCCCAACTCAAACAGTTACCTTGTAATTAAATATTAATTACAAGCTACATTCCAATTCTCTTTTTTTTTTTCCATGAATCGGAAATGAATCCAATTCTAACAACATGTTTTAGAAAAATATTATAAGCATTATTAACAAGCTCGCACAAAACTTGTGCATAAGCATTTGCAAGCATCAAGGCACTACAGTCAAGATTTTAAGTCAAATTGCCAACTGCTCAGGAAAATTTTACGAACATTTTTAAAAGCATCCATCCATGAGTCTTTTGGCAAGACGTCTTGAATACTAAAGTTACTCAAGAAAACATTTCAAACGATTTTTAGTACATTACATTACTTCGGGAAGTAGATTGCCCATGCCTTGCCAAAGCCTTGAATGTTACTCTGGTCTTACCTTTCCTATACAATTTGCAGAGCAAACATCTGTTGTAGCTTTACAAGGTATAATGTGGGCTAGCTAACTTGATTTTGATACAGAAATTATAACCTCGATTCTCAGCCGCAGGCTTTTCCACTAATTCTCCAACAAACCACAGAGATCTCATAATCCACTCAAGGCTTTTGTCTTCCTAGTATCTCAGCTCAAAGTACTATGGGATACTTCCCTAGATGTATTAAGCTTAAAGAAAGAAGTTGTAATATAATTAGCGCTCAGTAACAGGATTTGGTAACCTGCAGCTCAATTATCTTAAGTATGGCTCCATGTGGCGCACTTACTGGTAAGTATAGGAGTCTGGTAAATCCATCTAGTAATGACTGTCCATTAAAATGACCATAATCTGCCAGGCACTACTATGACAGAGGCCCTGACAGCAGCAGCAAAGCATGTAACAGCTTTGGAGTAAAAGATGAAGCTCTTTAAGAATGCTGTGGCAGCGTAGTTCTATTGTACAGTTAGTTACATGGGTTTAATTAATGCTCATCGAGATGTGTTATGGGCCACCTGAAGGAGATCACCGAGGGAAAAACTCAAACCCACCCTACCCCACACCTTCCCTGACAGCAGACTGATAGCACAGGGATATTTGGGCACATCCAAGACTACTGACAGCAAGGTTTTTTGTATTTTTTCTTTAAACGCAGGATCGTCTCACAGAAGACCTCCTGGAGCCGGGGGTCCCCCTGAGGGGGCAAGCAGCACTGCGGGGGGCCCGCAGGAGGACAGGCTGAGGGGGTGTCGCGGTGGTTTCTTCTCTCCCAGTCCTTCCCCAGGCACTACCCCCGAGTCCCCACAGCCCCTCAGAGCCCCCCAGATCCCCTCAGAGCTCCTCAGAGCCCCCCAGATCCCCTCACAGCCCCCCACAGCCCCTCCCTGCCTCCTCTCCACAGCCCCCCGGCCGCTGCCTCCCCGCTCCCAGACGCGGCGAGAGGGAAGGGACGAGAAGCACAGACCCAGGAGGTGGCAGCGGGGTAAACGGCCGCTCCGCAGCTCCCCCGACTCACCTCAGCCACCTCTCCGCCTCACTTTAGCCGCCGCCATTTTCACCCCCCACCCCACCCCTCCCCGCATTAAGTTGCTCGGGACGCGATGCACGCCGGGAGTTGTAGTCCTTTTGGCCGCCCTGCCCTCCTCTCTCTGCCCATCGCTTCCTCCACGGGAGCAGCTACGGAGGGATCGGGGCAGGGGAAGAAATTCCCCTGGGACAGCTCGGCAGCCCTGCGTCCAGGAGCCGCCTAAGGAGTGCGAAGCCTCGGCAAAGGGGCGGCCAGGGACCACAACTCCCAGCACTCTTTGCGGCAAAGGCTCGCCACGGCCCGGAGCCAAGGGGGCGGGGCTAGTGGGACACCTGTCCCCGCCCCACAGCGAGGCCCCGCCCACGCCCTGCAGGCACCTCCATGCTCTGTCCGTGTCACGTGACTACGCCTCTCCACTCGGGGGAAGGGGGGGTGGTGGCGGCCATCTTAGGGGGAGGTGGCGATGGCCGCCATCTTAGGGGGTGGAGGCTAGGGGGGCAATGGGCTCTGCGGCTTCGCGGGGCCCGCCCGCCCTCCTTGGGGGCCAGGATGAGCTGTAGCCTTGAGGGCGAGGCTCTGACTGAGAGGTTTTTTTGGCAGTGCTGCTGCTGAAACCTTGTTTTTGGCGTGGTTGTGGGCCTGAGGCTTGAGGTTGCATGAGGAAAGGTGGTGTCCTGTGTGAAGGGTGGTAGCGTGTTTAGATGGGAATAAGTGAGGTCAAAGTTTGGCAGAAAAGTTGATCCTTGGCCCGGCTGTCATGTTTGGTTTAAGTGTTTGTGCCTCTTATTAATCACTGCTGGAAGACAGGAGGGAGCCAGGCCCAACAAGCTGTACATCCACGGTGCAGTGAAGACCAGTGTTCAGATGTATCCAGACACACAATAACGAATAGCCCAAATGGAAATTACATAAAACTGCTGCAGATCTAAGGCAGCATAATCTCTTAATCCATTCTCCTTGAAATAGCATTACTGGCTAGAGAATTTCACGTTTGATGCTTGACTTGATAGAGAGGCAAGGCGAAGTACTAAATAACTTTTTTCTGTTACTTGTAGAAAAAGAAATGCCAGTCCAGCTGTCAGTTGGGTAGCTGAATATAAGGTGTTCTCCGTGTTCGTGTATCAGCTAAAATGTTATTACATATTTCACTGATTTCAGGTCTGCTCATGTTACATATCCTGAAGAAAAACTTTTTTATACGGTGCTTGAATTCATTTTCCTTCTTTTCAACCAATAATAGAAGCAGGATCAGGATCAGTAACGTGTTAATTGGAAATAATGCCTAAAATGCCAAATGGCAGGTGAGATGTCTCATGCCTCACAGCTTTTAGCTTATCCAAAATAAGTAAATTTTGAGAAATTGTCAAGAAAAAAAGCACAATGTGGGACAAACTGGTGGAGTTTAAAGGGTCCTTTTTATTTGTTTATATGATTTCTGAAATGCGGCTTATGGTTTTGAACTTACGGTGCTGAACACTATGACCATAATAAGAAAAAGTGAAGAGTCTGCCTTCAATAGATTTGTATATTAAAGTGTAAAAGAAAGTTCTTACAAATTTTTCATCTGCCAAAAACAGGAGTGAATGATCATGACCTGAACTCATCATATCAGATGTACCTTCAAGTTCAAAGATTGTTCTTCCAACAACCAGGTACAGGCAGCCTGATCTCTTCATTGAAGTGCCTCATTCAAGCTATTTTCTGTCTGATTTTTCTATTAGCTGTACATAAGGGAGTGCAGGCTCCAATGTACTTGTAATGCCATATGGTTTCAGGAAGATGCTGACAAATAGTGCAGCTACTAGTCCTTAGTAGTTGTCTGAATGTGACAAAACAGCAAGATCGGCTGGTACTCATTCAGCCACCTCTCACAATTTTAAATGTAACACTGTGAGCGACATGCCCTGATTACTCTCTTTTTCTTTTGTTTTAAAAAGCATTAAAACAACTTAAAATGACAGTTCCAGTTGTCAGACGTTACATCTCCCATGTCTGTGATGAATATCTTTTGTTCTCTGAGGGTTTTTAAAATGTTTTTCTTCCAGTTTTATTGGATCACAAAACATCTGTGAATATCAAGTAGACATATAAAGCCGAAATCATAAAGTAAATACAATGTTGGGATTGCGGTTTATTAGAAGAGAGATGATGTGTTTTATGACATTTTTGTATAAACCATGTAGTAACTAATGTTCAGTAAAGCCCTTAGCCTTCTTGTAGTGCTGTTGTTTAAAACAACTGTTTTCCTAATTCAATTTCAAAACAGAGCAAACAGCTGTAGTCTGTGAATATGTATGTACTGGTCTCTGTGAGTTTTATTATGTATTATGTAATGGATTACAAATGTAATTGTAGAGTACATTTTTTTTTTCATTTCAGTAAGGACATTAGAAGAGCATCCAGCCACCCTTCTAGATAGTGGGATCGACTGCACCCTCAGCAAATTAGCAGATGACACCAAGCTGAGTGGTACAACAGAAGGAAGGGATGCCATGCACAGGGACCTGGACAAGCATGAGAAGTGGGTCCACATAAACCTAATGAGGTTCAGAAAATCCAAGTGTAAGGTGCTGCACCTGGGTCAGGGCAATCCCAGGCAGAAGTACAGACTGGGAGAAGAACTCACTGAGAGCAGCCCTGCAGAGAAAGACTTGGGGGTTCTGGTGGATGACATGAGCAAGCAGTACGTGCTTGCAGCCCAGAAAGCCAACTGTGTCCTGGGCTGCATCAACAGAGGGGTGGCCAGCAGGGGAGGGAGGTGATTGTGCCTCTCAGCTGTGCCCTTGTGAGGCCCTACCTGGAGTGCTGCGTCCAGGGCTGGGGCCCCCAGCACAAGATGTATGTGAATCTGTTAGAGCAGTTCCAGAGAAGGGCTACAAAGATGATCTGGGGGGTGGAGCACCTCCCCTATGGAGAAAGGCTGAGAGAGCGGGGGATGTTCAGGTTGGAGAAGAGAATGCTCTGGGGGGACCTCATCACAGCCTTTCAATACCTAAGGGGGGCTTATAAAAAAGATGGAGAGCAACTTTTTACTGATAATGGTATGACCAGGGGAATAGTTTTAAACTAAAAAGGGGGAGATTTAGATTAGCTGTTAGGAGGAAATTCTTCACTCAGAGGGTGATGAGGGACAGGAACAGGTTGTCCAGAGAAGATGTGGATGCCCCATCCCTGGAAGCATTCAAGACCAGGCTGAGTGGGGCCCTGGCCAACCTGATCTAGTGGGTGGCATCATTGCCCATGGCAGGGTGGTTGGAATGAGGTGATTTTAAGGTCCCTTCCAACCCGAGACATTCTATGATTCATTCATTGTCAGTGAAAGACTTCGTCCTTTGACCACATCTAGAGTGATAATCAAACTATCCAAAAAGATTATGAAGTTGAATTAAATGCACATTAAATTGCTGTATTGCTAATTTATAGCCAAACTGTTCAATTTTACTTCCACTCATCTCAAACACATTTAAGTGCACTGGCCAGGTTTACTCAGAACATCTTATAAATCTTCTGAAGCTAAAGTTCGTGCATACATTGATCCACATATGCCCAGAACTCTGTGTCCAAGGTTACCTGAGTTTTATTATTTTTTTAAGTGATATTCATAACATATGCACAACTTTTAGAACCGTAACTCTCAAAGTATGTAAAATGTGAGGCAGCAACATTCTGTTCCACGACCAATAATAAGAAAATGTGAATTGTGCTAGTAATTTGGCAATTGCAGTTACATGTTTTCTAATTAGATTTCAAATTCACATAAAAGTACAATGAAAGGTTCAGTGTCTGGAGCAAGCAGCAGAAATTGCCTTAGTTTAAAATGCCAGTGGAGGTTCAGAAGGGTAACAGAAATGATTAGTAAGCATTAAACAGTCTGAGTATGAAGTGTTTTCAAGGATTTTGAAAGGAAAAGAAAAAGGTATAAAATACCAAATGAATTAATTTATCCCAAGAGCAGTATAAGGTAGAAATGGCAGAAAATTATGTTGCTTTTATACCTGTATATGAAGGATACAGTTGCATTTAAAATGTTTAATTTCCCATAATTTTAGTGTCCATAGAGAAAAATAGATAAGGAAATATATGGTACACGTCAAAACCAAAGGCTAAATTGATGAATAATATGCAACTGCTCACCACTACTTTGTATAAATCTATTGTAGCAATTAATTTTTATCTTTCAACAATAAAAAAAAAAAACAACAACAGAACAGTAGTTTTATTGGAATGACTGCATGGCTTGCTCAACCACAAGTAAAGAAAACCTTTCACGGGCACTTCGTTGGAATATATTTTATCTTTACCATGAGTTGCCAGTTAAAATTTTCTTAATACTTATTTTGTAGTGTATTTTTCCAACCTTATATGTATATGGTTGATTCTATAAACAGGTGGTAATTGCAGTATTTTATGAGCAGCCAAATTCAGTTGATGATAGAAGTCTACCAAGAGTAGACTGCAGAGATCAGATCCTCGGGGCCTGTGATAAGGAATTTGCTCTGTCATTGTTCATTTTGGCAGGAGGCAAAGTGGATGCAAACTGACGACATTAACCAGCCCTGAAAGCAGAGCAGAGTTCGTGCCAATTCAGCCCCCAAACCATCGAGTAGCTCCTGGTAGATTTTTTTCCCAGTCTCTTCGTGAGCGAGAGTTCTCAGTGACAGCTCTGCTCACTAGGAAGACAGCTGTCAGGGGGACAGCAAAAATAGATTGGAATGATTATGTTTTTTTCAGAAATTCAGAAAGTGCTGAGCAGTGCTGTCAGAAAAGTTGGTGTCTTGCAGATGTCTTGGAGCAAGAATCTTCAAATTGCCTCCAAAATCCCAAATACTTTTCAAAACTATGGCCATAAGTTGTTGGAGAGTAAATTTCACCTAAGAATTAAAGATGTTAATATTACAAAATCCTCATGTGTGTAAGAAAAGTTCTTGTATGATATATATGTAGTTGATGACCAGTAATAGTTTATAATATAATCAATGTATAGATGCTTGGTTATTTTTAGGCCATTAATTGTCCTTAAGTCAAAGACACTTTATAAGAACTTCACTCAAACCAGAAAAAAAAAAAAAAAAAGACATTCTAATTACACCACTACATAGTTTTTATGCTTTGCTTTTGGCATTAGTAGTGTTTGCAGTGATAATGTTTTTACAGATTAGAGCAATTTTGATAGATTTTATTTTTAGGATTGGTAGTGTTTCTACAAAGTAAATGGTTTTATAAAACCATATTTAAATAAAGTCTGAGTTATTAAAGTTTAATTTGCTTGTCTGACTGGTGGCAGAAGGAGAATGAAGTACGGAACCTTTTCCAATACAGAGTAGGTGGCAATGCAATGTATTAAATATTATATGTGAAACTCTGAGTTCCTGAAGTGTTACCTGTAAAGAGAGCTAGCTAGATGTGTGGCTCCCAATTGATCACACTACAGTTCTTCTTACTCCAAGTGACATTAAATATTAGTCAAGTTCCCATTCCATTCCTCAGAGCTGATGTACCTCGGCATATTCTGTACATCTTCACTTGAAGCCTTCTCTTCCCTCTGCTGTGTAACAGAAGACTAATGTCAAGATTTTTCATTACCATAACATCCCAAAATAGAATCTAATTATTCTTCTCCATTTCCAGTCTCAACTGGATTTTGGAGAATTGATTAAAACCCTATAGAAAAGAACGAATGTGCTCCAGTCTCACTGCAAAGAACATTTATTCTGTTTCATTTAAAGTACTGATAACAAACAATGCACGTTATATTCCATGCAATTTATTTTTGTTTCTTTTTCTTTGGTTTCTGAGTCTTACACAATCACACTGTCAGTCCCTAATAACATGGGAACGATCAGCCCAACGTCAGCCATAATTGCCACAAGTAGAGGTCTCACAGTAAAAATGATTCTGGAGATTTCATAAATATCTGTAAATAGTTAGAGAAAAATAAACTGAATTAGTAAGCTGAGAGAGGTTTTTTTTTTTGTTGCTTGGCCCTACCCTGGTCAGATGTGCTGTGTGTGTAAGCCAGCTTGAGCTGAGCCTGACACGTGCTGACGTCTTCTCAACTGGTCATGAGCAAATGTGGTGGGGACTTCCAAAAGTATGAGGGGATGCATTATGATGAAAATAAGGGACTACAGTAGTGGAGACACTCCACCTGTGGGAAATCAGGTTTCACTCGTTCTACTGATCGCAGAACAATTTTATTTATGCTTTTCCTGTTAATGCCTTTCAGAGAAAGATTTCCCTGTCAGACATGTCACATCCACTGAAATAACCAAATAGGTTTCTAAAAGGCCTCTGGGTGAGAGCCTTTGTTGGAAGAAAAGAAAGAAAGAAAGAAAAAAATAATAAAAGACTTAATTTCATATTACAGTGGATCAGATTCTCAGCTTGATGAATGGAGTTCTGCTCACTTAATGCCAGCTGGCATGCTGTTCTAGGATGTGAGAAGTACTTCCAAACAAGTTAAAAAAAGATAGGCGGGAGTATGTTTAGGGAAAATGGTCATAAAATTGCAATAGAAAGAGCTGTCACTTTGTAATAGGAAAGACAAGAATGATAGGGAAGTAAAATGTTAATTATTTTAAGATTTAGTATCAAAACTAAATAGGAGATTTATCCCTTACTATCTCAAAACGTTTCTCAGTTTTCTGTAGCCTGTCAAAGGAATAGTATTACTTTAAAAGAATGACTGTTAATCTATGCCTGTAAAATCTTCTGCAAAGGTAAAACACGTAATGTTCACTTATAACAAAAATGTAGGTTTTCTTAAAAAAAAAAAAAAAAGGCAAGAAACCAGTACATAAAATAGAAGAGGTCAAAGATCTGAAGGACATAATTTTCTAAAAAGATACTATTTTTCATAAAAGTAAGAGGAGGGAATGGGAACTAATGTGGGCAGGGATAATAGTCATGAGAGGACTGGAGGGAATTGATGGTTTTCATGAAAAAGAGACTGAACAAGAAATCAGAAAATGGAGGACCTGCAAGAGCTGGCTAAGCAGAGCCAGGGGAAGCACAAGACTCAGAAATGGGAAGACAGGGACAGTAGGCTGAAGAATAGGCTTGCCATTACTTTGGCAGGAAGACCTGGGCTGGGATAAAAGTCTGAAGAATGGATGTAAGGAGGAGAATGGGACCATGAGAAGGAGTAGGTGGTTTGGTGGAAACCAGGGTGGCATTAGGAGACAGGAGCTGGGCTGAAATGCCAAGAGCCATCCTCTTCCCCTGTGCCAGGAGTAGACTTTAAGACCCAGGAATCCCATCAAACCTCTGCTGTTAGCTGGTTTTTTATTTTTTATTTTTTTTTATTTTTTTTTTTAAGAAGTACTGGTTAACTGGAAATACCGGGAATAGAGCTATCTAAGAAATGACTTGGATGAACTCAAATAATTTATTTCTTTTTAAAAAATGTATTCCTGCACTTCTGACTTCAGTTAAGTCCACTAATTTTGTTCAGATTATTTACAGCATTTTAACCCTTCCTATCTTTTTAGGTCAATTTTGAAGTATGCTACCGAAAAAAAACATCAAACCATTAGTAGATTTCATTTAGAAAATATCAATATAGTCCCGGCTTTTTTTCTTTTTTTCTTTTCATTTCTTCCAGACATATATGTCAAGTATGTAATGACTGGAAGAAGAAAACCCATTTTTCTGCAAATTTATGATGCGGGAAATAATAAATAAACCACTGATCTCTATTTAAGAAATGCCAGGAGGTGGTGTGAGCCTACTTATTTTGCTCCCGCAGATTCAGGTGCTGAGTTTTACAGCGCAGGTACTTGACCACATGCTATTGCTTCCACTTGGACTTCTGCCACGTTTTAGGTACATAACAACTACTGTTTACCAAACTATTCTTCAATTTGTTTGCTCATCGCTGTTCAGTGTATGTGCCAATGAAGCATTTATTACTCCTTAGATTTTGCTTTTAAAACGTCATTTCCATGCGGACTTTTGTCGTAGCACTTGTCGATACTTGTCTTTGTTCTTCATAAAATGTAACGAGTTAATTTGCTTTACATAGCACCTTTCTGAGATGAGTAGATAAGACACTATCTCATTTGAACTGAGGAATGATTAAAGTTTGGGATATGGAGTTCGAGATGCAGAAATCTTGACTTTTCCAGAGTATTTGTCTAGACAGTCCTTGCTACTGCTTTATGAAGTGCTCTCATTTGGAAGTAGTTGCTGCCAGTACCTGTCTGCTCACTCCCAAGATCTCCTGTGGTTTCCCACTCCCTTTCTTTCTCCTAGTACTAAAGTCTATTTTTTTCTTTCTTGCTTCCTCTGCAGCAACATGCGTGGAGAGTAGACGTTGCTTCTTTACTGAAAAAAATGTGAATAAATGTAAGTAGTTGCTAAGGGAAAAGTAGGGTCTGTTGATTATGGAACACATGGGAATCCCACAGTCCATGGGAACTGAGCAACAGGGGGCTAAGCACAGGAGATCATGGGAGAGGAGAAGAGAAAGTGAAGACCTAGACCCCTGCCCTTCTGTATCTAAGAGTCCTCCGGAACCATGCTGACATCTCACAGTATCCCTCATCAAAAGTCCACCCAAATTCATCTGCTTGCCTCACAGACAGGGGTCTTCCCATCCCCTTGCATGTATAATCTCATGCTTTTCTTCAGTCATCTCCCACCAGCTTCCCTCTTACCATTTGCAACCCACATTGTCACTGCCACCAAGCTCAATTATGCCCTGTGGCTGAAAAGCGGAATAACACCCACCGTCACCAGATATACACTAAAGAGAGTTTTCCTACTTTAGCATCCTTATTTTTTTCCCTTTCCCTTTCCCTTTCCATGTGCTTTGCTTTTTGTGTGTGTGTGTGTGTGTGTGTGTGTGTGTGTACATTTAGTTATGTCAATATGTCAAGTTCACAAATACAAAATTGTGATAAAGATGTTGCTTTATCTAGTTTGTGTTGGAGGCAGCAGCCTGGGAAGGGGTCATACCCTCACATCGCATCTGTGATTATCAACTAGTTTCAGATTTGCTCTAAAATGTGCCAGCTGGTCCTGTGCGCTTACTACCCAGTTCTGTAAACCATATGTCCTTCACTGAGAAGTATTCACACGAGGTGTCACACTGAAGACGTAAAATTCCTTAGAGCCAAAACTGATCAAAGAGGTGGCAGCCAATAAGACCAGCATTTCCAAAGCTAGGTGAATGCTGTTTGTAAACCAGCCTGACACTATCTGTCATTCATATCATTTTTCTTTAGTCACTGGAGTTCATTATTTTTGCCCAAAGTGATCTAGGACTGGTGCAACCAAGCCTCTTGTCCTACTGCATGGTTCGTAATCTCCTGAATCTTGACCCTGCTCAGTGGGAGCTGGTGGAATCTCAGATTCTTCTGACTTCTCCAAGCTAATCTGGATGCCCAGAGAGAGAGTGAAGAGAATAGTATGCAATCTGACTAAAAAATAAAAAATAAAAACAGAAAATGTAAAAGAAAATGTGACAGAACACAGTGTTAAAATGCCGCTTTTTTGACATTACTGAGTTAAAATCACTTTAAGAAATGATACTCAGAAAATAACTGACAGGGTCAATTTTTGACATCGCCTTGCCTTTTGGGAGTTTACTGCAGTAAGCAAGATTGCATACATGTGAATGAGAAAAATGTATCTCAGAGTTTTTCATCCACTACAACTGCTGCGTAGAAAATATTATCAGTTACTTGACCATATTCTGTCCTTTATCTTGGTATAATTTTGACAGACGTACAGATGCAGCATTTATAACCTGTTTAGCACATCTTTACAGTTTTAAATGCAAAAGCATCTATAACCCTCTTCAACCAGTGCTGTCTTTTCTGTATAGGTAATTACTGAGATTAAGCAAGCATCTCTAAATTGCTTATATATTCCAATTGCTTCTATTTTCTGTTGGCCTTGTGATTGTCTTTCTACAGAAAGCATGAAAGATAGATTTGCTTTCTTCTTTTTTTTTTTTTTTTTTGAAATAGCCTACAGAAGAAAATTACTTTCATTTCAGCAATGGCAACATTTTTCTGAGGAATAAATACTTTATTTTGAAAAAAAGAATATGGTTTCCACTTCAGAGTTTCTGAAGCAAGAGATATTGCATGTGTTTTTAATCTTCTATATCCAAATCTTCATGGTATTGAAGAATTCAAAAATAAAAATAAAAAAATAAATAGATTCTAGTTAGCAGGAGCTGATTTAAAATAATAATGTGACTCCGTTCTCACAGCAGTCAGTGATGAAAATAATTTCTCTGCCTGATCCTCAAATCTAGTTCCTGACTCTTGCAGCAATAACTGGATTTAATTTTGTGATCCTTCATATTGTACAGATGGAGATGCTGTTCCCTTCCATAGCATAAGACTGGAAATAGGAAAAAATCACAATCCTCCTGAAATCTTCTTTCAGCAGAACAAGGATTTCATTCACAAGTTCCTGCAATGCAAGGAGGAATGCAGACTTATTTATTTCCTTACTTATTTATTTCGTAAATATAGACTTTATATGTAATGTTTTGAATCCTTAGAGGTAAGGAAACAAGTAAGTGAAAATCTATTCTTTTATCTCAGAGGAGTCCTGGAAGCAGTATATGCTGTTGTAACTATTGCAATATCATGTACTTTTCTTACGTTTAATTTATGGAAGCATAACTGGGTTATTCTAATAGCAGTCATCTATTTCCTCCCACTACAATGGTTTTATTGTTCAGGTAATTTGATAGAATTGGCTGACAAAATGATACCTAATGGGGAAATCTTTTACAGAGTGCTGTATTTATACTACAGGTGCACAATGCTTTTTTTATGTGTCATTAAAATGTGTGGTTCCAAGACAAAATGGACTTTAATAGCAAACATACAATGTGGCAAAAGCATCTGTGTAGAAAAATGCAGGTCATCTGGGAGCTAAAGATTCTTCATCAGGACCTTATTAAAATCTTTGATAGCATCATGGGAAGGCCTGTTGCCTTGATGCCTTGGTGGCATCAATATACAAATATATTTGCCATGTCACTCCCTGGTGATTTTCCATGATAAAGTCAAAGTGACACCATCTGATTTTTTATTTATTTTCCTTGTACAAATAAATATTAATCAAATCTTGTCTGCAGAGGGAACTTTCAGGTTCACCTCCTTTCCTCACTCTCTCCTTCTCTTTCCTGTTTATCAGTATAGCTTCTTCAGAAGCTGTGATGACATTCACTCTGCTGTTGGAAAATAATTCCATGATATTTTGCATTAATACGATTAATCACAGCTGACAGCACAGTCTCCTGATGGTTTTTCAAAACAGAAAATCTGATTTCACGAAGAATAAGGCTTGGCAGAATAGAAGTTCTGTCTTGCACCCATCTGGCCTTTCATGTTATGCTCAATAGATCTTGTTATTTATATTCTAATGTAAAAGGAGAAATTTGCTAATACTAAAATTTGCATTGATTAAAGTATGAAAAAAATAATAAGAAAAAATGAATCAGTCATTTAAAACAAATCACTACTATCAACATGTGTATTGGAAACTCAAGGGTAGAACAAAAAATACTGTACTGTGATGTAATTCGGATCTCTTTCAGTTGTTTTATGACCACCTTCAGAAGTCTTCCAATTATAGATAGAGTTGCTTATAAATCAGTCAAGGTTTAGCCTCTACATGAGCAGAATCAAGTAGTTGGTCAGCACTCCTCACAGTTCATCTGGATAACCACCAGAGTTATTATCAAAGCATTTACAGTTTAAGCCATCTTTGGTATAATTTACACTGGCAATGCCATTATCTCCTAATGCAGGGACTCATTTTGGATGGTGTTCAAAAATACCTGATCTGATGTCTGTCGGGAAGTCTAAACATACTCAGATCCCACACCAGCAGGCTGTGGTCTTAGACGTCATCCTTCTACAGCCTTAGTGTCGCTCTCCATCTGTTTGCAAAAACTGCAGTGAGAACAATCCTTAATTTACAACTGGTACTTGAGTACCTGATCATTAGGTAAAAGGCAACAGTGTGAAATAAATTTTTGTTATATTAAAAATAAAATGTTTAATTGCAAAATTAAAAGCAAAGTATGTAAAATGTTTTTCAGTACGGCATAAAATACAAAAGATTACCTTGACCTGCATCTACTCTGACTACCTTTAGGCAGATTTTTGCCACTGATTACAAACTTCTGATGTGATTACTCAGTAACTTTCATGTTGCATCCACTTATTATTGGTTCAGAAGATATTTCAATATTTCTTGTGTTCTCTATACACTCTTTCGAAGAGTATGTAGAAAGCATTGCTGTCACATAATCAAAACCATCCTGAAGGAAAGACTTTGTCCCATTTGACCTTTTTAGAGGAACGGGCTTGTATAATCCTCTCTTCCCTCGCAGCTATGGTGCTGTACCAGGACAAGAGAGACACTACTGCCTGCCTCATCAGTCCCATTCCAGAGAGAAGTGGTCCATAAAATTATACCTTTCCACTCGACTTGCAACAAATTATCTTCTTTCTCCCTTGCATAGGGCAAAACTTCTTAAAGCACAAAGAATAAAAATAAATGAAGGAACATTTTTATTTTTTTTATTTTTTCCAGGAACTCTTGTGTAGTGACATGAAGCAACTTTGCTTACAAGTCAGAATAATGAGAGGCAATAACCTGCATCTGAAGCAAGTTAAAACTGAGAGAAGGAAACAGTTGTTTGATTGACAATTATCTTAACTTCATCCTTAATTTTACCAGTCATTTTCTCAAAGGAGGCTGAGCAACTGAAGGACTCCATCTGTAGCTTATCTTCAGCCTCTCAGGCTTGTGTTAGGGAGTTCCAAAATGGCTCTCCAAAGCAGGTGGAAATGATTGGTTTTCATGGTTCCTTCATATGAGATTGCTTTTATTCTCTCATAGCATTCATTAGGAATGGGTTTATGTGATTGCATGTCTGACTTGAGTTTGAAGAATATTTGCTCAGAACACTTCATGTCTTTGAAATGCTCTTCTACAGATAACATTTCTGATCAGAAAAGTTTAAAAACTTGCTTTCTTTAATTCTGAGAATATATGACCATGATACCAGTAAACAAACACATCCTACTCAGTGCTTTTTACATTATTTCTTTACCTTTCTGCGGTTTGTTCACACAAGAGAGGTAAGCCACAAAGAATAGACAAGGATTGTAGCCAGGTGAAGCTATGGCAGGGACAAAATAACAGACAAGGAGACAAGGTAAGAGTTGGAGAAGGACTTCAGGACTAGTTGTGATCTCTCAGTGCTGCTCTCTCAGTCATCTCAGACTGTGCACCTCCTCCCAGCTATGTCCCTGGCTGAGGTGGCTGGCTCCCTGGAAAGTTAACTTACTTACATTGCTGTCCCATGCCTTGCTCAGGCACCTAACGAACTGGGAGACTGCCATAGGAAATGAAAATCTGACCTGAACAGTCACATTGTTTAGTTGATGTGAGAGTTGATTTCCTATGTGGCAATCAGTCTGGTAAGGACAGAACTGAGACCAGGAACTGATGTCATTGAGGCTGCTATACTGGGACTTTGAATTCAAAGTGAACAGCTCAGAAAGACCACCTATTACACAGCTTTTCCCCTAACATATGAAGTCCCATTGAGGTACAAGCTTTTTTCAGCACAATGAAGGATGTGCTAACAAATGCTGTAACTATATTATAGAATTGTATGTTTACAAAATACATAGTTACAGACCCATTGTTATTATTTGCCGAAGTGAACGGGACATTCAAATACAAATGATGAGTGGTTCACAATTCATCATTCATGAGACTAACTCACATTTCAATGTTTCATTAGGTTTTCATAGAATCATAGAATCATTCAGGTTGGAAAAGACCTCCAAGGTCATCTGGTCCAACCATTCACCCTACCACCAATGTCACCCACTAAACCATGTCCCTAAGCACCATGTCCAACCTTTCCTTGAACACCCCCAAGGGACAGTGACTCCACCACCTCCCTGGGCAACCCGTCCCAATGCCTGACTGCTCTTTCTGAGAAGAAATGTCTCCTAATTTCCAACCTAAACTTCCCCTGGCTCAACTTGAGGCCATTCCCTCTAGTCCTATCACTGGTTACCTGTGAGAAGAGGCCGACTCCCAGCTCCCCACACCTTCCTTTCAGGTGGTTGTAGAGAGCACTAAGGTCTCCCCTGAGCCTCCTCTTCTCCAGACTAAACAACCCCAGTTCCCTCAGCTGCTCCTCACAGGACTTGTGCTCCAGGCCCTTCACCAGCTTCGTAGCCCTTCTCTGGACACGCTCCAGGGCCTCAATGTCCTTCTGGTACTGAGGGCCCCAAAGCTGAACACAGCACTCGAGGTGCAGCCTCACCAGAGCTGAGTACAGGGGGACGATCACCTCCCTGGTCCTGCTGGCTGCACTATTCCTGATACAAGCCAGGATGTCCTTGGCCTTCTTGGCCACCTGGGCACACAGGTGGCTCATGTTGTTGTGGCCAAAGTGCAGGACCCGGCACTTAGCCATGTTGAACCTCATCCCATTGGCCTCTGCCCATCGACCCATCCTGTCCAGGTCCCTCTGCATGACCCTCCTACCCTCCGGAAGATTCATACTTCCCCCCAACTTAGTGTTGTCTGCAAACTTACTGAGGGTGCACTCAATTCCCTCACCCAAATCATCAATAAAGATATCAAAGAGGATGGACCCCAATACAGACCCCTGGAGAACACCACTGGTGACCGGTCACCAGCTGGATTTCACCCCATTCACCAGCACTCTCTAGGCCTCACCGTCCAGCCAGTTTTTAACTCAGCAAAGGGTGTACCTGTCCAAACTATGGGCTTCCAGTTTCTCCAGGAGAATGCTATGGGAGACTGTGTCAAAGGTCTTGCTGAAGTCTAGGTAGACTACATCAACAGGCTTTCCCTCATCCACCAGCCGTGTCACCCAGTCATAGAAGGAGATGAGGTTGGTTGGGCAGGACTTGTCTTTCCTGAACCCATGCTGACTGGGCCTGATCCCCCGTTTGTCCCACATATGCTGTGTGATTGCATTCAAGATGACCTGTTCCGTCACCTTTCCTGGAAGATCCCCATATTCTGCTAAATTCTGTCTCAGGAGCTGACACAAGTAAGAGAAAGCTGGAGTAAGAAGAACATAAAGGGTGAAGGAAACATTAGTACCACTCTCTTATTACCCATTTGTACTGTTCCTGTTAAAGCCTTTCTTTATCTCCATCAGCAGTCTCCAGGGCTACGGTACTTCTTCCACCATTCAGAGACTCCCATTTGATAGGAGTAAGAGAAGTGCAGGAAGAGATGGACAGGAGACCATGTCTGCAAGCTATAAGGCACATTTAGAACTCGGAGACAAAAAGCAGGAAGGAGTCACTGGTCTTTGAATATTTGCATTTCACAGACTGAAATCCCCTGTGTTTTGCCCACGTGAAAGAAAACTAAAGATTCAAAAATGATTAAGGGATAACATTATCCCTCTCCCTGACATAGATCCTGCTTTTGGTAGGGCTGACTCAGTTCTGTTCTTCTTTTAGTGAGACAGTATCTCACTAGAATAACAATATGGTTCAATTCATACAAAACATCCCTTGCCATTACTAAAATTCAGAATGTAATTCAGTTATAAATATAACTCAAACACTCTAGGGATATGTCGAGACGCTGATGCCTAATTCCTATGTTACCTTACAACACACCATACATAATCAGATTGCAAAAATATTTTTATGATTAATAAATGTGTCTGCAGAAAACAAAGTCCATATCAGAACAGTTTCTAGCAAATTTATCTGAAAAATATAGCTTGTTTAAACTATTATTTCCATAAATGCATTCTTCATGAGCAGGGACTCAGGAGTATGACTGCCCCATGTGGTTAGGGGCAAGACACTACATCTTCTGTTCTATTCCCCATCTTTAAAATGGCATCAATAAACATTACATCCCCTATGAAGTACACTCATTTCCACTGATGAAAAGCACTTTTACTGGAGCAAGTTCTTCTGATGATATTACAAACTGGATATCCTCCTACCTACTAACCTGGTCTCTTATGGCATATCAGCAAAGCCAAGCACTCAAAACCTATTAATCTGTCCTGCTTCTCTTCCTGCTTCTCCCAGAACATGAGAGCAGCTTAACTATTCTAAGGTTTAAACAATAAGAACAAGCATGAGATTTTTCTTCTTTCTTTGCAGTTTGAGACTAAAGATTACACCTATGTCTCATGTCAAGTTTTTATTCATGACAGTCAGTGAGTAACTTATCTTCTTATGTGAAATTCTATTTCTAAAAATCTACTTGTCAGATTTAATACATGAATAAACTGCCATGAGTTGTCTACAATCACAGCACTTAGTCTGCTTTTCACCACAGTATAATTTTACATTAAATTATTTATAGTTTCATATTTTACATAAAATGTTAGTTCTTTGAGGTCCACCCCTCCTTCCTTTGGTTGAATTCTGTTTTTCTGAATTGTGGTGTTCCTTTTGCTGACTGGATTCAGCCCCCCTCAGCAGGACAGGGGAGGCAGAGAGCAGCTAGGTGAGTGTCAGCCAGCCAAGGTCAGCCTGCTACACAAATGGAGTTTTGCTTCTTAGAACTGGGTTCTGAGCATTTATCTTGATGCCTAGGAGAATTTGCATATTAATTCTGGCAGCTCAAACTGGATTAATATTGCAAAACAACTATTTTTTTCCAGAAACAGCACATATTGTGAAACAAGCACATTACAAGGTACAGAAAACATATTTCATAGCACAAATTAGACACTGCAATGCATTCTGTTTCACTTGCCTTTAATGGAATACTTCCATAAACCAATTAAAATACTTTTTGAAGTAGCGTACCAAAGAAATCATAGTCACATCTATAAATGTGCAAAGTAGACTCTAATCTTAAAGCAGGCACAGAAGAAAAATGTTACACACATGTTCTTTAGGAGGTTAGTCTCATCTGAAAATAATTCATACGATACTAAATCAAGTATGTGTTAAGTCAGCTTCTTTTTGTAGATGATTTGCAGTCTTTTCTGTCTAATTTCATACATGTTGGGAAGTCAATCTTGATTCTCAATATCTGATTAAGATGAAGGGGGGTGAAGAAACCATCTTATTCATTAGTTTCTACTTGGCAAGTTCTATATTTAGTAATGCCTCCCGCTAGGGGCAGCAATGGGAGTTCAAGTTTCTCAGACTCCTAGGATTTGTCCTGAGTGTTGAACAACCTGAATAATTAAGAGCATATTTGCATTTGTGCAGGGAAGGTGGGAGAAGTACATACAGTACTGCACTGTGTGACCATGCCCAGGTGCTGGCCATGGGCTGCAGGGCCTCTGTGGTGGCTCCAATGGCCCCGTGACAGAGCCCAGCTGAGCCCTGCCCCAAGCTGGCAGCACCTCGGGGAAAACAGATTTCCGAAAGGGCAGAGCGGGCACAGGCCGAGGAGGAGGCCCAGGGCGAGGGAGAAGCAGCAGAGGGCCCAGGCCCCAGGAGGAGGAGGGCAGGAGGGGCTCCAGGCCCACAGGCAGCAGGGATTCCCCGGCAGCCCTGCAGAGCCCCCGCTGGAGCAGATCTCCACCCTGCAGCCTGGGGAGGGCCCACGCCGCAGCAGGGGGACATTTCCCGAGGGAGCTGCGGCCGTGGGGAGCCCCCGCGGGAGCAGGGTGTTCCTGAAGGGCTGCAGCCCGGGGCAGGGCCCCCGCTGGAGCAGGGCCACCAGTGAGGAGGAAGGGGCAGCTGGGTTATTTTGTAATAAAGGAGCCTCCATGGAGAGGAGATCAGTCATCTCACCACAAATGATAAAATGTACAAGTTAAAGTCAGTTGATGTCTACTTTATACTGCACAAATCTCTGTGTAGAGTAGATATGCATTTTGCCAAAGAGTATTTTGAGCAACAGTATGGCACAAAGTACTGTAATGCTCTTGTAAAGAAGTCACTTTGTTGATTCTAACAACTGTGTTGTACTTGGATAGCACTTGCTTCCCACCCCTTTCCTAAGCAGCACTGAGCATCAAATAAAACAAAATTTCAGTCTAAACTGAACGTACAGCACCACCTCTCGATGGGATTGCTTTCTGCAAGGTGATGTTTGCAGAGTTCCTCTCCTCCCTCCTCCCCATCACCCCACTGATACTCCAGCCAGTCCTCCAGGTACTCCAGGCCATCTTACATCAACCTGGGCTTGGGCAACTGGGTAGGTTCCTGTACTGAGAGATCAGACGCCCACTTGAAGGCAAGTACCCACACATAGGTGTTTTAAGAAGAACACAGATGTAGCAGGGGTACAAATCTCTTAAATTTCATCTGCTAACATCAAAAGGTAACTTGGGTAGCAGCCTTAATTGGAACTGTATTTTTTGCATTGAGGTGATTTCACTCAGCTGGGCAGCTCAGCTCCACCACAACTGCTTTCTCATTCCTCCTCCTCAAAGGAAAAGGGGGAGAAAATACAATGGAAAGGGCTCAAGGGTTGAGATAAGGACAGCAGCAGGTCCCTTTGGAGCCAGCTGAAACTGGCCCTTATCTAACATGGGGCAGTTTCTGAATTCTTCTCACAGAGGCCAACCCTGCAGCCACTACCAAAACAACCTTGCCACTAATCCCAATACAATATAAAGTCATTCTGATAAATTAATTTGATATTAGGCCACTTTATTTTTATATGATTTGTTAATAGGCTGTGCAGCAACTTATTTAATTTATCTTGCCATAAGTTTCACTGTTTTAGTATAAAACTCGAGCATTGTTTTGGGCTGTTCTTTTCCTCACCAGGCATTAAAGGAGTTAGAACTCCTATCAACAAATAGGAGACTTTGTTAGAGAGCCCTTAAAGTCTGTTGCTAGCTAAACAGTAAAAAAATGGGGGTCCATGACAGTTCAGACACTTACAATCATAAATAACACACTTTCAAATTTGTTAGCCAACTTGGACAAAGTTTTTAAAGAAAAAACAGTGATGAAGCAGTATCTATAAATGATCCAAAATTTTCAGATTTAGCAGAAAAATGATTCATGTATGATTGATTTCTTTCATTAAGAAACTTGCATTCAGAACCTTTGAGGACCTGATGTTTAAACTAATCAATCTGCAGGCTGACTAGTTCCTCATAATAACATTATTTTTCTGAGAAATTCCCACCAGCAAATGATTTTTGAGAGTACTGAGTTCTGTGCTGATTTTCATTTAAGGAAAAGAGTAAAAGAGTATTCTCTCTCAGAGGCTGCCATGGGGAAGATGTAAATGCATGCTTTCAGTTAGCATGAAATTTATGGTATAATCAGAATTTTATTCTGTTACCAAAACATATGACACTGCAGAAATTCGAAGTAATTTGTGTGTTATCCATCACATTAAAGTCTTGTGCGGATAATATAATAAAAAGGCCACAAGCTGATATATGCTTTAAAGGCAAAGAGCGGTTTAGAATATACATACTGAACTTTTGGTCATTGTCTAAAAAAATAAATCATTTTATCTTTTTTATTTTGTAGGCTATTAAAAAATATGGTGGCTAATTAGAATGAAAAAAATGTAGCTTCATTAAACATTGTATCAAGCTGCGTAACAACACACTATCAACAGGATCTAGAGAAGAAAAGATTCATTAAATTAGTACTCTCCAACTTGAAAGTTTCTAAAAAGTGCATATAAATAATTAATCATAAAGAGGACATAAAAAATTAAAAGTAACTTGAACATGTGTGGTCCTTATGCAAGCAAAGCTCCCCCACAGAAACATGAAGTTTTCCCATGAAAAAAAGAGAAGATTTCAGAGCTTAGAAGATGGGATTAACTGAAGGAAGAATGCGTGTTTTATTAAAAATCTGACCTGAAAAACTGTTTATTGAATTGAAGCAGTAGCTTAATCCTTCCTAATAGACATGATTATTTTTTGATTCTGTTTTTTCCACATTATCCTTTGAAGCAAATACAAGAACAATGGTTTGCGAAGGAAGATGATAGCATAAGAGCTTGCTATTTTTACTTCTGTAAGTTGGCTTGACTTTTTAAAGATGCATCCATGTCTATAACTCTAACTATAATTTTTGTTTTGTTTGATAAAGCAAAGACATTGAATAGAAGCAAGAACTGCTTAGTGTCTTTTCTTCTAGGAGCCTGTCAAGTCAGCATGGGTTTATGAAAGACAGGGCCTGCTTAACTATCTCAGTCTCCTTCTATGGCAAGGTGATACCTTAGTGGATGAGGGAAAGGCTTTGGATGTTACTACCTAGACTTTAGTAAAGCTTTTGACACTGTTTCCCTCAGCATTCTCAGAGGGAGGAAGGCTCTACAGAGGGATCTGGATAGGATGGATTGATGGACTGAGGCCAACTGTGTGAGGTTCAGCAAGGCTAAGTGCCAGGTCTTGCATTTGGGGCACAATAACCCCATGCAATGCTACAGGATGGAAAGCTGTCCTTTGGAAAAGGGCCTGGGGGTATTGTTCAGTAGCCACCTGATTATGAGCCAGCAGTGTGCTCGGGTGGCCATTCATTATCACTCTCTCACTGGGGTGGGGGATGGTCTCTTCTCCCAAGCAACAAGCAATAGGACAAGAGGAAATGGCCTTAAGTTGTGCCAGGGGAGGTTTATGCTGGATATTTGGAAAAATTTCTTCAGCTGAAAGGGTTGTGAAGCACTGGAACAGGCTGCTTGGGGAAGTAGTATGCTCAGTCTAATAATGACAGGACAAAGGGTAATGGCTTTAAACTAAAAGAGGGGAGATTTATATTAGAGGTTAGGAGGAAATTCTTCACTCAGAGGGTGGTGAGGCACTGGCACAGGCTGCCTAGAGAAGCTGTGGATGCCCCATCCCTGGAGGTGTTCAAGGCCAGGTTGGATGAGGTCCTGGGCAACCTGGTCTGGTGGGAGGTATCCCTGCCCATGGCAGGGGGTTGCGAACCAGATGCGATTTAAGGTCACTTCCAACCCAAGCCATTCTATGATTTTATAATTCTGTAATAACCCTAGTTAGTAGAAAGCGAGGACTGTGAGACCTATGATGATCCCTCGCAATAGCAGCCTGCAACTGGGCTTGAAATAGAAAAATTATTGTCAACAGCTGTTACATGAACTCTTCACTCTTCACGCAACTTTTGAAATTTTCAGCTCTACTTGATTCCTTTGCCACTGCTGTATTGTTCCTCAATCTCTGAGTAAAACTAAGTGTTTTTTGTTTGTTTGTTTGTTCGGTTGTTTTTGTTGTTTGTTTTTTTTTTTTTGGGGGGGGGGGGGGATTTGAAAATTTCTTGGCGTCCCTTTTGCTCAAAGGACCATGCCATGAAAGAGTCTGTCTGCTCAGCTCTCTCCCTCTCCCTTGTTCCCCCTCTGCTATGGAAAATACCATCCTTTGGAGAAACCAGGTCCTGCTACAAAACAATCATTAGAAAATATTGTAATGCATGAACGAATTTTTAAAATAAAATCACTCTCATGCATACATAGGACTCTATTAGTAGAAAGTATAGCTTTTTCGTGTGTTACACACACTCGTTGCCTTAGCGAATACTTTTCGGATCATGGCTAGTTGTTGCAGAGCTACATGCCCGCCTTTAAGGACAGTTTGCTGAGATGAGCCAGAAGATGGAGTATAATCAATATGTAACAAGGTTAATCTCAGATATGCACACAGGAGAAACTATTCTTACTTACTTCCATAACCACAGTTTAGTCAGGCTCCTGTGCCCCTTGTTTTTCACTTGGGCCCTTTTCAGTGTGCTTTCCGTTTGTTTGCTGTGGGGGTAGATGAGCACACTCTCACTGACTCTTCGCAAATCCCCCAGATTTAATTTAACAAAGGCAGGAGCAATTTGATGCACAAAAGAATCTGAGTTCAGTTTAAAAAAAAAAATCACAGGTATTTTTAAAGAGGAATACTGAAATGATTTTTCCTTTATTGGTTTAGGAGGTAAGATAGAAATCTAAATGACATTAAATATCTGTAGAAGAGCCACCGAGTTATTGTCTCATAAAACATGCTGTTCTCCATTTCTGCTTGAGTTTTTAGAAAACCTGTAAAGACCATTGTGCTTGGAAATGCAAAATAAATTGAATTGTATAGAGTGTCAGCAGTCTTAGGCAAAATGAAACTTTCAGGGAGGCATAATGGCACAGAACATAATAGTATTTAAATTACTGGGTCATAAAGGATAGAACTATCAACAAGTGAACAAAAAACATAACCCATAAAGAAAACTCCCAGAGTAAAGTACAGTTATTCCATCCCATTAAGGGATTCAACTTCTTTTCTCATTTTTGAAACAGATCGTTTGACAAGATTGGCAATGCTCAGCAGCATGAACATAATCTAACTCATTCAAATCTGAGCTGAAAATAATGAAATTTAACTCAGCATGGAAAAAGACTCAAGCTAACACATGCATGGGGCAAGAAATTCAAAACAAACTGATGCAAACAGAGCTAGAAACCTGGAAAGCAAGTGTGTTAAAGGATCCCAGGGAAAATATGGCTAATAAATGATGTCCACTTAAGCAGGAGAGATGTTTTAGCTATGCAGATTTTAATTATCCAAACTGGAACATACCCGGGATGTTGAGACTTGCACTTCTACACTTAATTAATAGACCAGTGATTGCATAGCTTTTAATGATAAGAAGTCACTGGAGCTTGAGTTTCCATCCATTTTCTGACATTTTCCATACCCCACTGATCTTCACAGCAGACATGAGGCACACTGGTTTATGGTTCAGAAAATTTATAAATCTAGTCAGTGGTGGAGATTGCTCTTTCTCCTAGGACCCCAGGGAAGAACTGAATCGGTACTGCAGTGCCACCTTCTGAACCACCAGCACCGACGGCTGCATTTCTTACATCTCATGGATTATTTTGGAATCAAGACTCTGATACCAAGCTGCTGTAGTTTTCCATAAAAACAGATTCATTGAAGTCAATTCAGAAACACTGGTAAATGCTTGAGAGTGCAGAGTGGTTTCCTGAGAGGTTAGGAAAGAATCCTGACTGCAGTTCCTCTTCCCAGCCACTTTGTACACAGATAACTGCAGTGCTTGCCTTGCTTCCTTCTGTAATGTGTGTGTCAAGTCTTATTTGATCTGCCCAAAATGTTTATAATGAAAATGGAAAAAAGAAGGAACTTTTACGTATTTGTTTTCATTTCATCAAATGGTGACATTTTATAGAAAAAGAAAAATACATCCATGATGCAAAATTCTGTGCTTTTTTTCCTTACAGACTGATTAGATGTCTCGCTCTGGTCATCTTCAGCTTTGGCTAACAAAATTTCAGATGAGTGAACGAACAAATGGCAGGTTAGTCATACTGGATTACAGGGTAATTTAACTTTCCCTAAGCTAGGAGGCTTTTTCCATTAGTGTTCCTACAGAGGATTTGGAGGGACATGGTTATATCCGAAGGGTGCCTCAGAACATGCAAACTATTTATTATTTATTTATTATTTTATTTTTTTATCTGTCTTTAATATCTTTTTATTATACAGGCCTCTGCTGTAAGAACATGTCCCCAGGTCTCCATAAACGATGTCTCACAGTAAGGTAGATGGTGATGTCATTTCATTTCCTTTTCCTCCTCGGTCCTTCTTAACGTTGCCATTGTGTTGATCTTCTGCATATCTTTTCCTGCCCGCTTGGTCTTTTCTTAAAATCATTTGAAGGCTCAGCAGTACATATGCTCACCTTGAAGAAATCATATAACTGCAAAAAAAATCAATGTATATTAACCTCATTAAGTTCTCAACATTCATTCTTTCAGGACCTTCATATTGAGCCCAGCCAGTATAAGCAATGACAAAATGAAGAAATGGTGCTTAAGTCAAGCAGCCCTAGCCCGAGGGCACTGTCACTTTTCGGGAAACTTGTTCTGGGCATTTAGAACTTGTAATTTTATTTATTTTAAAAGAAAGATTTTACACATACATGATAAAGAATATGAATGGAAATTATTTCCCTTTGTCATTCAAAATATAACAACAACAATAAGTTTCCTGGGCCAGGATTTACATTTTCCATTAACACATCAGTTACCAAGGAAAAGCTTCATACCAGGTTTGTGAAAAATCATTACATGAGCAACAGATATTTGATATTTCCTGAAACATATATGAGCTCCCAAATTCAATGCAGCCTTTTACAGGAAACATCTCTTTCTGACTTGATTATAAGCCATTACAGTAACTCATTAAAATATATTGTTTCTGAAAATTCCCTAAGGCCATGAATGAAATGTCATACAAGTGGATCACCATCAGTAAGGCACTGCTTTGCAATTAATATGACTTTTATAACACAACTTTATTTTTTTTTTTTTTTACTGACAGTGTGTCCTGAGCTTTATCTTTTTACAGCATTGAAGTGCTGGGAATCACTTTGGGTATGTACGGAGGGGGGCGATCGTGGGGATACATCCTTCCATTGCCTCTCCGTATGTAAATTCTGTACATCTGTACTTGTAAGTGCAGAAGTTCACCATGGGACTTTGTGTACACAAATGTAAAAAACTGTTTGCAAACCCTTCTGATGATTTTAACATAACTGTAGCATATGTAAAAGAGTATCTAGCTGCACGAGTCCTTGATAGGATTATCCTGCAATAGTTGGCCTATGCAGAGGGGAAGGGTCTGGGCAAAGAGACCAGAAGGGTGTCATGGTGTAAGCAATAGCGATAGGGAGTGGAGAGGACTGTCGTGTTCACTTTTACCCAGCACTTAAGGGAACTTCAGTCCAGCTGTAGCCCACTCAGGAAATGCTCTTACACCATCCTAGGAAGGTTGGGGCCTTTCTTTCTCTCCTCTTAATGCTTTTAAATAATCATTACATCCCTGGGCATAGGCCTAGTTCAGTGTCATGACCGCAGTCATGAGGGTGTATTTCATCTAGCGCAAAGTGTAAAAGGTCAAAATGATGTTTGGTCAAAATGAGAATATTAGGAGTATTTACTACAACCAACCAGAGTGTTTACATGGCAAATCCAGAAGTGTTTAAATCCCTCTATCATGCAGTTTATTAAGGAAAAAGGCATGGTTTTGGTAAATCCACATTTTCCTAGTCTGTTTATTCAGTTAATAAGCTACAATATCAGATGGGGAGCTGATCAAGGATGAATCAAGCAGTCAGTGCTGGGGACAGGACCTCCAGATGCTCTGAACAGCCCTCTGGGACTGCCACTGTCCCTGCTGCCTCTGTAGTGAGCCTGGGGAAATCAGCCTGCTGACCCAGGGCTCAGAGCAGGCATGGTAGGAGGATACAGGCAGCCTTCCCGTGGTTCAAGTTCATGCCCTGGTGGGGCTGGGTTCCCCAAGGAATGAAATCATGCCTGTAATGAGGGAAATAGATTATACTTTGCTCAGACGCGTGTAATCTTCTCTACTTTAACAACTGGGCTGGCTGAAGCACTGCTAGCACTGTTACCCCTTTGCTCACAGGGAGAGCTGTACTCCTGGCAGGTGTGCTTGGCTGACTAAGAAATTAATTCTTTGAATTCTCTGCCACTGCTTCTCTGAAAATCTGCGTCTTATGACATCGTCACCAAGCAGTGATGCAATGCCTTCAGCAAACACCATGGTGTCAGGACAGAAAGGATTTCACATCAGGGTGTCTGGACTGAAGTAACCTGCTTTCCCCTTCTCGCTAGCTGCCTGGCTACTTCCTTCCTCCTCCTCCTTCTCCCTCACTCCCCCACCCTCTTTCTTTTCTTCCTTCCCCCTATGGAAAGATAAATGTTCCCTCTCCCATTCCTTTTAAACTAATGGGAGGTATTGCATCTCCCAGCGCCATTTAGTTCTTTGTCTCTAATCTAACCAAAACACACCCAAGGAGGTTTTTATCATGCTCTGGAGATCTTTATATGACTCTAGAGACTAACAATGAATATTCAACTGCTCAATTATATACTGTGGAAACAAAGATGTATAACCCAGGAGAAAAAGAAATAAAAAGCCTAATAAAGGAAAGAAATAACTTGAAGATAAAATGTAATGGTTCCATGAACCAGAGAAACACAAAAGGATCTTCCAGACTGAGCAGATTGTGAAGGAGGAAGCTTCTCCCTGTAAAAGATTAAAAAAAAAGATAAATATGTGAATAAGAGTCACTGAGGTCAGGAAAACAAATATGTCTGCTGTCTTAGTTACAGCCCTCAGATGAAATGATACCTTTATTTGATGTTAAGATGGTAAAGTCCAGGTGCTGACCTGCTCTCTAGATCTGGCTCACCCATCCAACCTAGAGTGGCTATTTAGGCAGCAAGAGCTCCCCCAGCCCCTGGGTGCTTTCTTTTATGCCCAGGGGTGTCCCTGTACAGAGCACGTCATGAGCTGCTCCTGCCTCTGCTTCCCAGAGAGGGGGAAACAAGGAGCAGCCGTCTGCTTGCACAGTTGAGCCTTCTCTAGCTGCACTGGCTGGTGCTGTGACATCAGTGTAACCTACAGGGAAAGGAATATGCCCTCCCTCCCCAAATCTCCTCTCCACAAATAACATATTTGACCTATTTTCAAAGCTATAGAGCTAGATTAAATGGATTATCCATAACAACAACAGCAACACGTAAAAAGTCTTCCCAGCCAGAAAGCAGGTCTGTTAATTCCCTTTTGGCGCTCTGCTGTTCAGTAACATGTCTGATTTTAATTCTATTTCCTTAACACTTTAATAAAAGGACACAGACCCAGGTAATTACTCTTTGCTGCTGGCAATGAAACTGGAAGCATTTGAGCCTCCTGTGCCTGTGAAGGGTTTACTTGCTGGGTCATGGGGGACTGCAAAGAAATTGCTTTACAAGTTTTTATTCTTTGGTTTGGAATATGTGAATGATCAGCAAGTGTTTTTTTTTTCTTTTTTTTTTTCCATTAGTCAGGCACTGTACTTTATGTACTTTATCTGAATTATTTATATAAGATGCCCAAATTCTCATCTAAATTTCTCATAAGCAAGAGCTAAAATGGTAGAAGTTGCTTTCAGTTTGAAATGTGATGATGTTTCATGGTTGGGACTGAACCTGAGGGACCCTGCAACTCACATTCCCCAATCAGCTGCACATCTGGGGAGCATCCCCCATAGAGACTCTCTGAATCTAGGAATTAAAAAGTAGAATCCATTTACTCACGCAAAGCAATTTGGACTTTGATTTCTTGTAGCATCTTTTGGATGATTTATGCTATGATTAAATTTTTTCTTGTTGATGATGCATTATGCATGCAATATCTGATGAAGTAAGATCACAGTAAAATCTAAAAATAGAGTCATTCAAGTATCCTTAAAGAAAACCTGACATGAAAGCTAGCTCTCACATCAATGAAACTGCGCTGCAAAGGCACTCTCCTCTTATCCACACTTCATGCAGAATTTAAAGCATAGACAAATCTCTGTTGTGCACATTCCTAACATCGAGACCTCAGAGGTGATTTAATTTACCTTAATTTAATGAGACAACAAAACTGGCAAGGTGTACGCTGAGTTCTCCCTCCCATACAGCACATGTTGATTGCTTTGCCCATTTTTGCCCATTTTGCCCTACCCAATTCATGTGTTGCAGTTGGCTGTTTGTGCCTAATCCTGAACACCAGTGGGTGCCACCACAAGTCAGAGGTAACATTTCAAATGCTCCCTGCCAGAATCATTTCTTCTCTCCTTAATTTGAAAACATGGTTTGTAGAGTTCAGGATGTAAGGCTGATTCCTGTGCTTATTGGCGTCTTAGGAGGAGAATCATCTGCCTTCTTGTGATGTGGAAGGACCATAAAACCTGTTGATGTGTCCTCTTCCCTTTGAAAGGCACTTCTAAGTTTGGGAACATCATTCAGCCTGTCCCGGGATTAAGGGGAAGGTAATGAATAAATGTTTGGTCAGCAAAACAGATCCATACACGGGTGTTAATCTGTATATTCATGGAGGTAATGCATCTGTATGGGTAAGATACGCTTATCCAGCAGATGATATTGGATCCAGTCGTGCTCGGGCAGCACATCACTTCAATTCTGCCAGAGTACAGGCAGAACTTAAATAGCTTGAAAGGGGCAGAATAGAGATCCTAAAAGTTAGCATGAGGGATTCTTCCAGTTCAGGCACTGGAGAATATAATGGAGTGCATAAAACCTGAATGACAGCTAGAGACATGGGGATTGTTTGGAAAGAGAAGACTGATGGAAAAAGCACCGTGACTTCTGGACTCTTCCCCTTCAACAGCACAAGTGTTCCTCAAAGCTCTTCCAGTGTCTGTTTTAATGTTTGCCTCCACGCTGGCGTTGCTTTTCTCTGCTCTGGAGTTAACCCCGCAGAATGCAGCTCTCCCTTTGAAGGATGCTTCATGAGATTTATTATTTTGGTTTGGTGTGATAGTATCTGCTGTCAGCACATGTGAATCAATAGTGGGCTTTGTTTTTGAGCACAGCACTTATAAACAGATGTGTCTGTAGAGAACATGGAGCTGACCTTGCAAACACAGGGTACAGTCTTGATGTTGGCTTGCTCCTTAGTGAAGGGATTTATTTGTTTTACCCCTGTATCTTCAGCAGCAGAATGCTCTGACAGAATATCAATGCAATGGGTTATTTGTCAGGCATTTCCAGACAGCCGTCCCCTGAAATCAAGATTTCATCATTTGGAGACCTGAGATAAAAACGTGTGTTTTCTTTTTTTTTTTTTTTTCTTTCTCCACTGCAGCATGTAGGGTCTCTAGTTGGATCATCTGGGGCATATTTGCAGCGCTTAAGTAAGCTTTCACTGTTTCACATAAAAAGATACAGGCTTTCAGTAAGTGCACATAGAACAATTAGCCTTTTAACATTCAGCAAAACAGTAATGACTTTAATTATTTCATTTGCAATTGCGATTTCTGGTCTATTTATTTTGAATAACACAGATATGGTAGTTAATGACAGTAGCACAGCCGAAGAAATCAACAACGAGACAGACATGCTTGCAAGCAAAGGTATGTGCAACGTCTCTTCGTGCCACACTCGATTCTTACCCTTTTATACTGATCAAATGCAGTCTCCAGCATCCCCATATTCAATATAACAAAAAATGTTTAATGCATGCAGATTTGCCCCCTCCCTGAGGTTAGTAACAGTGACTATAGCAGCCTGTTATTTAATTGTATGTGACAGAATTGCTGCTTTTGCTCCAGTTGTGCAGATTCATACTTTCAGAGCTGAAAGCTCGAGGTTTATCCCTAGTTAATAGCAGCAGCACTAGTGTCTGTGCACACGCATTATTTGCATAGAAACAAGATTAAAACTTTTGACAGAGGAGAATATTTTAGGTAGACTGTTTCTGCTTTCATTAAGCAACGGGAAGCAGTGATGGCATAATGGAGAGCATAACGCAGTCAGATCCATCTTTGGTACACGCAGAAGTGACAAGGTAATTTTGCCAAGGGTCAAGTATTCTCAACCCATCCCTGTCTAATGACTTGGCGATCCATCTCTTCATCAAATAAGCTATTTTCACAACCTAAAATTTTGAAAGTTATTTCAAATCCATATAATTTAACTGCATCCTGAAAATTCTTTTAAAATTATTCAAAGCTGTAGGAAAGATAAATCCAGCAGCCAAAGCATTATTTATTTTTCTGTGAATGTGACAGTCTAAATAGTATGCAACTGAGACTGCAGTAGGTTGGAGTACTTGCTGGCTTTGTCCTAAATTTATGTCAAATGAAAACGCTTTTCAGCCCACAAGAAACAAACAAACAAACAAACAAACAAAAACGGCAAGAAAAACAGGTTTTCCCTTGATCTGCATTCTTAAACGTTGAAGAAAAATATTTCATTTAAGCCAGCCAAAACAAGAATATAAAATATCTATTGGGAAAATAAGTACTTTTGGCTCCTGAAATGTTAATAGAAATATGAATCTCTCTAGTATCATACTCCATATAAAATTTTCAATACTTTTAAATGTAAAGCTTTAAAAAAAAAAATAATCACCCATGCTTACATACTGCAGCTTTGTTTTTGTTTTTAAGATCTACCGAACTTAAAGTATAGCTATTTACAAAGGTTAAAGGTGAAACTGCACTTCTGTTGCAATTCCTTCTCCCCCAAGAAAATGCATTTTTCAAAAAAAACATGTTTTTTAAGACTGTATCTATTTCAAGAAAGATGGCTTTTCCACTCAGTTATATGAGACCAGTTCTTCAGTAGTCCTCAGGGATATGACAACCTAAAGATTACTCTTAAATTTATCTGATTCGGACTACTACCCTGTACTCTGAGTATGTTTTTCCTGTTCCTCCACTTTTTCATTCCTAGGAGAAATCTTTGCTGTATTATGATATGAATTGACGCTGTTTTTCAATTTCTAAAACGTTAATGGAATGAGAAGCAGTTTGAATCCATTTTGATTTTACAGATTAAATCCTGAACTACCGAGGTCAGCCAGATTTTGATATACTTTTAAAGTACATCCTATAGCAGATACATAATTTGTGGCCCAGCTCCATGTAAAGTGTTAAGCTTGTGCTCCAGCTTCCTTCCACTTACATGATCGTTGCCATAAATACTCCACAAATTTTGACTGACAAAAAAACAAACAAACAAACAAAAAAAAGGCATAATTTTCTGTTAAAAAGCAAAATGTTTGGACCATTTGAGACACACTTGGAGAGTGGTTTCTGATGCCAGCCAGTCCCCAAAGGAGGGCAGTGTCCTCTTTGACTCCTTCCAGATGAGCCCCAGTATTTGCAGCCCTGAAGATCTCACCTTCAGCAGGACATGCAAGGGAAGGCAATCTTCATAGATAATAGGTTTCAAAATTGGAGTCTTAAACATAAAATCTGCCACTTTTTGCCCCAGTCTGCAAATCCCTGACAGGTCACAGAGCTATGGCTTGGTGTGTTTCTGTTTTTCGTTTGTTTGTTTGGTTTTGTTTGTTTTGTTGTTGTTTTGTTTGTTTTTAACCAAACCTGTAGTTTTTTATGTAGCTCTAATATATGAGACACACAGAGGAAGAGAGTGGAAAGCCCTATCCTGTGGCAGGACCTGAAGGATTTCACTGAAAACAGACTGAAATTAGCCCAGACCTGTGAGGTCTTTTAGCACTGTGGAAACACAGTTCTCCTAGAATAGAATGGAAGGGAACAATTTCAAAGCTGATCTGGCCAAAAAAAAAGTAAAGATCTCTTGGGTATGGACATATTTAGCGGTTTCTGGCTTAGGGAAGCACCTGTGCGTGGTTACACAGTGCCAGGTGCTTGAGCATTGCCCTAGATAGGGACAGCAGTGTCTCTATGGGCAACCAGGCTCCGACACAGTGCTTAGCTCAGTGTTTATGAACAAAAAAAGCAATCAGGAGTCACAAAGAATACCAAATTCTGTTTAGCGTGAACAAGGAGATAAATTCACATATTTTTTCAGCTCATGCTTCAGTTTTACAGGGTGCTCAGCACAAGTGGGAATCATACTGGAGGGCAGAAGGCTGCTGCTGCCTCCCTTAGTTTGATAGCTGAAGAATTAAGAAAGACAATGCTTCTGTCAATCCTCTCTTAACCGTGAATTGCTTCAGTGCTATATTTACAGCTGTTGCATAATCTTGAAAGTTGCTTAGGATATAATGAAGAAACCCAGCAGCATGCCAGCTTAAATAATATTTCATGTGTGCATTTAACATGAGTTATCCTTCCCCATTCATGTTGTTACAGTCCTGAGATTCAGGCATTCTTCATTTTGCTTTATTTACAGTATTATAATAAATTTTGCTGCAGTATGGAGCTAAATTATTTTTTAAATAATGCTGCAGATTGGATTGTAACTCAACAGCAGAACCAAAAATCAACAGATGTAACAGATATATTTAAACTAATTACCAACACATCACAGCAGAAACAGGCACATGGCGCGTGGATTCATTTTCCTGTACCAACCATCTGATCCATGCCTCTGATCATTAATTTAGCACATGCCAAAGTGTATTTTCAAATACGTTGCAGAAAAAAAAATCAACATGTTCCATGTTTCACATTGCAGTCATCCTGTTGCGGACACCCTTCACTAAAGGCTATCTGGTCCGACACAGCATTTATAAATTATACATCTAATGGCCCAGTTCTGCAGATGTTGAAGTGATTACATGGTGGTTGCTTCTTGGCAGCAGTCACTGAGTGTCCCATGTAAACTGCTGCAAATTGAACTGAAAACTAAAGTTCTGTACTACGGGGTAGGTGGGGGAGTGAGGAGTGGGTGGGTGGAGGGTTAGAGCACACCCTTGCCAATGGATTTGGTGAGTGGTAGCTTACAAGTTGTCACTTGTCAGTTAAAAGCTGTGCTGGAGCTGCGGTTTACAACCTGGTTTTGAAGAAGTATACTGTAACAACTCCTGAACAGTGTGAAACAGAGCAAGTAATACATGAACAAATGTACTAGCATGAGCTGTACCCTTCACATTAGAGAGATGGCTCTCATGAGTCAAGTTACTTGCATTAACAAGACGATGCAGTTTTCACCCTTTGTTAGAAAGCAAAATTGTTTCTCTTTCATGCACATAAATTGCATCTTTTTCCAGTTATTCAAGGTCCTTGCAGAGGAGGTGCCTGAGTCATGCAGCTTTTTATTTCATTAGTAGCAATATTACTACAATAAGTGATATTAAATCTACATGAAGAAGAGCACAAATATTCAAAGCATTAGCATTGGCAAGAAAGGTAGGAAATCTATTGCAGCCTAGTGCCTATTCTGCAGGCTGAGAAACTAGCCTGGGTGGCTGATGCTGATGGAGAGCCTGGCACATATAATATATAGGTTAACAGTGTTGGGCAGGACAGGTGGATCTTTCTAGCAAGAGTAGATGCTATTCTGTTTCTTAAGTCTCTCTAATTATGTTTCTCCAGTGACACCCTGCTCCTTTTTACCCTCCTTTATTTTGCCACCATTCAGCTTCTGAGATGAGTTGTCAGAATGGAACAAAATTTGGTACTGTGGAGACCAATGAGATTTTTCAAGAGTTTCAAACGCACCTGTAGTCCATGGCATAGTTGACAACTGAAAGGCAAACTAAAATCCACATTAACCCAAATGTATATGATTGATCTGTGTCTATCTGATCTGTATGAGCACGGTACTATAGACCTGAACAACTTAGACTTTGAAAGAATGATCTTCATAAGGAAGGTAGGAAAGAATTATTCCCATGTGCATGGAAGATGAAAGTATAGAAAAGATGGCACTGGAAACCTACAGAAAAGCAGGGAATAGAAAACAAATTACAAGAGGTTCAAGCTGTTGTACAGAGCTGGCGAGGCCTTTACATTGTGCTGGTTTACTGCCTGGCAGAAATGGGGCTTCTCCCCTTCCCATCTGACTACTGCCCAAGCAGGCATCTGCCCTGGTAGATAGGACTGTGCACTGCAGTTTGGTTGGGCACTCCAGACGATGTTAGAAATGTGAAGAATCCAGACTGGCACGTAGGGTTTCAGCAGTGACCATGCAAGTCTGCAGCTCACGTGGATCAGGTACAAGAGGGTGAGGGCTGCAGGAGTGGGTTGTTGCTGACCATCCACTGAGCTCCTCCTACCTGTCAGCCTCAGAGGGCAACACAGCACCAAAATAGTTAGTGCCACAGGAGTGGTATCACTCAGTCCGTGCCAATGCAGGCTGTGTTCATCCTCTGTCCCTATTAATAATGACTGGTTTGACAACAGCAGGCAGGGAGGTGGGTGGCAGCTAGGGAGAAGATTAAGAAATAGCAAGCAAGGGTTGAAAGAACATTAAGCGAGTCAAGTATGAGGTCTTTGATATTTTGAAGTACAGAAAGTACAGTTCACAAGGAACCTGCAAAATTACAGTTTCCCCAGCAGATGCAGCACACCATAATCTTGTACAAAAATTCTAGCCCTTCTGCAACCCAGAGATAATTTAGAAGGAAGGTGTCTTAACGTAAAGTGTCTTAACATTGCTTCTTTAACTGCTTTGAAAGCCTCTTTGCATCTCTTCAAAGTAGAGTTTCTTAAACTGGAAAGCTGAATAAGCTGCCTTTTGTTTTCAGGTGAGCCCTACAGTGGAGAGACTGAGGACGATGAAGCTGTGAGGCAAACAACAA
Organism: Anser anser; assembly: GCF_964211835.1. Lineage (NCBI taxonomy): Eukaryota > Metazoa > Chordata > Aves > Anseriformes > Anatidae > Anser > Anser anser. The sequence continues at coordinate 9,008,643 of NC_139721.1, forward strand.
CCACCACCTCGTCATGTCTATGCTGCAAAGAGGCTAAGATGTCAGAATATCAATCTCTTCAAAAGACTGTGTTAACTGGTATGATAAAGGCTACCATCCTATCATCTGTAGAGTGCTGGAGTATAACTAAAAGCTTACTTTTTTTTCAGAGCTGTAGTTCACACTTTTCCACTAGCAGCCCTAAACATAAAGTTCCCTTCCCTTCCTTGTATGCTAGGCAGACTGAGCATTGGCCACGTCTCATCCCACTGCACAGTGGACCCTAACTTCAGGCACCAAGAACTCAGCTGAGTTTTCAGAGAAATTAAAAGAGGAGAAGGAAATGAACAAGCAAGGACTTGTGGAAAACAAGAGCATTAGCGGTAATGAGAACAATGCAAAACTAACACAAATTGACCGTGCTTATGGTTCCCAGTCAACCAGCTTGATGCCAATGAAGTAGCAGTTCAGATGGCTTCGCATGGAAGCTGCTGCTTTAAGCCAAAGTGAGCTTTGAGGTGCAGGCATGGTGATGGGCTTAAATTAAAATGATATTTATCTCACACAACAAAGGTGGCAGAAAGGAACTTGGGGTCAGGGAGGGGGAATTAACAATACTGGCACCTAAAAAGCAAAGGAAGGAGCTAACCTAGTTGCTAACTTTTAAGAAGGGCAGGTAGGGCAGAAGTAACTGGAGACCTTTGAAGATTAGGAGGATAAACTGGGATTTGCTATAGGGAAGGAGGATGTGAGAAGAATCAGCAGACCAAGAGTAGCAAAGTGGGAAGGTAATTTCAGCAGTCATTATATGTAAGGCATTGCTAGAGATATCACAAGCTCTGGACAAAAAGTGCAGTTCCACAGCACATTGTCAGCAGTGCCCAGCTCCCCACTTGCAGTTCCCACTCACACAATTCACCACCTTGCTGCCACCAGTCCTGCAGCCAGAGCTGACAATGTCCTGCCAGTGCAGTCAGACCCGATGCAGTGTTGGCAGTAGCTGCATCCACTGCTGAAAGCCCTTCTGAACAAAATAAACCATCTCAAAATGCTGAGGTCAGTCAGAGTCTTTGGGTGTACTCAGCTCTTCCTTCTGGTTTGACATGGGGCTGTGCTGTTAGAAGCAGGCTGCAGACACCTTCAGATCAGGTTCTGCTAAGGGGAATGCAGTGTTTAAAGTAAGAGTAAATCATCTAATACACTTCCTTACCAGAACTTTAAAAAAAAAAAAAAGTTCAATAGGACCTACAGTCTAGCACTTAAGAGACTTCCCTCCCCCTCACAGCCTCTTATCTTAGTAGTCTCCAATACCCTCGTTTATGATTAGAACACTAAATTCTGACCTCATTGGTTCTTTATTTTGTTTGTTTGCTTGTTCTCTCTCTCTCTCTCTCTCTCTCTCTCTTTTTTTTTTTTTTTTTTTTTTCCCCCTCCTGGTGAGGACAGAGAGCAGGATGTTCTGTATTAAAGAAAGGAAAAGATGAGTTTAAGTATACAGGAGAAGAAGAATCCCTCCCCTGCAAGGAATTCCTTCCTAAGGGAGCAGCTAGCTGATGCTTGGAGGTAATACTGCTGATTCATTTTCAGGGTTGTTTTACTGGTGTGGGAGTTATACAGGAAAAAAATAAACCCCAAAATGCTTGTTTGGCTGTTTACTCTTGGAGACTTTGCACATAGTGCTCTTTTTCTTGCTTACACAGACTGTCACGCTACCATCTTCTCTCCCTTTGAAAGAGTAAATTCTTTAAAGGTGCTTCATGTAATGCATTGAGTAGCACTTTGGTTCAGGCAGGTGTCTTTGAGTCAGAGTTTAGCTTTTACTTACTACTGGGTTTGCTGAAAAAAAAGACTAATAGCCTCTTTCAGACCTCGAAACCACATGATTTCAGCAGTATAAATTGATGGCTTATTAGAAGGAAACTGTATAGTCATTCTTGGATTGAGTAACGGTCCTTCAGCCCCTCAAGGTTTGTCCAGCCCTTGTACTTCATTTCCCCTAGGGCAACCTCTAATCATTTTTGAATGATCCCAATATTATTTTACCTTAACCACCTTGCTTTGGAAGCACATTTATGGGTCTGTACCAGCCTTGTTTTTCTTTGCCTTTAGAAAGGCAAATTTAGGGCAAAACCCTTGCTATAAAGCATACCGCGAATCCCTGGGGCTGATCTCTGACTTTCCCCCTTTTTTTTTTTTTTTTGGGAAAATAAACTTATTTTGCTGAGACATAAGCAAGTACCAAAGGTCAGACCTGGGTGTCGAACATATGCCACCACAGTGTAGACTGAAAAAAAAACACTAGTATTGAGCTCTGAATGTGTTTGTTTGCTTGTTTGGTTTGTGTTTCTTTTTCTTTTTCTTTTTCTTTTTCTTTTTCTTTTTCTTTTTCTTTTTCTTTTTCTTTTTCTTTTTCTTTTTCTTTTTCTTTTTCTTTTTCTTTTTCTTTTTCTTTTTCTTTTTCTTTTTCTTTTTCTTTTTCTTTTTCTTTTTCTTTTTCTTTTTCTTTTTCTTTTTCTTTTTCTTTTTCTTCTTTTTCTTTTTCTTTTTCTTTTTCTTTTCTTTTTCTTTTTCTTTTTCTTTTCTTTTTCTTTTTCTTTTTCTTTTTTTTCTTTTTCTTTTTCTTTTTCTTTTTCTTTTTCTTTTTCTTTTTCTTTTTCTTTTTCTTTTTCTTTTTCTTTTTCTTTTTCTTTTTCTTTTTCTTTTTCTTTTTCTTTTTCTTTTTCTTTTTCTTTTTCTTTTTCTTTTTCTTTTTCTTTTTCTTTTTCTTCCTTCCTTCCTTCCTTCCATTCCTCCTTTCATTTGTTCTTCCGTTCTTCCGTTCTTTCTTTTGTTCTTTCTTTTTCTGGGATTTTCTATTGCCAGAAATAAAGAATTTTACACTGAGCTGTTTTGGTTAAATACTCTTTTCTACTTTACCAGGTGGCTTCTTTTAGGGGGCTGGTATTCCTGGAAACTCTTCCATTAAGAAAGAAAACAATGGAAATGGAAAACAAAGTCACATTTTCTTGAATATGCCAGGACCACAGCTCATAGTCTGATAAAACCCAGACCTTTTTCAAGACATGCAAAGCCTGAAAGAGGTTTAGAGGAAGTCTCCATTTGTCTCTCACCAAAACATCCCATCTCATGTTCTTCAGACCCAGTAACTTTATTAGGGTCCATGATGTTTTCAATTAAAATTACTCACATGAGAAGCTTCCTTGAGTATAAAAACTAATAAAAGCTGCTTCTTCCATGACAGAACATAATCCACAGCTAAGGAGTGACCAGACATGTAAAAAAAAAAAAAAAGTAGTAAAAAGAAAGATTTTTGGGATGCCATATAGCTTTCACTGAGAAAATTATAATCATTTAATGGAATAAGATGGATGTGTGTTGTTTACCTTATCCTGACCTACGCTTAAGAGCTTTTTGCATGATTACTAAAAACATAAATTTAGTTTTCTATTCCTTGAATCTCATACTGCAATGTCTAAGGGATGCATATATGCAGTTTCTCATGTTGGAAGGGTTCAAAGCATTTCAACCAGGAGCTGGGAAGGTGGAAGGCTCAGCTTCAGAGTGCTGTGACCTCTCCTCCCTCATGTGGTGCAGAACATGTGCCACTGGTGCTGTTAAATTGCAGAAGACCACACTTTCCTTACACATTTCTGTCAACGCACTCTGTTTATGGTTTCATAGTTTAGAACAAATGAAACTTCACTTAGAAACTGAATACAGCCTGTGTATGTCATGCAGAGCCACCGCCAGACGCCTCCGTTCAGGTGCAACACAGTTGGCTGGCATGCTTAGCACAGATTCAATCCTTCTGCTGCTGCACAGTTCTCACTCTGCAATACAGAACACAGTTGTGTACAGACCTGGTAACCAAACTGTTCAAATACAACAAATTTCTCGTTCTTTTCTTCTGTGCCCACTTGTCCAGCTTGTTCATAGGCTCTCACTTCTGCCGGTGTCCACTCATGAATGAGTCAGTGAACACTTCATTCGTATCTTTTACCCCTGAACTCCATTTGCTAGGAAGGGTACATTGCCCGAGTTTAACAATCACTGTGTTCACCTTCAGCTTTGGAAGAACTTGGAAGCTATTGGATTAAAACTGGCTGTATGAAACTGGCAATATTTGTATAAACATTTATTTATACAAAAATGAGAACAGCAGAAATGTTTTCATTGTTTCTAAAAAGGAGGAGGAGGCAAATCATATTTTCCAAATTTGGACCATATTTGCACTGGATTTGTCCCCATAAAGAAACATTGGATTTACATCAGTGAGTTTAATTGTGCCTTTGCCATGTCCCAGTATATTTATCTTTTGTCCTTTCTTGATTATTCCCTTCTTCAGCATGATTGCAAGTTTTTAGTATGCAGCACCCCAGTTGAGCTATTTGCATCCATTAACCTTTCAACCTGCATTTTGTTTTTTTTTGGTTTGACTTTTCAGCTTTACTCTCTTTTCTCTTTCTTTGCTAGATTCTTCCCCTCTTCACTCCCCTTCCTTCCTCTCGAACTAAAAAGAGTTGGAGACACACATTAGCTAAAGGATCACAAGTTTTAAAAAGTAATTATCTGTACAAATGAGCCCTCCAGATAAATACACTAGTGTTTTTTAGTTCATTTATTTCTTGGATGTTGTCAAGCAATTCTTTGCACTGTTGCACCTTCCTTCAAGGCTTCCCCTTAAAATGCTCCCATGTTTTCCCACTGATCCCTTATTTGACTACTGACTGGAGAAGAATAGCCTCATTTTTATACCACTGCAGGGTTCTCCAGACCAATACAAAATGATGTCTCAAATTATAGTTTGGACCTAGTCTTTCAGTCCTGTTTCCTCCTCCAATAGTCACCATCAGCTCTTTTGCTTCAAGACAGTTCTTGCTGTCTAGTAGAATGGCTCACATCAATCCTAGGCAGGGACGTAATTGTCCTTGCCATCCCGTTTGACTTGGAATGCTTCATTGGCAACGGGGAAAATTCCTAAGTTCCTAAGAGCAAGAAATGTGGCCTGCAGCCACAGCCCTGAGCAGTGGATACCACGGAAGAGCTATTTAGGGGTGTTTTTGCAAAGGAGTTGAGTAAAGTGAGCTAACTCCTGTCCTGGGTTACTTTGGATGAGATTCTTTTTTACAGAGAGAGAGGGGCACACTCTTTTTAAACTAAAAGAAAATTTTCCTTTCTGCCTGAGGGTGTCAGCAGATATTTGGAATTCTCCTGGAAAAAAAAAAAAAAAAAAAAAGAGGTGGTGAGTCTGTCTTAAAAACAATTTGCGCTTTTCGCAGTCTTGTGAGGGAAAGAACATTTCTGCAGCAGAAGTGTTTATCAGCTTCTTTAAAATATTTTGCTGGGAGACCTGGAGGAATACAAGGTTTCCTGAAGGCTCACACGCCACTTTAACCCACATTTTCAGAGTACCGGTGGTTCCCATTTGACTTAAAATCCTTATACCCTAAATTTACTGAAAACTTGTGCATGGTTTTTTTTTTTTTTTTTTTTTTTGGCATCTGTGGTAGTCTCCAGCAGCCCAAGCTGTATTTGAAATTTGAACTCTTTGGGTTATCTGTCTTCAGATGCCTTTGGCCTTGGAAAGCTGCTGTGCTGAAAGATGGTGTGACAGCACCAGCGGAGCTTTCCAGGCACACTGAGCTCCCACTGGCAACTTGGAATATGTTAACAAATGTGTGCTTGGGGCAGATATTAGCTCAGGTTATTTAGGATCAAAGTGATTTGAAAGGTATTTTCCTCTGGGTTCTTGTAATACCACCTCACCTTTCTCTCTCCTGTTCTTACCAGCTTTTCTTGATGTCAGAGAACTGTTTGTGGTCACAGCTGGTGTTTGGCTATTATTTCTTGATCACTATGTAGTATTTATGAACTCTGTCTACTGTGGGGCTTCTGGCTCTGCTGTTAAAGAGAAAAGGCTGAAATGTATCCTTGATCACCTGGAACTACTCCATGCAGTGGGAATGACAACAGTGATTTCAAGACTGATATTCCACCATCAAAGTACAACTGAATGCAAAGGCTTTTTCCAAAGGAGACCCAATCAAAATCCTCACCTCTCTGCTTTCCACGAGAGTGAGTGAGCTGCCACTTTCCCCAGCTGAATGGGTTTGGGACACAGTCATCTTCTCTTGTCCATTCATTCCTACTTGCACACACTGACAGAATAAAAAAAAAAAATGATGTACATATGTTCACATTGTTTTCCCCATATTTGTTTCATATCCTGAATAGGATGTTACTGTTCAGATTTTTGTTGAGGAGGCTTCCTTCATGGCTTACAGTATTTAGTAAGGTACAGTTAGATACACATGGCAATTTCTCCCTTGCACTTATTTTTCTCCTAGTGAGACTTTCAAATCTGCATCGATTCTTTCAAGATATCACCCAAACAACTTAAAAAATTTATCTGCGTCATGAAGCCATTTCACTTAGATGTGCCTTGAAAACTTAGAAAGAAGCATTGACAAAATGTCCAACTTCACTGCAATTTCTGTAGAAAACCTGAACCTTGCATTCATATACTTTAACTCACAGCACTTAACACTGTGATATATTGAGCTTCCTGAATCCCATAATAGATTTTTTTTTGTCACTCCTGCACTTTCATTTATCTTGTAATGGCAGTAACTGACCCATTTTTATATACTGTAATTTGTATTATTTTAATCTGATTTTTTCTGTATTCCCAACTGTACTTAATATCCTTCTTCTAACCAAATATTCTTATTCTGTATTCCAAAAACTATTGCATTCTTCCCCAGAAATGTAATATTTGACAACGTGCAGAAATAATTTCTACTTACATCAAGGTTGAAATTGATTCTTTATGTTAAAGCCATAGTTTCCAACATTGTTTATTTATTATTCTACAGATTGCTAGCTTAAATTAATCTAAAATATTTCATAGATTCTCTTTCTCATCTTCTTTCCAGGCAAATGCATAAGGAAAATGGAAATAGTGCATCAGGTATATTGTCATAGTTTATTTTTCATGTTCAATTACTGGGATTGGTTCCCAGAACATATTTCAGCTGCTTCCAGAAATAGTTCTTTAAAGTCAAACCCCAAATCCCAAAGTGAAATCTGAGAGATTCTAACTGAAATGAGAGCAAAAAGAGGTTTCCACACACCTCTGTAAATCTAGCCCATCACATTTCAGAGAATTATCGATATTTTCCTTTATGTTTCCATGTCTTATTTATATTCAATATGTATAGTTTTTTGCTCTGTGCTAGACATTTTAATTCACTGTGAAGAAATTCAGCTGGATGTTAAAGAGAACTCCCTCTCTCCTTCCTCCCTAAGAAGCATTCATTTGGGGGTAGGTGGGTAAATTTCTGTTCTGAACTCTAAACAGCTGTAAACAGACACATACTTAAAAAGTGAAGCCCCTCAGACAGAAAATCCTACACGTTATTACTTTTATGTGTAGTGCAGCTGCTGCACCATAGCATAGCACATTGTGGTGCCAATCTGGGCTTTCTACTTGTGTGCATTCTTTATTAGATGTTAGAAATGTGTGAAAAGAAAAAATATTAAAAAAAAAAAAAAAGTAGCCAGCAGTTACTGGGTGGGGTTGGTGTTCTTGGTCACCTTTAGCTACTTATGCCTCCTGCTGCCCAGTCTTTCCCAGTCAGTTGTGCTCCTCAGAAGTACATGTGGGGAACACCAGTGTGGAGGTACAGTTGTACCAGTCACACAGAGGAACACCAAAGGGCAAGGAGATCTTTTGGGGTGTGCTGACAGTGAAGGCACTGAAGGCAGGACCTGTATGAAATGGAATGCATTACCATGTTAAAAAGCACCCTAGGTGAATCATTATCAGCTCTAAAGGTTGGGACCGTCCTTATTGTAATTCCTGCATCTGTGAATATAGCTGTATTTAATAATGAGCTTATACTTGATATTAATCAGGTGCTGTAACTTTCCATAACAACAAGCAGGGAAAGCTGACAGGCTTGTTACAGCAGGTGAAGTCAGCTGCCTGCTTAGTTTTCAGGGACAGAAGGGGGGCTTGTGTTTGTCCTTCACTATTGTGGCATCTAACATAGAGCAATTCCATCACAGGAACTTGGAGGCAGGAGAGAAAGTCAACATGTGAAGCATGAAACATAAATAGCAGGATGTGCAATAAATGTTCATTGGCGTTGCTAAGCAATATGCCAGGCGTGGGCAAGAGCGATGCCATCCTGGGAGTGCTCCAAGTTGCCAGCCCTTAATGGAATATTCTTCTGCCCAAGATGCCCGAAAGGCAAAATGCTTTTGGTAACTAGGGGAAGTGCATTGGAGAGTACATTAGGAAACTAGTGAGGAGAAGTAAAAGCTTTCAAAATGCACATCTATTAATAAAACATGTGACATAAGTTTGAAAGGCACTGGTAGAGTCATTTCCAAAGGCACCAGTAGAGTTTATCAGCTTCTTTGCTGGCTTTAACCAGGCAATGCCTCCATACACTCTGTCCTTCAGAGAATTTCCAATTCACTTCCAAAGCATGGCACAGTAACTGCTGCACCTGATAGCTTGGGCCTGGAAAATGTGGAGCAGGATACCTCCATGTCCTGAAATCCCACAGGAGGCTGTGGGCAGGAGGAACTCCGCGAGATCCTGGTCACCACTTTTTCAGCATTCTGGATGAAGGCCTGGTATAAAGAAATGAAACAACCTGCTAGCCATGAGAATATTTTGGAAGAACCCGGTCTGATGAAAGAACATCCGTATGAGAGATTTTCATCAGGAACCTTTCTTAAGTGGATATTAAAAAGGCTTTCCATTATTTTCCACAGCCAGCCTGAGCTGCCTCACTTCTACTGATGGACTTCAGAAGCATGGAGACCGCTCGTGTTCCTGGTGTCTTCAGCCAAGATTAATGTTCTGGCTACATCCTAGCTACATGTAAGGACAAAGCAGATCTGTCCCTTCCCTTGCATCCCACAGTTAGCCATGGTAACAGCCAAGCTCCAGGCTGCAGCCCTTCAGGAACACCCTGCTCCCGCGGGGGCTCCCCACGGCCGCAGCTCCCTCAGGAAATGTCCCCCTGCTGCGGCGTGGGCCCTCCCCGGGCTGCAGGGTGGAGATCTGCTCCAGCGGGGGCTCTGCAGGGCTGCCGGGGAATCCCTGCTGCCTGTGGGCCTGGAGCCCCTCCTGCCCTCCTCCTCCTGGGGCCTGGGCCCTCTGCTGCTTCTCCCTCGCCCTGGGCCTCCTCCTCGGCCTGTGCCCGCCCTGCCCTTTCGGAAATCTGTTTTCTTCGAGGCGCCGCCAGCTTGGTGCTGGGCTCAGCTGGGCCCTGCCATGGGGCCATTGGAGCCACCACAGAGGCCCTGCAGCCCCTGGCCAGCACCTGGGCATTCCCCAGTTCTAGGGAGAAGGAATCTGGAAACCACTCCTGACAGAAATCCAAAGCAAAGTTTGGACTCTCATAGGGGCAATCCAGCTGAAGGACTAGCCTCCTAAATGGAGCGTGCCTGCAGTAAGCTGCGCCACTGCCTGGCACTTTAAATGTGAAAAGTCAGCAGACATTCTTATAGGCTCGATCTGACTTTCCACCTGGTTCCTTTGAAAGAGCACTGGGAATCAGGTGCCTGGGACCCATCTGAGCCTTCTGTTCTTGCTGAGGGAGAAGACCAGCAAGCTCTTATTTTCTCTAAAATAGCTCCAAAGCTTTAAGGAAGAGCCACATACCTGCTTTTCTGGATTTTTATGGTAATAAGAAAATTCCCATTTGTTTTCTTCCTCCTTTAATGAGAATGCATTTTGTCAGAAAGGAAGAATCTGTGGAAGAACCTGATGCTCAAGAGGTTAAACTGTGAGAAAAGGGTTGGACTGGCTTCTGGCCAGCAGCAAAAGTTTATGCACCAGCAGGTCACTCTCATTAGCTTTTATGGCAAACTAACCATACAGGAACAGAGCAACATCACAGACTTTTCCAGACTGACTTGTTAGCGTGTTTCCTCTGTTGAAAGAGCTTCTCTTCCACACAGAAAGGAAAATTTCAAGAGGTTGCAGAGAGACAGGTGTCTGGGTACTAGCTAAAAACAATAAACTCCAGTCCCAAATGCTCCCCTAGGTACCATTATTACCCTTATACCATTACCCCTAAGTACCAAACCTCTTATTTAGGTTATAACAATTTTTGCTCCCAGTGTCAGTCTGACAGGTAACGTAATTGTCTTCAGTATTTTAAGCTTGTATACTATACAATATATGTATATTAAAAACATGCAGTGAAATGCAGACTATAATTTAAGTCCTCGCTACCAGAAACTGTATATGTATTTTACATTGATTTGTTACAGGGTTAAAAAAAAAAAAAAAAAAAAAAAAAGCAAATCACACACACACAGACACAGAAGGGCCCCAGGATTTCCTTTACTGTAACAAAATCGTCTAAACATTATTCTATTGGTTAAAGCTTCTGTCTGAGCTTTCTCCTTCTCCCTCTGTGAATCCTGCAGGCATCACAGGGTAAGGAGTCAGTTTAATCAGGATGGTAAGCTAAACCCCAACAGCAACCTATTCACCTCATTGTTTACTCACACTTTCTCCAGGGAACGTAGGTTTGAATCCCCTGAAAGAGATCCCCTAGAGATTTGCCTCATTTTCAGATATAAAATGGGACAACATTGTTCCCAGATCAGATTCAGCTGTTATTTTTCAGTTATTTTTGTTACAGTTCAGCACAAGGCATAGATGTTGCTGGCTTTTAATGTGCCAAGGTCATTTGGATGACATCTTTCAAGTGTGGAATGGATCATTGATCTCGTATTTATTCTGTGTCTGTGGTTACCTCTGCTTGTCTTTCTATTTATGCTCTCTTATTATGTAATCTAAGAATATGGCAAACCAGATGAGCTCTCCTGTGCTGGCACAAGCTGCCTTTTTCCAGATCAGGCTGTCAAAATCTACTCTATTTATCAGACTTGTTGCTACATTTGCTTTGATGTAGCTCCCTGTTTCTTCCTCCTGTTGACCCATGGTCTTCATTCTGTAGGTGTTCATGTGATTCTGTTAGCAGGGAGTTTTATTTTGCAAGGAAGGGAAGGGAAGGGAAGGGAAGGGAAGGGAAGGGAAGGGAAGGGAAGGGAAGGGAAGGGAAGGGAAGGGAAGGGAAGGGAAGGGAAGGGAAGGGAAGGGAAGGGAAGGGAAGGGAAGGGAAGGGAAGGGAAGGGAAGGGAAGGGAAGGGAAGGGAAGGGAAGGGAAGGGAAGGGAAGGGAAGGGAAGGGAAGGGAAGGGGTGTTAAAGTTTCACAGTGGCGATCAAATTTAGCTTAATTTTTAGATGGCTAAATTTCTATGTGGAATAAAATTTGGCTACTGAGGTGTGATGTCTCAAAGCTCCTGGCACTAATGCGAATGCAGAAATTCTGCTTTGAATTCTAAGCAGGCTCAACCAATCGTACTTCTCAGCATGAGCTCTATGGCAATTTTTTCCTTCTTCCCTACCTCCTACAGATGATTTATCACAGATATTAAACTATCCCAAGCACCAACAAAATACTTCACTTTCTGCTAAGAAGCAGATGCTTGCCAGCTCACATTTGTTATGTAGTAATGATGTTCTGGAGTGAACTGAAAATGGCATTCTGCAAAATTGAAGTTTTTGCTTCCCATCCCTGTTTTCTCTTTCAGTAAGAATGATCATGGAGAAACTTTACTGTGTTTTGCCACCATGCTATCTCACGAATGACAGCTATGTCGGATTTATTCATCAAGGCGCAGAGAATGTAGAAATAAAGTGCCAGTCTCCTTGTTTTCTCACTCAATAGAATGTATGGTAAAATGTGGATTTTTATGTCTTGAACATTGATGTAAATCAGGATTTCTATTGACACAGGGCTACTGAAACCCAGATCTGAATTAGGCTTTTGGAAGAGGGGGAGTAGTACTTACAAAGGTGAATGTTGTGACAGTTCACTAATATTTGCAAGTTCTCGGTTCACATGGCCATTCATACCTGGGCAATGACAGAAGTCACCATGTACTCCAGAAGCTGATAGAGCACTGTGCTGCCTGCAGGTTCTGGGCTCTTTGCTTGAAAAGGCCTCAGCTCACAGGCACAGGGGTTACAGCTGTCTTTACAAGTCATTTGGCACGATAGAAGTGGATCACTAAGTTGAAATGATTTGTGTTGAATCTGTCAGCTCTGCTATAAGTAGTTCAAAGAAATGTCTGTGAGTTAGTTTTAGGCTATTTGCTTGTGCCCAACATCATCATTGCACATGTGCTTTGAAGCTTTCTGAAGGGAAGCCAACCCACAAACCTTTGCTTCCTTGGCTGTAGACTCCTTTGCAAGTCTCCACGCTGTCTCATGCAGATGTCAGTGGCTTGTCAGAGCAGGTCAGCACCCCTGTCACCATCACTCACACGGAGAAGCTGTATTATGGTTCCTGCAGTGTTTTCCAAGTGATATGGCAATGCCCAGTTGCCCTCTCCATCTCCCCAGTTGGAGCTTAGATAATGTACTCTACAAGTAGGGGGGTCTTGGAGTTGAGCATGGAGGGACCGCGCCACCTTCAGCATGTTGGTTGACAGAGAGTGGATGCAAAAATTTTGGCCAAGGAAGGGCAGTGGCTGAAGCTTGCTGCTGTGAGCTACTGCCAAACTTCTCATCCTCACGTAAAATGTTGGGAGCCCACCACCGTGCTTGAAAGACTGGCTGTATCACCTTGTGGTACCTCACATCCCCTGACTCTCACCGGCCATCAACTAGTTGGTGTCATAGCCACATCCAGTCCAGGAAAAGTGGCTGTGGAATTGGTCATCCTCCCACCCTGCACCTTTGTGCAATGCACAACACTGATTAATCATCCAGCATTTTAGTCTCTCTGGCTTCCTGAGCTGTGGGGAAACTGTAGAAAACGTTCATATTCCCATCTATTGTCCTGCTTATAGCAGCTATAGCCGTGTAAGCAGAAAGAGTCACGCTCCGTTATGGGATCATGCTGGCAGGGCTACTGAGGTACATTTATGGACATCTAAACAGTTCTCACCAAGACAGTTCACAACGTCTAGGTTATTTGTATCTCCAGTAGTTTCTTTTCAAGTAGGTCTGATGCTGGACTTGCTACAGATCCATAGAAAATATTTAATGTGCAGAGAACGAACGCTACATTGTGTATGCACGTATGGATGTCTGTCTTCTGCGCACCTGCAGAGCTAGAAGGGCCTTCTCAGACTTAGGAACTTTTAGCTCTGGGCTAGGATTGGCCAGTGATACAAAAATGAATAGCTCTAACCAGTGGTACCAAAACTTCTAGCCATTATTTTCTTCACCTTAAAGTCACAAGTCAACAGTAAGGATCTGAAATGTACTTAGAGACACAATTAAATCTATCCTTGTAATTAATGCTTTCAAGAACAGAGAAAGGCATTCCGAAAGAACTAAGAAAGAAGAGTGCAATTTTTATTTTGTATTGTTGATAATGTTTCAGAAAAGCAATCACGGAGATTGGCTTTCTCCATACTCAGATGAATTGCAGCCATGGTGTTTATTTGCAGCCCTCCCTGGCAGAAGGCAGTTCTTGCTCCGTGAAGATATTTGGTCCAAATCCAAATGCACTCCAAAACATTTCTCAGAACAAAGCACAAAGCCATTTACTTTCTGGAGGCCACAAAGGCAATTCTCATTTCTATGGTATCTTCTTGACAATCAACAGGAAAATCTAAACAAACCCTCCAGTGAGAACTGGGATCAAAATTAAAATAAGTGAACTTGTTACTTTCCCACAGCCATAGCTTGAAACCATATGCAGTTTTGGGTTATTTCGTTCTACCCTCATCTTCCTTGAAATGCTTAACAAACCCCCTCAAAAACTACAGAAATACTTCTGGGAAGTCCGGTTTCTCTACTTCTGGGAAGAGTTACTCAGTGAAACATTTCCTATCAACCAAGAGCCCCAGGACAACATTAGTGCCAAGATTAAAGAGAATTTGTATACTCTAAGAATATATATACGGATAAACAGGCATATCCTTAGCTAGGAAGCGTCTAAGAAAGCCAGTGAGAGAAGAGATGTAGGTAAGGGCTCTGTGCTCTCTGTCATACTGCTGTGCTTACTGCTGAATTGCCAGCAGCCATATTGTAGCCAGAGAATGGTACAATTTTAATGATTTTGTTTCAGTTCCTCTATACAGCCTCAAAACCACCAGGGGCCTCACTGAGTTAGGTGCTGTGCAACAGAGAGCAGAGTGCATTGCCCCATCTTTTTTTCTATTTAAACACAAAGGCTCAGGCATTTGGGGGGGGAAGGGGGGGTGTTGGGGGGGAAGAAGGGTCTGGGGAAGCAAAATTTTCCTGCTTTTGACGCTGGAGCAAGTAAGTAGGAAAACTGAGAAGAGTACAGGTCTCCCATGTGTCTAGCATATTCCTTACCCCTCAATTAAAGTAGCTCTGATCCTCAGTTCTCTTCTTTTTAGACAAAATTGCCTCTACCTTCTGCTGGATCTGACTGTAAGAAACCACACCGTACTAAAGACCAAACTATTTTTTTTAGCTTACTTCATAACAAGTATTTATTCCCGGAAAGGCAAAATGGGTGACAGTGACTGCTGCAGGAGAAAACTGTTCAACACATGTGGTTTAACTCAAATCAGGATTAAGGCTGCTTATAGAAATATCAATGGCATAATTAAGAGGCAGTCAGTCCGCTATACATTCAGGATCAATATCAGCAATACAACAGGTAAAGCACGGAACTAGACACCCGCAGAATATTTAGAGAAGTAAGTTTCTAACGCCCCTAGTAATCCAAAAAAGCTCAGTCTCAAACACCCCCACATGCACACAGGCCTGTGGGTTGCAGGTGTGGGTGCTCCAGCTGGGTGTGCACCCTGCTGCTCCCTCCACCTTTCCAAGCCAGCCCCTGCAACGGCAGGTGCACAGCCTCAGGGTGGGTTTGCTACATGTATGTACTGCACCAGACCGTCACGCTGCCCACGGGCAGGCACAGGCTGCCTGTGGCACCCCATGAGCGATGCTTTGTGTGGCCACAGTGGACGTCGTGATGTCACCAGGGCTACTTTTGACAGTTCTGAACCGTGATCTGCCTATAGGTGCGTTGACCTCATTTCTCTCCCCACCGCTACACATTTCCATAGTATTTGGCTACATCATGCAGGCATTGTGTGGATTCGGCGGTGTGAGGGTTGTACTTGTGAAAATGGGGCAAAGAATTCAGCAAAAAACAAAGTTATTTCTCTCAAAGCCTAAAACCCTTCCTCAACTTCAGTACTTTATGGAGGCTTCCTAGTCAGGGAATATGTATTTTCAACTCACCTCATGATTAGTTAGTGTTTATATATCAAAGTGATGAGTATTATGTGTCTCCCACTTGTGAATTCTGCAGATGAATTGATAGTTGCTGCAGAATACAGTAAATAAAGTACACTGTCAGCTGTTATACACTGTGGAGCCCAGTCAATGCTTGGGGGGAGAGATGACTATGGATGTGGAAGAAGAAATGTTGGTTTTTTTTTGCAGTCCTGACTTTCTCTTTCTTTTTGAACTTAGAATGAACATGATTTCAGAAAATGATGCGAGAAATCAGAAGCTAAGAAAAATGCAAGAATTAAAGATAAATGGTCTGGTCTTTCTTGGTTTTCCTCAAGCTCCCCGTCCACATATTCCACCCCCCTCCCCCCCCAAAAAAGAAAAGAAAATAAATAAATAAATAAATAAACAAGCAACTGCACATCCCTGACACATATCATGTTCCTGTCCCAAGCAGACAGTGGGGTATCTCAGCAGCTGGTTGGCAGGACCAAGAAAATTCAACAGGTTTTTCAGAATTTCCAATGCATGAAAAATATATAAATATATATATGTATCCCACTGCAGTAATCTGGACTGCAGAGAAAAAAATAATGGAAACCAGGTGCCTCTGATATATTGCCAAGGAATAAATGCTATTTGGCAGAACAGAGATGATGAATACAGGTGTTTTCATGAGGAGGTTTAATTGTACTGGGATACACAGATAATGGCAAAGCTAGTGACCAAATTGTACTGATTTGGGATGGGATAGAGTTTGTTTTCTTCATGCAGCTCATATGGTGCTATGTTTTGGATTTATGATGCAAACAGTGTCGATAACACACTGATCTTTTACCTTTTGCTGAGCAGTGCTTACACAGACTCAAGTTTTTTCTTTCTTTTTTTTTTTTTTTCCTACTTCTCACACTGACCTGCCAGTGGTAAGATGGAGGTGTACAAGCTGGGAGGGGACACGGCCAGGACAGCTGACCCCAAGGGATATTCCATACTCTATGATGATGTGATCAGCCATAAAAAATGAAGGAAAGAAGGAAGAAGGGGGGGACATTCGGAGTTATGGTGTTTGTCTTCCCAAGTAGCCATTATGCATGATGGAGCCCTGCTTTCCTGGAAACGGCTGAACATCTGCCTGCTGACGAGAAGCTGAGTGGTGCTTAGCTGCCTACTGGGGTTAAGCCACAATACCAATTACAATACAACTTCACATCGAAATACAAAGCATAAGCGGAAAAGACCCCCAAATACTCGTTCCGAGTAGAAAAATGAAAATACAGAGAAAAACACAACGTTCTGAATTTAGCTCTTGGTCATTAGGAACTAAACTAGTTTCTGCGGGAAGTGATGGAAAACACTATTCCACCTGCGGCTCATTCTACAAATTTACTCATTTTCACATGTGAAAGAGCAGATTTTCTGAGAAAACTTCGCTTCTTATATACAGACCCATGTTCATCTTTGATGGCAGCAACTTGAGGTTACTACCTACCTTTACTGGACATATATCCAGTCCACTGAAAAAGTGTGTCCTGAGGCAATTCAGTTTTTCCCACTCTGGCTTTCATTCTTGTTAGATTTTGTACCATTAACCATGGAGAAATGTTCTGGAAAGGAAAACTTAATGACTATGAAACACCTGCTATAGACAGCAACTACTGTTACAATCTCTGTAACTCTTGGGCAATTTGTGATCTTTCCTGGTGGTCAAATGATAGGAAAAGGCACAGGTGGAAAATGAATTTTACCTTTAATCTTTCTGACTTTGTAAAGGGAAAAGTAGAAGTTTAAAAAAATGCCTTTTCTTTGCTCATTTTCTTCTGTCATTGGTAAAAGCAGGTTTTGTTAGCAAAAGAATGGCACCATTTAGGAAGGTAATAGAGAACATAACGAAATACAAAGGGCAACAAGAAAGATAAAAGTATTAGAGGAAAAAGTATATGTGGAGGCATGGAGGGAGCTGAATTTATATAGTATATTAGAGGCTAGATTCAGGAAGGATGTGATCATGGTTTATATATAACTTCAGAGTAACAATAAATATAAAGATAATTCTCAGAGGATGCTGTGACAAGAAGCAATGGCCTGAAACTAGGAACAAAAACTTTAGGATGGATGTTAAGAGATATTTTTAAATAAGAAGTGTAATCGAGGGGAGTGTCTGGAACAACATCCTCATAGCAAATCAGGACTGGATAAGGTATGATCTTGTCCTTAATGATCTCCTTATAGAAATGAAATAGCAGATTGATACTGAATTGATTGATATTGGATTAAGCTCGAGTACAAAATTTCCACTTTTCTGAGAACAATAAGAATGATTGTCTTCCTTTCTAGAAGGGGATTCAGGTCACTGAGGTTTATTATAACTTCCTTGATTTTTTGATGAGAAGTGCCAAATATCTAAATGTTGTGGACCAGGTTCCTGATGCAGGGAAGTTCATCAAGCAGGTCATGTACTACTTTTAATTATTTGCACTACAGAGTGAGCCTTTTTTCAAACTTATGGCCAATATGCTTGTCGCCAGCTCCCAGAAAACCTCAGGAACTGGCATAAAACTCATGAAAGTACTGAACAAAATTTACTTACTGCTTGTCAAAGCTCCAGGAAAATAATTCACATCACACAATGCACTGTTTTTTCAGAGGCTTAATCCTGCACTAAGATAAAAAATATGAGGCACCGTCTCGTGATTGCTACCAAAACAGCATCTGAAAATACCTGGATCAGAAAGGTGGAGAAGCAAAAATGTTGAGATGGTGACAGTAATTAGCATGAGGAGGGAAGGAAGCACTTTCCAGTGGATACTGTGGCATTAGAGCATTTAAAGCACCTTGTCACTGAAGTTTTCAGGAGATGTTGACTATAGGCTCTTAGGTGGGTCAGAAGTAAATATGTGACAGGATGTTTTAGATTTTGAAAACCACGTTTATTCTCTAGATGCCTTGTACCAGGCTCTGGGCTGATGCACTGGGCCGGACTCTGAAAAACACATGAGAAATTCTTCTAAGGCAAAAAAGTGAGGCAATACTCTATACCTCCAGACATGCCCTGTGCCTCTTGGATCACAACAGCAATGCCATATATAATGCTTAGTAATGTTTTGAACTTGAGAGGTGGATGCTTCCTTTAAGTCTTCTCCCTGGGAATGTCTCTCTCCCCACAGAACCTGTTAAGTCCAAAAAAAAAAAAAAAAAAGAACTAACTAAAGAATGAATTTATTCAGCATGGCTTCACCAAGGACAGACAAAATCCCAGGGTTGTTTTACATGCAGGCTTTAATGTTGTCTTGGCACTTTATATGATCACCAGCAGATCTTTCTACAATCTTTGCTGTTTTGTGGAGCTAAAAGTTGAAAGAGACCTTTACATTTTTTTCCCCATTTTTCAATGAATTGAGATTATTCTTTGTTGTCCTCAGGAACTTTAGCCCATGCAAAATATACTCTTGGGGGTATCACGTCAGAAGAGGAAAACAACCATGAATCCATTCCGAAAGGAGCATTTAGCTGACACCCTTTCACAACCCTTTCCCTCCCCACAGATTTCAGTCAC
The DNA here is from genome assembly GCF_964211835.1 of Anser anser. Lineage (NCBI taxonomy): Eukaryota > Metazoa > Chordata > Aves > Anseriformes > Anatidae > Anser > Anser anser. Next base: position 9,027,444 of record NC_139721.1, read on the forward strand.
TGAGGATCCCATGAGGAAGGAAGCCAAATTTCAAAAATCTTAAAACCCCTCAGAAAAGATGAACTTTTCTTATCTCTGAAGATTAATCATAGCCTTCTTCCTTCTCCTTTGCATGGCCCAGGGCTACAGTGAGCTCTGATAACTGCTGTGCATGATGGTGCCACAGCACTGCTTGCAGCCCTAAGTAGGGTTACACACATGCGATGCAGAGGGCCGCGTTTTCCAAATCAGCCCATAATTTTGCACACACACAGGTTGAAAGCTTCCATTATTAACCATGGAGCCCCAAAATAAACTGGTAAACTAACCTATAGGTGCAGGAATCTGAACTAGCACTGCTGTTAACTGCAGCTCAGAGATGATTTTGCTTTATTGGAAGAGTTTTAGACCCATTCAGGCACTCACTTGTAGAAGCTCTGAAGGCTTTAATTCTACCTGTAAAAGTAAAGTCATAAAGACATGCTGCAAACCAAAAACGATGGTGAGACAAGCCCAGATCATTACTGTTGCCAGCTAGGGGATGGGGACTTGCTGTTATACTGCTGCTTCAGTCGTATTAACAAAGCAGAAAGACTTGGGAATTATTTCAGGGCACATGGGGCCTGTTTTGAATTGAGTTATGCTTTTGTAAATTTTCTCACTCAGGATACCAGCAGAATTTTGTTTTGTGCATTTAAAACTACAAGATCCTGCACTGGAGCTAAAAAAACAAGGCTTCTCTAGCGTGGAGTTTGTATTGAATTAATTCATCTTTCATGTGTACCAGCCTGCAGAGAGAAAATAAAAAATAAATTAAAAAATATATATACCCGATAAGAATGATAAAGCTCAGAACTCATTTTGATCATGATCCACTGCACTGCTGGATTATTATTTGTTGTTGTTGGTGGTTTTTTTTCCCTTGAAGATCTCATATACGCCAGTTAGAAGAAAGTTATTCTTTCTTATGGATAATGTAACACTGTGGACTGAAAAGCAAAACATGAAGCACATACTTTCCCATACTGTGGAAAGTGGGTCCTCGGAAATGGATTGACAAAAAATCTCTCCTTCGCAAATCTGAGCCAGGAGTCTCCAACTGGAATAGGAAAAGTCTTGCCTTAAATGATGGGGAACGATTGCAGAGTGCCAGTTTAGTGGGAAAGTTTAGGAAATTCCCTAAATTTCTTTCTAAAATTAATTTTAAATTTATATATATATATAATTTTCTTGGAAACAGAGACACCTAGCATTGATGATCTTTGTTTGCATTTCTTTCATGATTTAATGGATCAGGAATGATCCAGGGCAGTGGCAAAAAGAGCACTCTTTAGTAACCTGGGATCTGAACCCTTCCCAAAATGTGAATTAAAGACTTCATCACAAAGCAGCATGAATACTGTGCTTGGTGTTACACGGGCATCTATGGTTATATAGCTTGCCTTTAAAAGCAAGCATATGGTAGGATTGCATTAGCAATGCATTAGCTGGGATGCTTGTTGTTTATGTGTTGCAAAAGCTAAATTTATAGAAAGTTATATAATTTTCTGAAGATCAGCAGTTTGCACCGGGGATTGCCAAAATTTTGAACATGACAGGAGAGATAAGCCAAGCAGCGAGGGTTGGAATTTGTGTGTCTCGTGGCATATGGTGTCTGCCCGTGTGGAATTTCTTCAATGATACATCAATTACCCATACCTGTCAAGCAGTCAGTGAAGAAGCTCACTCCATGAAGGTGAATAGCTAAAGGGTTTTTAACCACTGTAAAAATCACATCTGTTATTATTTCACATTGTAGCTTTTATCTGAAGAGGAAATATGCTAAATCATAGCAAAATATTGGCCGTGGTCTGATCTGTAACATCTTTGTTATAAGGAAGTAGTAGGAGTTCAATTTGGTTATTTTCTATTTTTGGATAGTGTTAAAGTTGTGCATCAAACCTGGAAATTTTGCTTTAATGCTCCCAAAATGTTTCTAAAGATTACAAAAACTATTATAAATATGGTCCAAAGTGTGTCAAACTCCTGTAGTTTACTCTGATAGTTTCATGGTTAGACTTCAGCCACTATGATATTTTCTCTCACAAAGAGCTATTCTGGGTTTCTTGTTGCTTTTAGTTTACATACTGGCATGACTCATTTTGCAATCTAACTTGCATTTCCATTTTTACTCTGGTGATACTCATCCTAATTTTTTTCTGCACTCCTAATCAGAGAACGACTTCGTATAATCATGAAGACTAGCCTGCAAGAGAATTTCTTGCAGCTAAATTTATCAAAGCTGCAAAGTTTTGCAGAGGATGAGGAGAGTGAGTGGGCTTGGAAAACTGATTTCGTTGGAGTATGTTGCTAGTCTTTTAAGTCACATAGCAAGCAATTTTGACCTTGTAGTTCAGCCATGCTTTGATGGAAGTTTTACCTTTTATCTTCTTTCTCCTCCTTCAGATTATAGAAGGGGATTTTTAAACTCAAGTGTTGTAAAATGTTTCACTGATCTAAAAATAGTGCACATCGGTAAAATATGTAACGACACTCCTTGATAGCCTGGGCTAAACCTATAGTCTTATGGTCTACATCTAAGCAAATACATAGTCAGTGACTGGGATTAGCTGAAGTTATGTCCAGGAGTTCATAGTGTTTGAGCATTCCCATGGACCAGGACACAGTCTAGCCTGTAGCAGCTAGCTAGGTTAGCCTTTAGGAGAAATGTTAACAACCAGATTGTTAAACTCACCAAAGAGTTTTAGGAAAAGATTAGAAAGCTCTTCTATCTGTCACAAATGATGTCAGCATTATGATACTGCCAGGTACATGGCAGGGGATTAGATGACTCTCTTCAGGTTGCTTCTATTTTTTCTGTGATTTTTCTGTGGATGCAGCTGAACGTGACAAACTTGATTCAGCCCTCATCCTACAGTTAGGGCACTGATGGCCTTGGTGGTTTACAAAACTAGATTCAAGAACAACTGTTCTTATACAAAATAGAGAGCCATAATTTTGAGGTCAAAACAGGATTTAAGCAACTGCATCTGAATGAAAGCAAAATGATTTGGAATAGTGGGAGGAAGCAAGGGCAAAACTTCTTGAACTTCTATTTATAACCATCCTCAATACTAAAATACAACATTGGCTTCCTCTGGTCATTTGTTTTAAGGCTTGCTGCTTACAGAAATCGAAGGAACATGATTGCCACTGACATATGAATCAATACCAGGGAGTTAGAGAGCAGCTGGTAATGTGGTTAAAACAAGCTTTGGATCAAGCCACTCAAGGGATGTAAAGGCCAACAAGTAAAATGGATATTAGCTGCAAAATATGGCTTAGAGATGTTGCTATTAAAAGTCTCAAGACAGAAGTTTCTTAGCAATAGCATCTCGTTCTAGAATGAGGTTAGTAAAGAATGACAGAGATGCTTGTCAGAAACCAGTAAGACGCAGGGATGATCTGCAGTGATGAAACAGGAAGGAATTAATTGTGGCTCCATCTCAAGCCCACTCAGAAAGCAGATCTTACTGAAGGAGGCTGTGTTTTACCATGCAAGAGGTAAGGGCACAGGAAAGCTGAAAGAAGCAGCATATACCTTATAAATGGTTTGTGGGAAAGCCTAAACACGAAATTTTAGTGGTTCTGGACCCCTGGGTATGGGACTGGACAAAACAAGAGTCTGTACGTTATGTGGCGTTCTCTGAATGTTTCTCTTGATCTGTCTGTGAAAAAGTATGAAATGTTACGTCATCATTGTGGAAAGGCTGGTTCTTTTCGATTGGCATGGTTACGCAGGCAATGGACTTATTCGGTTAAAAAAAACAGAGAAAACTCCAAGCAATTTGATGATGTTTTATTGTAGAATGAAAGCAAATCCCATAACAGAAGAAAAGATATTGATATAACAACACTAATGAAACTGTAACTAAAAAAAATTGTTACCAAGCTTGCAAACAGAGAATAGATCACCTTCCAACTGGTCCATTGCCATAAGGCTGTGAATCTATCACGATGTGTAACAGACACATGTAGTGAGCTATTTTCTGCTCCTTTGAGTCTTCAGTTAATCACTTCCAGGACGTGCATGGACAGTACTGCTGTTCATAATGTCTAAGCAAGCCAGGGGAAACACAGCCAGCACAGACCTCCAGCCTGGAAGGGCAGAGCGGGTTCTTGCTTGGCAAAAAAACATGTGTCCATAGAGTTAGCTCTCAACACAGGTGGTCCCTAAGCCACCCAGGTTGAACAATGAAAATCCATCGGTCACATCATTCTAGCTATTCCAGCCCCATCCTACAGCGATGAGAATTGTAAAATAATGTCTGAAAATCATTATTGTATTATAAGAGTATTTCTGATGAGACTGCCTTACAAAGCCCCTTTAAGAAACCCTGCAGCAGGCATCAGGGCAGGTGTGGTTTGAGACCACTTTGACCTCACAACTGTTTATGGTGAGGGAGAGAGGTGGAGGAATAATTTACCCCCAGCTGACTTTATCAGAGAGTTTCCTGCCTAGTTTTTATCACCTGAACCATCCAAAGTTGCCAGAGAGAAGAATCCAGCATGCAGGGCACTTTTTGCCTAGTTCAGCACTCCAGCAACGTTAATAGGAGCTGGGGCTGCTGCAAGAAACTGATCTGAAACAGGGCTCAGAAAATTGCAGCACTGAAGACTCCTGCTTAGACACTGTTGCAAGGAGCTGCATCCCCAAAATATCACATATAACGTCTTCCAGAAGTTTGCCAGTGTCAGAGATGGAAATAGCCCGTGGTACTGTCCCTCCTGTGCAGGACCAGTCATGGCTCTGCTGCCCTAGGCTCCCAGCCCCACGCCTTGGGCTGAGGGGGTGCCAGCATGATGACGTGCTTTTCCTGTGAGCTCTTTTGGGAAATACACTGGTGGTACTCGGTACAGCTGTTTCCGTCCTGCCGTGACTCACTCTGAGTTAAAGCATTATGATTCATGGAGGAGTTTCAGCTCTGTGATTCATTCGGGTCCACTTTTCACTACTGCCCAAAATCTTGTAAGCAGTAGGTGACTTGACTTAGCCAAGAAAAACTAAAAATGAGCCAAAGTTAACAGATGCTCCAAGAGAAAACTCAGAGAGACACTGCCAGCACCGGGGCAAGATTAAGCACACAAGAGCTTGGGATATTCACAAAGCAAATACGCTCCAGCCTGAGCAATATAAGAGATTAATGAATTTTATTAATTATATTTTATTTTTATTATATATGTACATTAAACTGGCATGAGTTGCCACTTGCAGTTTCCTCCTGCAGATAATGTTCCTTCTGTCTGAGATGTTTTGCCCAGGATTCCTTCAGCTTTCCTTCTTATAAATGTATAGGATATGTTTATTATGCCTGTGATATTAAATATATCAGATCTAGGAGTAGGCAATGGGGTAGATTTCTGGACTTCTCATTTTTGCTGAAGGTTTTTGTGCTTTCAGTTGTGCTGAATGCTGATTGAATCTTTGCGTGATTCTACTATGAGAGGGCAGAAAACTTCAGAAAGAGAGGAGAGGATGAGGCAGAGGGAGACTGAAATATCTTGAAAATAGAGAAACCAATATTCTCTACAAGGATATTAGCTACCTATTGGATTGTGAGCTGTAATAGCTCTTTGGGAAAAGGATAGAGAGAGCCATTTTCACTCCATCATAAATACGCCATTAATTGTAAGAACTGCCGGCCATTCTACAGAACTGGCTTCTATACTTAGTGTTAGAGAAGTGCCCAAAGACAGGTCCCATGTGAACGAGCATTTTGTGTACTTCCAATAGTGTATGTTTAAACTGGGAAGGTGTCCAGAGACTCCAGCCTGAGATTTGAGCATCAACATACAAGATCAAGGCTGCTCTTTGATTATTGGACATGCAAATAGCATCGTTGTCTTTTGGTGTTAAGCATCAAGCTATGAACAAATGGTTAGGGCCCAAACTATTCTTGGACTGAATGTGGTCGACTGCAAGGATTATACTGAGAGTAAACTTGACCTTTCTGTTTTGTAATCCCAAACGAAATCACAACCATTTGGTATCTGAGGAATTATTGAAGCGATGAACTGGTGCCCAGTCAACATGAACTGGTTTGTGTGTGTGACCATATAACCTCAGTAATGGCTCACCAAGGCTTTGCAGCCACAGGATTACTATGTGGGAATCACTCAGCTCCAGCTCTCTGGGTTCTTGCAGAGGAAAGGTTCACTGTGATGTGTGAGATTTGTAGAAATTCATTTGTGGTTTGGCACTACATGGATGAGTCCCAAGCCAGGGGCCTTGGCTCTCAGCACACAGGAATTTGTCCCTATTTCAGCTCCCATTTTGGTTACACTTGCTTTGACCTCAGTGGGAACCTCTTGCCTGTGTGTGGGCCTGGAGTAAAACCTAAATCAAATACAGATATTCCTTTGATTGCTTCGCTGGGTTAGAGCTCCAGGAAAAGCAACAGGATTCCTAAAACCATTGAAAGTTTTATGTACTCCCAACTTTCATTTGGGGCGTGAGCTGTCATGGTCAATCAGTTAAAGAGAAATTAGAAGTCAGTTTGACGTCCTTTTGCAGAAGAAGTAATGAGGATAAAATTTTCGTTATACAAAATTTATACAAGTGAACCACAAACAAGAGGACTCACTGACTCATCTTTCTGGAGAGAACAGTGTGCAACAGCAGTAGCATCTCTCCTTATATAAGTTGAGCTTGGCTGCCCGCCAGACTGAGAAGTTTAGGGATGTATTTAAAGCTAATTCAGCTCCAGCCAGAGCTGAGCCTGGGCTTAGGCTGGGCCGGGCAACTTAGGAAAGAAGAGGCTGGAAATTAATAGCAAAGAGTCAATAGATGCTGCCAAGCATTACACATGGATTAAATTTGAATGTCCCACCTCTTAAAAACCCTATACACATATGTTTCTGTCATAAGACAGAATGGATTTCCTCCAATGTACTTGAAACACAAGCTCAAAAATACATTACCATTGGAGTTTCTGATACAGACAATGGTGATATTCCAATAAATCAATGATATGCAGAAATCATACAGTCAGATCTATGTCCATAATGACCTCTGGGTCAGTCCACAGCAGACCACACTGATATAGTGTGTACTAATGTCCTGAGTTTTCTATGTTTCTGTTTCATGAAAATGCAGTATGGTAGCATAATGCGATGAATAGATCTGTGAAATTCTTCCCTTTCTTAGCACTAAGTTTAATTCTTTGCCGAACTTGTAAATTTATGAAAATTAATTTCTCTCCATGAATTAAAAATAATATGTTGCAAAATTCAGTGTCAGAGAAAATCTTGTAATAGATGTCAAACAGTTCTCAGATGTTACAGGTACTAGTATACCATAGCATCCACATCAGGAGAAGGATTAAACTTCCCATTTTGTGATATTGCTGGTGCATTGAGGTCTGACAGTCAATGCACAAAGGCCTTGGCTCTCTCACAGGCAGGTGCCTTCAGAGCTCTGCATATTACTGGCACCTGCATCTCATTAAGAAAATATATTTCTGGCATTCCTGTGAGACACCACAGAGTGGAAGTGTCTCCTATAGTCCTCTGCTCTGCTACAAAAAGAATGCTGGACCAGAATCAGCGAAAAAACTTTGCAGTGCCTTGTATGCTCAACACACACTTGATTTAAGTAGATCCTGGGTTCAATGCTGCTGCAATAGCCAGTTCCCAATTCCAAGTATCCAATGGTTTTATATCTCTGGTGAGATAAAATTTTAGGTTTTCTGTGTATGTACCAGGTTACAGTCATGGAAATTTTTCTCTGGAAGAAAGCAGAATAATGTTAATAAATGAGCACAACCAATGTCAGTCACTAAGGAGACCTTAAAAGAAGAAGTTTCTGAAACCAACCAAAAGATTATTACAAATAACATGTCTCAAACTAGTGACTGCGCTGAGCTCATTCTACTATAGATTTAGTGTAGTAAATTGTGTTTCATACTTTTTATCTTACACTTACTTCTTTGTCCAGTTTCTAAACTGGCAAACCATTTGAGCATTGAAGGTTGAACAAACGTAAGCAGAGTCTGAGAAAGACAAAGATGTGGTTAAGTACTGAATCCTGAGCGTGAGACCCTTAAAAACTTCTCAGTCAAAATAATTTGTTAGAATGCTGTTTTACTTCTGATTTGTCATGCTGATCACCATGAAGACAGCATAGTAATGTCCCCATGAAGAAGAAAGCAAACTCACGAGCAGTAGGTGACCTGTATGAAGATGGACGGAAGATGCCAAGCTCTCTGAGGAGCAGCTTTATAGATACTTGGCATTTCAAAAGAGTCGGTATTGATATTGTGTTGTGCCATTTAGCCCACCTTTTGAGGAAACCCATCTTAAAATGATTCTAAATAGATCAGGGTATCAAACTGAGTATTTCCAGTGCTTAGTGCTCTTTATTTTTATAGTAATTTTTATTGGATTCTACTGTAGTCTTCCCTCTTTTAACTGTGGCTGTTATCACCTCTCTGATTTTCTTTCCCTTCTCACATTCCTTCAAATATAATTGAGAGAATTAAAGAAAATAAGCCATTGTCAGGTAGTTCCTCTCATTAAGATGAATTTTGTTACCACTGTAATGAGACATGGTCCCCAGGACCATGATAGAGTCACCTTCCCCCGTTCAGGTGCTAGCATGCTTCTGGGTCTTCATGCGAATAATGTGCTGGCACGTTCCTCAAAGACATTCTGATAGCTGGGAGGTGGGGTATGTGGTGTCAACTACTGGGAGGCTGCACAAGGATGTGTGATAAAGATGCTGTCAAAAAACGAGAGGGAAACTTTTTTAGTGAAATAGCCCTCCTCGAGTCGCGTGTTTGATGCTACAGTTATAGGCTCTTGGTGGATTCATTTTTTATGTCAATTATAACCAGCCTTGTGGGTGCTATGACAATAGAAACAATGGAATAGATGTACACAAAGGGGGCTTTTTGTGCTCAGAAGTACATGTGCTCAGAAGCTGCATTGCTTTGCCTTCGGTTCTCTCTCTTCGTTAAGTAATCTGTGGCTTTGGGAATGCTTCTCATGCACATTAGGACAAAGGTGTGCAGCTGTAAGTTCAATGAGATGGGGGTATTCAGATCTGATAAATGAATATGCAAGTGACATTTACGGATTCTGGCATCCAATTTAGCAAATACATGCGCAAGTTAAATTTGTAATCCTGTATTTATATGATATTATAATTGTACCTTTAAAAGTCAGATGTTTCTTGAAGTTGTTTATAGGTTCATCTGACTTTTTTATTTATTTTTTAAAGCAAACCAATATTTTTCTGCTCCTCCAATCCAGCCAGAAAATGACTTGAGCAAATTTTGTTCAACTCAAAAGGTAATGAAATAACCAGTTGACTGTAATCAATCATAAGACATTCATCCTGGAAGTGAGCTTGGCTTTATTTTCACGTACTATGAAAAAGTAACAGAGGTAGGGGTAGATTCAAATTATTGGCTTCACAATGAACTGAACATGCCAAAATTCAGTGGAAGGAGTTGTAGGGCAAAGATCTGAGAGTCCAAAAGTATGGAAGAAAATTTGTAACCTTACCCACACGTACAGCTATTGTGGTCCCCGAAGAATCACCATGGCAACTCAAAGATGCCACAAAGCTACAAACCTTACTATTTCAGTTACACTCACAAGAGCCATTGTTTCTCTTTTATTTTATTTGTCTATGTTTCAGTCAGTCTCTGGAGCTAAGTAGGTCAAACCATTCTCTGTATACTCACAGGTACCCAATCATTGAGCTCATTGAGCTCATTGAGCTTTTTTTTTTCCTTATTTCACTCTGAGGCAGATTTTTACACATAATTGGGCATGAAAGATGCCAAAAGCTGTGTTGTTGCATATTCAGATGTCCCAAGTTCCTTCCAGAGTATCTTGGTGTCTCTGACGTTTCACCAGGATCCTCATCTTTAAATACCTAATTCCCGTAGAACTCTGCCAGTTAAGGCTCTCAAATAAATTACATGACAACCATGGCCATTCCTCCTAGCCAGTAATCTTGCAACTATATAAAAACGTGCATTTTTTTCTTCTAAACTTATATTCAGAGAGGCAAACAAAGCTTATTTATGTCTTCGTTTGAAGAGAAGGGTAAATTACTGACGTGGCTGGGAGGGAGTTGCAGTTGTGGCTCCAAGGTGCACTGAGGTGGGTACAGGTACAGGATAACCCATCCTAAACCAGAAAGAATGAATTGTCCCAACAGGGTCCTCTTCATCATTTCTAGGGAAAGCCTAAGCATGGAAGTCGGAAAGGTTGCTTGACTTCTAGAGGATTAAATCGAGGTGAGATACACCTAGGCCTAATTGTATAGCCTAGGTTACACTCATGTGATCCACACTGAAACACAACTTCAGGATTTATATCACCAGGAATCCCAAACGGAAAAAATGTTGTTATCAGAAAATGCAGCTTTCTGACATAATTTTCTGGCTGCTTCTGCTGCTAGAGAAGGAGTCATGGATCTTTGCTTCATGTACTGTCTAATGGGTGCAAAATATCTGTCTGTGGGGATGCCTTCATGCTATCCCAGCTTTGATGAGCACTTACACTATTGAAAAAAAAATATGTCAGGAGTGTAGCTGAACGCTTTCAGGCTTGCAATAATCTTTATAGTTTGGCTCCCTACCAGTCAGTTACATAATCTAATAGGATGGGAAGTAATTGCCCAAATATTTAAGTAAAGGACCACTTAAACTCTCTGACTTATATTCGCGAGTAATTAAAGAGACACGCTGGATGCTTCACTTATATTTTTCCTTGGCACAGCAGTTAATCTGGGTTTCAGCACAGATCCAAAAGATAGCTGTCTGGTCGTCCAATCTCCCCTCCCCAGCAAGCCCTGAGTCTCAGAAGAGCAACAATTATCCAGTGCATGACGGTGGATGGATAATTGGGGCCGTGCATCTTAAACTTCCTGGTGGCATTTTGTTATCTTGCTGAAACAGGCTATGCAATGGATTCGGTAACCTGAGTCGTCTTGTCAGCAGGGGATAAACGTGTGGCAATGACAGCTTTTTGTGACGGTGATTAAGGATGTCTGGCTGTCATGGTGCATTTGCATTGGTTGGTGTGACTGTGCAGGTCCAGAAAAGAGCGTAGCATCTCTTTTTGTCCTTAAAGGCACTTCAATTGAACACTGAATTGCTACTGGGCCTCTTTGGTAAAACATGCATTTCAGTTTATTCATGTATTTTATAGATCACTAAGAAGCTTTTCTTCCTAGTGGCTTTGTCAGGGAGAAAACAGAATTTATAAAGTCCAGAAAATTACTCCTGCCCTGTATCAGGTTCCAAAGCTTGTTTCTTGCTAACATCATCCCTTGTTTATCAGGAGTGTTTTCAGAAGAATTTGTAATAAGAAATGTCAAAAGAAGTTTCTGTCCCTGCAATGTACTGAACCAGCTAGCAATGTCATATATAGAAAAGAAATGCCTTCCAGACTCTGACCTTGCCCAGCATGCACCCTGAAGCATTTTGCTTCCCTTGAGGTAGTACCAGGCTGCTTATAACCGCCACCATTTTCTGCTTCCATCAGAGGGGAATGGAAATGGGAAATATCTCCTGTGTCCCTACAACTAGCTGTGAATGCTGTATTGGGGCTGGTTGCTCCAGAGCCCAGACCAGTAATGATTGCAATTTGTACTGGATGCTGGAAGCCAATGGGAAATTTTCTCAGGTTTGCACTAAAGCTTGCTGAATTCAGTACAAATTCATTAATGGATGTGGGAATATATTCGTAAAGAAAAGTCATGCCTTAAAGTGTGATTCATGGAAAACAGGTGTTTGTTTTTATTCCACCCCTCCTCCTCCCCGTTATCAAATGTACCTAGCTTACAAGGGAGAAAAACTAATGATATTTCTTTTAATTAGCAGTGATATCAACAGACACTAAGAATCATACTTTGTTCTTTCCTTCCCACCTTATCACATTTTCCCACTAGATATAACACATTCAAATGAGTACACAATGTTGTGGTTTTTTTTTGTTGTTTTTTCTTTTTTCTTTAGAAAAAGAAGATTTATGTGGTGGAAGAGGCTGAAAAAATACACTGATTTTTAGGCTGAAATGGAACAATATATCCATCCAGTCTGATCTCAAACATAGAACAAGTCTGCAAATTTTACTAATGATGCCTTCAGGAAAGGAACCTATTCCCTCTCTGGGAAGGATTCCCCAGCTGATCAGCAAAGGCAAGCAGGTAACTCACTCATCACCCTGTCTGCTTGTACCAGGTGGATGTAGATACTGTTATGATGACTTAAAGATCAGGACAAGATGTTGAATTTTATGAGCAGTCATTAATTCGCTTTAATAGCAACTGATTACTGTTTAATGAAATGAACACTGCAAATTAAAAAGCAAGTAATGGTTGCATCTATGGGTAAATATACATATATATGTGTGTGTGTTGTTCATGGCTATTCTTCACATACTTTTCTATAAAAAGCAATTAAAAGTTCACTATGATTTTTCCTCTGTATTTATTGATCCTACTATAGAGGCAGGCATCTGGGCCATTCTGTGGAAAAGGCTAATCTTTTCACAGCTGTAGAAAGGTCGGTAGTTTCAAATTTATTTTTGGTTGGGATTCTAAGTACCTTGGTGAGAAATTTTTGAAATGACATTGAATTGCTCACTGAAAATTCACCTTGACGTTTCAGAGCAGACTACCCCAAAACTGTCACTGAACTTTAAAATGTCACAGTTCCAGAATTATATGCTCTAAAAATAGAGGAAAAGCTTAAAGAGGAATTAAACTAACTTAGACAAGTTTAATTAATCATAATGCTTTGGAAAAAAAAAAAAAAAGTAACATGCTTTTCCTGTTGAAGCGGGGAGACAGTTCAGATGGAGATGTGGTGGCACAGAGGCACTATCAGAAGCCATCGGTGTACTAAGCAGGAGCAAGCCCTGTGCTTTCAGCTCCTGCTTTTGGAAGGCATGACAGCAGCCATTTTGATCCAGCCCATGCCATGATCCCAGCCTGCTTGTTTGCACTTCTGGGCCTCATTCAAATCCACTAGCAGCTTATGTAAATATCTCCTGGATTTAGCGCGTTGGATCAGTGATCTAGCACACATTCAGCTTGTTCTTACACATAATGATGTTCTGCTCTGTGACCAAGGAGAAGAGAAGAGGCCCTGGGACAGGAGGGGAAGGAGAAAATGTTCCTAGGCTGAGTTGTTATGTGTTAATAAGAGCTGAAGAGGAAGAAGGTGAGACTGGTAGCATTCACGGGGTAGAAGGACGAATGAGTTTTCCCCCAGTTTGTCCTGCTGTTCCTGACCGGTCCCTGATGGAGCCTGGGCCTGATTCATCACCTCGTGTAGTCCAGGACTGTTGGTGGAGCTGGACATTGTCACGAGCACGGCCCCACTCCAGTGCTGAGGGCACCATCCCTGCTCACGTGTCCTGCCTCGTCCCGCTCCTGCTGATACCTGATGTTAGAGAGCGTCTGTGCCAGCACACCTCTCTTTTACCAACACCGATACCTGAGGAGTCAACAGCTCACCCACCCGCTGTCCTCAGTGCTGGAGAGAGGTGGGTTTTCTGGAGCTAGTCCGCAGCAGCGTTACTGCAAGGGGGCAGTGATGGGTTTTGAGAGGCCCGTGCCTGGTTCGGCTCAGCTGGCAGCTCTCCAGCTGTCCTGCTGTGGGTCGTCCTGCTTAGCTGTGCCCCATCCGAGGCACACAGACCAATCTTCTGGCACTGGTGAGTCCATCTTCTGGTTCTGGTATAGGTGAACCCCATAAGTATGAAGAACCATTTCCCCCCCACACCCCCTTAAATGAATTGTGTCTCACCTTGTTGTCAAATTCAGCACAGAGGTGACATACAAGCAAGTGGCTCAGCTACACTCTGATTAACACAATATTTTACTAACTCACTTAGAATCATAGAATATCCTGAGTTGGAAGGGACCCACAAGGAACATCGAGTCCAACTCCTGGGTCCCCAAAGGACCACCCAAAAAATCAGACCATGTGTCTGAGAGTGTTGTCCAAAGGCTTTTTGAAAAAGGACTGTTAATATCAACATTTATTTTTTCCTGAAGAAGAAATAAATAGTATGATCACCCACCATCTTCCCAGTATAAATAAAAGCCACATCAACCCCCTCCTGTTCCAGTAGAGATGGTTGCTTCAGGGCCCTTCATTATTACTTATATTTTGCCCAGATATTATTACCCTGGGACATCTCACCCTGGGTTGCTCACTCAGCCCTGGGGGGATGTTGCTTGCCAGTGTCTGCAGCCTGTTCGGGTCCCTCTGCTCTGTGGTCTACCAGATGATGTGCGAGGTTGTCTGCATAACCCGTGTGCCACAGGGATTTGCACAAGCTGTGGCCAGGCCCAGGCTAGCAGCCTAATCACAATCCCATCCTCCCCTATCTGAGATCATGCAGAGGACCTAAACTCAGAGTGCATTCTCCTAGCTGGTCTGTAATCCTTCGAAAACCGGGATCGCTAATGGGGAAGCTGATAGCCCCTCCGTTCTGGCAGTGCTGCTGAGTGCTATTGCAAGGTAGTGTATAGAGAATATAATGATAATGGATAATGTGGGATTTATAACAAAGCCTTAACTCGATATTGGGGGTTCAGATGATATCAGATGATATCATAAATCACAGCCATGAAGTCTGATTGATCGATGAGATCATTAGAAAGCTGAGATTGAATTACATCTCTGGTAATTTATCACTCTATTACCTCAGCATTTTTTATGATATTTGAGGAAGACTTACAAATTTCCTGTACTTCATTTTTTTTCCTCTTTTTTTTTTTTCTTCTTTTTTTTTCTTTTCAGGTCCATAGTTATAAATAGGGTGGCTGCATATTCTTTTAAATCAGTGGGCAGTCTAGTGTCACTGTCTCTCAATGTAATCACAGTTGCAGGCATGCAGTGAACTTCCCTTTTGAATTATTTAAGATGTAGATCATTGCAGAATTACAACGTAGCATATTTTTTTTCTCAGTGTTCAACATGGCAATGGAAAATTCCAGTATAATGAGACTGGAAGGAAAATTTATTTCATACTTAACATTTTATTGTACTAATTAAGAAGCAAACCAGAAAAAATATTCTGCATTCTGTGTAATTGTTAATCGTATTTCACATTAATTAATAAACATACATTTGAGGCATGCCATTTTTCAGTGCACTTATTTCCAACTGGTGTAGTAGATTATACTTGTATCTCTGTTCATGATATCTGGTCCATCACTTGGATGTATTTTGTATATACATATCAGCCGTCTGGAGCCATAAAATTTGATAAAGTAACAAGGCTTTTGCTTTCTAAAGGATGAAAATTAACAGCCATAGGCAGAACTGAGAAAGCTACTACCAGCTACTGACAGCTACTACCCAGGGCATTGTACAGTAAAACGTCCGATATGGTTGGCACCTTTGAAAGCAGTCCCCACAGTCTGTGGGAATGATAAGTGAGTTGTTAGTTCACCTGGGTGACATTCATGGACATGACTTTAGGGAGGAGAAAACTAACGTTGCCAATTACACTTTATGTCTAATCAATTTGACACTCTTGCCCCTATAACGGCTGGAGGACAAACACATTCTGTCTTGCCTCTTCCTTGCTTCCTCCCATATGTCTCACTGCCCAAAGTCTCTATCCAGTGGTGATGCATATGTGTGCTCGTCTCTCCTTGCTCCCAGCGTTATGGCTCTAAGATGCACAATCTGTGTGCATGCACCTCCCTTGGCCCCCCCAGATTTCCTGATTCTTACAAGAGGGTTAAGGGTGCCAGAGTTGGTGCAGCTCTCTGTCTTCCACTGATGTTTTCAATGTTCACAATGATCTTTTTTTGCAGCAGAATGACTGATGTGATTTCTTTGGGAATCCCTGCTGTGCTACTGCAAAAGAAGAAAATGATCTTTATATACATATATCTTTTGCCCCTGCTGCTGTCTGGTAGAACCATTAGACAAAAAGTGTTCTTGGTTCTTAGGAAATTTAACCTAAGAAATGACTTCAGTCTGATCTAGGCTGAAGTGAATGGCAATATTCAGAATTTCCTGTGAACTGCAAATTCCAAAGAAAATCTAATTTCTGACACACCAGGTTATTGTGTTTCTAAAACTAAAGGTTATTCCTGTAGCAGCTGTGAAAACCTGACATTCTTGCCAGTTCTCCCCACGCAGCTGCAAAGAGGCTGACAGGAACGGCAATGTCACCAGTTGGTGACGGGTAGGGAGCTCAGGATCTGTGATTCACTCATACCCTGCCCTGTGCTGCTCCTCTGAGTATGTCTGGGGTACAGATGTTCATCTCTACAGCAGGGACCCTGCAGTCTTCAAATACCTAGAGACCTTTGAGAGATAATAGGTTTCCCTTGTCCTGCTGAAGAACTGGGTGACAATTCCTTACTCACAGCTCTGAAACTTTGTTTAATCCCACTGCACGGCAAAAACACGAGCACCAGCACAGCCAGCAGCGGCTTCTGCCTGCAAGACAACCCAAGGTCCCTAGGAATTTACTTTCAGAGCTGCCAGTTGTACCTTAAGTAGTCATCAGTTTTGCATATATACAGTTCTCCCCCAATTTAAAACTCATCTTTCAACCATGAAAAAGATGATTATATTCTGTCACTGATGTAAATCAGCATTGTCAATATACCCATGACAAGCTGGTCTGGTCTGTACTAGGTTCCACTATGGCTGCATGACTGTAGGAGCTTATATGGTTTCATTTACATAGCAGGTTTTTAATATTCTGCATTGGTCATATTGTTAAATGTCTGGTGTCAGCCTTGTGGAATGAATATCAGTCAAAACCTGCCCTCCTTAGGTTTTTATTGGGATATTTCTGCAGCTCTTATGCTAGATTACATGAGCACATCACAAATATTAATGACCTAGTCTTCCTGAACCTTTCTAAGATATTAAGATGTAATTCTCTCTATCTGGCAGTGAGAATGCATGGAGAATTATAAACGCGGGCTAATTTGGGGATGCCCAGAGTGTTATGCCTAATACTTGGGTTTTCAGAGCTTATGCCTTTGCTTGTCCCTCTCTCTCTGAACACAAAATGCAGCTCTTAGTTTTCAGGCAAGCTGCAAATCATCCACCACCTCCCAGAGCATAGTCTAAGGGCAGTACTTACCCCCTCCTATGCCACTGAAAGACACAGAGTTCAAATCCAATTCTCTGGGTCAGTTTACAGCTTCCTCACCATCCTTCCTCTCTCTACAAGCCTGAAATCACATCTCCCCATCCCGCCCTCCATCAAAGGAGGGGATGCTGGCAACAGGCTGCCTGAGTGCACACTACAAATCACTGCAGTGCGCTCTGTCTACAAGACTGGGGTCCGGCTGAGAGAGGTGATCCCTGCAGTAGAGTCTATTAAAAAGTATGTGCCAGCAGGGTGGGGATTGATTTATACATGGGGCAGCCTCCCTTATGTTTTTTTCCCAGCCATTTACACGTAGGGTTCGGCAACCTTAATGTTGTGTTTGTGCATGAATGAGTAATGGACCTCAGTGAGGGAGAGACCTGGCGGTGCTGAGCAGATGGTGATGCTGTCCCCTGGTGAGACAAGGGCCATGCCCGCCCAAGGAGAGACAGGCAACCTTGCCCATGCAGAAGCTGTGCTTTTCTATTGAATTATATTTATGTGCTGAAGAAATGAACCATATAACATTAAACCACAGCCAAATTAGCCAGCCCTCAGGAAAAACAAAGGAGAAGCCTCCCTAAAATACTTACCGTTTATCCTGGCGAGATGTGTATGTGTGTGTGTGTGAGTTACCAAGTTTTGATTTAATTTATTTTTTATACTCTGCTTCCATCTCAAGAGCAGCAAAGATTTAAAAAGTGCTTATATTACAATCAGGGTTTTACAAGGCAGCTGCTGGGTGAATTTCAGTGTTGGCGAATGCAGTGCCTGTAACCCATGATGCTGCCTTTCATGAGTTAGCAGCTTGCCTTAAAAACACAGGCAAAGATGGGAAGGGAAATCTGGTCTGATAAAATGCCTATTTGAGATGAGAAATCAAGGTGGTTTTTTTTTTTTTTTTTTTTTTTTTTTTTTTTTTTTTTCTTCTTTCTGCTAGCTCACCTTGCCTTTCCATTGGAAGTATTTGTAGAATAAGCTGATCACTGGATTCGGATTACAACTCCTTAAAGTAGCTGCTCACATGAGACGCCTCCAGTGTCCTCAGAGGATAGTGAGGCACTGGAACAGGTTGACCAGAGAGGCTGTGGATGCCCTATCCCTGGAGGTGTTCAAGATCAGTTTTGGTGAGGCCCTGGGCAACCTGATCTAGTGGGTGGCATCCCTGCCCATGGCAGGGGGGTTGGAACTAAATGATCTTTAAGCTCCTCTCAACCTGAGCCATTCTATGATTCTGTGATTCCTCTCCATTGTAGATGGTAAGTCCAGAAAGGAGACTGCAATAACCTCAGCAGGGCTCCAAGCCATCACTGCCCAGAAGACTGCCACAAATTATCATTTCTTTTCACATACAATTACAGTTTTCATGGGAAATACAAAACAAAATCTCACATGAGCATTGCTTAGCGGTGGGAAGACTCTATTGTTCTTCCCAAGATGGTTCACCCTGGCAGGTGAAATGCCTGAAAGTTCTGATTTCCTAAGCACAAATGGATGTTAGCATCCCTGCCATCAGCACCCACAACGTGCTTGAAGACCCTGCAGTGTTATCAGTATTCAAGACTTTCCTATGCAGGAAACACTTCTGTACATAATTTGCTTTGTGATCATTTCAGGAAGTCTGGAGAAAATGCCATTGTCATCATTATTTGCTCCACAGCAAAAATTCCTCAATTTTTGGATCTTTATAAACATCTTTATCTGAATAGATGGCAGTAACTTAAATTAGTTATTCTGAAATTTTAACACTTCTATGTTAAAATGAATAATGAATGGGGATTGTAACAGCAACCTAAAGGAACTTGCAGGTGTTTGTTTGTTAGTTTGTTTTGTTTTTCCCCATACAAATACAAGTCCATCCTTTAATAAAGTGTTTGGTATAACTACTTCTTGTTTATTCTTCCTTTGCCTCTTGGTTTACATATCTATTTGCAGTTTGGGGCATTTCAAATAAGGTTTTAGTGCAGTTCCTTTCTTGATGTATTATATTTTCTCTCCAAAGTGGAAAATTTTGCAAATACAAATGCATGTGGGTGAACATAAATGAGAACGCTATAGAAAGAGAGATTAAATTTTAGATGTTATATCATATCAGGTCTTGTGATATGTACCCTTCACATTTTAAAGCAAACATCCTTCTCAGAGCAATTTACAAATTTCTGAGGTGAGCGCAGAATTTTGGGGACAGAAAATATACTAAGATTTGTTTTTCTTT
Source organism: Anser anser (assembly GCF_964211835.1). NCBI lineage: Eukaryota > Metazoa > Chordata > Aves > Anseriformes > Anatidae > Anser > Anser anser. The sequence goes on from NC_139721.1 coordinate 9,046,777, forward strand.
ACAAATTAATTAGATGGTTTTAATATGATCCAACAATATCATGCTGATATATATATATATATGTATATATATAGTGCTGATACTGTGTTAGATGCTTGGAGTAACTTACCTGGGCCACATATGCTGAAATTCAAGGTCAAATATTCAGTTCACAAAAGAAGTGGCCTAACTTGGACTGGAAGATGATAGTCCAGATAAGATCATCAGACATCCCAGTACTGTGACCTACAAGGAAAGACTGAATGAATAACATCTGCTTGGTCTAGAAAGGGGAAGACAGACTGGAGATGCTGTGAAAGATGTAGAAAAGGCCACCAAGAAGACTAGGCAATAACCTGCTTCCTGACAAATGGAGACCAATTGAAGACCTATTGGATTTAAGCTTCAAACAAGGGAAATTTCCACCATTCAAGATTAGATACTATTTTAAACTCTATAATGGTGCAAGAAGTGAAGCACAAAGTAGAAAACAGGTTGTCTGGAGTCTAAATCACTGTATGTTTTGGGGAAAAAAAGTTGCAAATATTTCTTAATTTATATATAATTACATATAATTAAATCCAATTTGAAGTAAGATGACAGAGTAAATTACCTCTTTCCTTATTTCATCTTTTAGGATTCTGAACAGAAGGAAGGTATTACCTTCCTTAGAAGGAAGGTACCATTTGGGTTTTCACGGGGTTTTAATGCTGGGCTTTTAAGTATGAGGTGACAAGGAGACAAATACTGAATCATTCTGACAAGCAGTATATTGCAAAGAGGATTGCAGACATAAAGAAGATAAGAAAACTGAGCAAACAGTTCATCACAGGCAGGAGTTTCAGCCAGTTTGGATATCATCAACAGAAGCAGTTTACTATTGGAAAGTGACTCCCTGTGAAGTATTTTGGAGAAACTTTTTTTTTTTTTCTTTTTGTGGTGAAAATTCATGTTTACTCCTATGTATCCCAAGTCAATGCATTTTCATAACTTTGAATGTTCTGTCCTGTTGCTTTTAGAGTAGAATATTTTTTTTTCACCTAAAAGTAACTGATTTCAACTATATATACATATATAGCTTATTAAAATGGAAGAAATAATGTCTGGAGCAAAGCCATTAAAATCTATTTGTTTATTTATTTATGAGCTTTTTAATTCTAAATATGATTTAGAAAAAAAAAAATTAGGGGATGAATCAGTTAGCTTTGGGTTGTGCTTCAGATGAAAAATAAATATCAGAATTATTCAATATCCTGTGGAATGGGCCTTCTGCTTTCTTTTAAACTTAATTAGAAATGACCCTAGATTTCTAGTAAAATTAGAGATTGAATAAACATGCATTTGGGGAATCCCTTTGGGTTTTGGAAAATATATATGCACAAAAGGAACTGAACAGTGACTGTGTCTCCATATTCAGTCCATAGATGCCTCATTTTATTTTATTTTTTGTTTCCCTTTTCTATGATTCTAGTTACCTTCACTTCTTCTGAAAGTAAACTATAGTTTCTTATAGATACTATAGTATTACTCAAATTTATCTTATGGTGAGACTTACAGGGACGGTGAGACACAGGGTTGGTGGCTGCTCTCTATCCCCTGAAAAGCATAAAATAATTAGGCAAAGGCAGTTGCCTTTGAAGTGTTAAAGTACTCAGAATATTTAATTTCTTTTTAGAGAGTTAGGTCATAAAATTTTAATATCATTTTCTTCCCACTCAAATGAGGATGGATTTTTTTAATAATAATGACATATAAATTGAAACACCAATTCCTACTTTTTTCAGAAACACTTGTCTTATTTTTTTTCTAAACCTGTATTTATTAATCTCCCTTAAAGTTTATCTGAAGCCAGATATAAGCATACATCACATAAATATTATGAACATTTATGAATATTAACTATGAGCATATACTAAAAGCATAGGATAAATATAGTATAAACTAGCTACAACATCGACTTTCTACTCATATTACTGAGCACTTGAAATGAATAAATAAATGAAATAAATTAAAATTTTAAAAGGTAGCATGAATGCAATATTATTCAACTGTCTACTTTTACCTGGAATGGCCAGGTATAAGAGGCTTTTTACCTTCACTTTATTTAAAACACCTTGGGACAACATCCTTGTTCAGTTCATATTAGTTGTGGAATAAGCTTTAAAGGAAAAATGTCTCAGAATGACATTTGGAAAAAAACAAAAAACAATCAAACAACAACAACAAAAATCATATTTAATTACCATTTATGGCCAGTTAAAGAAATAATCTACTAACATGAACTTGAAGTAATCAGTTTTGTGAAATGTGGAAAATGTAAAGTCTTGCAATTCAAGGATATCTTTGAAAAATAACAGAAACCTTTGTGTCCTACTTTACCCTGTTGGGAAAATTTGTCCAAGTGCATTACTGTGAACTCAACAGCTTCATCTGCAGTCTTCTGATGTCAGTGAGGATGGAAGGCTCACATCCTCCTCCTCACTCTCCCAACCTTCTTCCATCCTTTCATTAGATTTTCCACTTCTGGTCTGACTTTCTTTGCAACTACCATGAATAAGAACAGGTATCTGGGCACTGGGGTACAACAAAAGTAACAGAGTGGTTGGGCCAGTGCAGCATGCTAGAGTGATGTCCAGACCAAATACCAGAGTGCAAAATACAACCATTTTTTAAGGGAGACATAAAGATGGGAAATAAGGGGTAAGTTCTTTGCTGTAGGGCATACCTGTGACAGCTAAATCCAAACCTCTAATAACCTTATTAAAATAAAATGTCTTTACTTTCTTCCAAATAGTCTGAATTGCGACTGTGAATCATCCTCAACACCAGCTTTTGGCTGCTGACTCAGAACTGAACATTCACAGTTTTTGAGTGTTGGCGAAGGAAACCTGCTACTAGGTCACTTGGTCTGGCATCACTGCCAAAGTGGCAAATGATCCTTCACTAGAGCATGTTCAGTTGGGTTTTGAGTACTCCCAAATAGGGAGACTCTACAACCTCGCTTGGCAACCAGTGCTGTAGTTTGGCAACCCTCACAATAAGTGTTTCCTGATGTTAAGGTGGAATCTCCATTGTTCAGTTTGTTCCTATTGCCTCTTCCCCTGTCAGTGGGCATTACAGAGAAGTGTCTGGATATCCTATCTTCATTAATCCTATCTGGTATGTGTACATATTGATGAGTTTACACCTGAGCCTCCTCTTCTGTAGGCTGAACAGTCCCAACACTCTCAGCCTTTCTTCATAGGAAAGGTGCCCCAGTCCCTCAGTCATCTTAGTGGCCTTTCATTGAAGTCCATATCTTCTTGTTCTGGATAGCTAGCACTGGACACCATGCTCCAGGTATAGCTTCACCAAGAATACCATTAGCCTTCTTTGTGGCAAGGTCACACTGCTGACTTGTGTTTAACTTGGAGTCCACCGGGACTCCTAGGTACTTTTTTGCAGAGCTGCCTTCCAGTTTGTTGTCCCTCAGCATATCCTGGTGCCTGGGGTTGTTCCACCCCAGATGCAGGACTTTGAACTTCTTCTTTCAACAAGAAGTTCAACACTTCATGAATTTCCTGTCACCCATTTCTTCAGCCTGTTGAGGTTCCTTTGGATGGCAGCACAACCCTTTGGCATATATACCACTCCCCCCAGTTTGGGGCCACCTGCAAATTTGCTGTACACTCTGTTCTATCATCCAGGTGATTGAGGTTAATAAAGATGTTTAGCAGTATTGGCCTCAGCATCAATCCACAGGTGACTTGGCTCCACTGGACTTTGTGTCACTGATCACAACCCTTTGGGCAGGTCAACCAGTTTTCAACCCACCTCATGGTCCACTTATTTAGCCTGTACTGCATTAGTTTTTCTATAAGGATGTAATGACAGTGTCAAAGCCTTATTAAGTCAAGATGGGCAACATTCTCTGCTCTCCCCTCATCCACTGAGCCAGTCATCTCATCAGAGAAGTTTACCAGTTGGTCAAGCATGATTTCCTTTTCGTATATTCAAGTTGACTACTCTAAATAAGCTTGTCTTATGATTAGAAGTGGTATCTGACATTATTTCCTTCATTACCTTACCAGGGACTGAGGTGAGGCTGAGCAGCCTGTAGTTCCCTGGATCCTTATTCTTGTCCTTTTTTAAGATAGGGGTGACATTTGCTTTCTTCCAGTCTTCAGGAACCTCCCCTGATCACCATGACCTTTCCAAGAAAATCAAGGACGGTCTCACAATTAAAACTCCTGGACTGCTCATGCCATGTTGTGTTGCCATTCCATCAGATATTGGGGTAGGTGAAGTCCTCCATAAATACTAAGGCCTGTGAATGTTTGGTTCCTTACAGTTTCCTGAAGGTCTCCTCTACTTCTTCCTGAACAGGCAATCTGTAGTGGAAACACAACAAAACATTGCACCCTTCTGCCCAAACAACAGATTTCACGGTTTTGCAAATTATGCAGGGATATGCTATAGGTTTCTAAAATAAATTAATGTGTTATCTATATTGCACCTCCATTTCCTTTAAGGTTTCTATTGCAAATATGCTGTTTTACGGAGCCATCAAAAAGATGTGCAGTCATCAGAAGCCAATGTGATCTCTCGAACTGAGATGGTGCCTTTAAGGCCTTTATAACAAGCAGTAAAATCTTTTTTCTCAGATCAGGTTGTTTGTAAAAATAAATCCAAGCTTAACAGTTGTTATTTTAATTGGTAAAATGTAACTGAGATTGGGAGGATCACAAATTTCCAGATAAGCATGCAAAAGAAATATTGATTAGCTAAGTAGCTCAGATCAATGCTCCTCAGTCTTGTTTAGTTAATGGCTCCAGTCTTAAATAAAAAATGGCTACTAATCTCAACTGTATTTATTACAAGACAAAACTGGAACACCTTAATTGTGGACTGTGAATGGATGCTTGTGTGTCCTTGGGAGGGTGGCAGAAATCCTTGATTTTCTACGAATGTCAATGGACCAAGATTTTCTTTCCTCAAACCATAAAAAATCCTGAATTACAGGAAAGTTGTAATCACTACCTTAAATCATTTTCAGTTACAACATTTATTAGTAATAAATAAGCAGGCAGTCTGGAGCTCTACCTTATGGAAAGAGCACTCCACTTTTATTATAAACCAGCTGCCATCCTCTTAGACCTGATCTTTTGATAAAAGCATTTATCTTTTACAGAAGTGAACATGCTGCACTGCTTTTAACCAACGGCAGCTCTGCACAGATTGCTGTTGGACTTTCCGCATGGTTGAGATTTGCAGCAATATCAACCTATCCAAAACAAACAGCAGAAGTTTAGTTCCAGAAAATGTTTGGAAAAGGGGCGCCCTAAGAAACAGGAATGTGATGTGATTAAGAAGGAGCTTGATCCTGAAGTAGACTAATCAAAAATTTAGTTTTCCTTGGAAAGCTTTGCATTAATCTTGCCCAACCACCATTATGATAATGGCCTTCTGGGGCTCTAACAAACAAGACTATTTCAGATGCACATGCGAGTAATTCAAATAAAAATATTATAAAAAAATTGACAATTGCCAAATCCTAATCTATGCGTTAATCTTTATGGCAGTAAGCCCAGTTCAGTCAAAAAATTAATGTGCATGCTCTTTATGAGCCTTTGTCTTAAAAGACAGATGTATCTATGTGCTTAAAGACATGTGTGTTCATGTGCTTGTCTTCTATGTGGACCATACTTCTCAAGGTCATGGGCTAGGCAAAGAAAATATTTTCTTGTTTTGGTCATGTTTTCACTTGAAAGTTGAGCAGGCCTATTCAGGGAAGGGAGAAAGGGATGTAGCAGGCAGTTGAAAAAAAACTTCTCTTAAGCCAGGCTGGCAGCTGTTGAGAGAGGAGGCATTTTATGAGTCTGTTCCCATATGCTGATCCGGAGCATTGTTAGCAAGAGTAGGCTGAACTGGTGCAGACCCCTCAATCTGGATTTATTTATTCAGCTGATGGCTTGTTTTTCAAGCCATTTATGAGAGGAAGTATTTATAGAGCCTCAAAAAAGTTCAGAGATGGGCCCCAATCACTGATGATAAAATGTCTTGTCTTTCCTCCCAGAGATATTTACAAACTGTACACAGGAATGACTTCATCTACTACCAAACCAAAATGCCTGTCTTGCTAACGTGAGCACAGTGACTATTAACAGAGAACAGGTCAGTAAATGGCAGGGTGTGTGCTGGGAGTTGAGGATGAGTCCAAATTCCAAGTGGCATGTGAGTCTGAAGGAGGGAATGCTTAGGCTGGAAGGGAAAGAGGAATCAGTACTAACATAATTAGCACAGCAGAGCTGTATAAGTGGTTAGCAGTGCAAGGTTTGTATGCTGCGAGTTCATCTTCTTTGGCTGTGTCTAAGATAATGAGGTTGGCCTGATGCCCAGAGCCAGCAACTGTCCTGACTATAGATCTCCTAGCCCCATCTCCCGAGGCCCATCTAGTTCGACCCTGCAAGTCCTGCTGAACTCCCAAGTCTGAGTCTGGCTCCATCCTCCCACCTTCCAGGCCTAATTTTTTCTGTCACATCTGGGATCTTCAGAGGTGCTAGAGGTGCTGAGCACAGGCGGCTTGCCAATGACATGTTTACAGTTCCCTTTTTTAGAGCTGGCTTTTCTACCCACAAATAGAGACAGCCCAGAAGCAGGGAAAAGTCCTTAGAGTGCTCTCTAGGAGGTTCCCATTGATAACCGTGATAGGAGCATTAAGGTATGATAGAGACAGGGAAGGATGGATCATAACAGGTGGAATGAAGGCAAAACAATGCATACATTTATAATATGTGGTAAACTCATGCAGAGATACCTGGGCTAGCCTTACTGATGTGTCTGTTGGGTGAAGACAAGTCCTTTAGGCACAGAGCTAGTTAACTCTGCTGTAGTAGGTCAAAAGCAGGGAGACCTTAAGGTTCTTGTCTCTGTAACAGTGTTACTGCCCTTTTCCTGGTAACCTCATTGTATTGGGCTTAGGTGGCAAAGTTTTGGTAGCGGGGGGGCTGCAGGGGTGGCCTCTGTCAGCAGTGCCCAGCAGCTGCCCCATGTCAGAGAGGGCCAATTACAGTCAGCTCCAAATGGGACTTGCCTCTGGCCAGACCTGAGCCAGTGAGTGACACTGGTTGTGCCTGTGGGAGAGTAAATTTAAGAAACAGGGAAAAATGTTGTACAACAGCAGCTGGGAGAGAGGAGTGAGAAATGGGAGAGAAGCAGCCCTGCAGCCCCCAAGGCGAGTGCAGCAGGAGGGCAGGAGGTGCTCCAGGCACGCAGCAGCAGTTCCCCTGCGGCCTGTGGAGAGGCCCCTGGTGGAGCAGGCTGTCCCCCTGCAGCCCACGGGTCCCACACGGAGCAGATCTCCACGCTGCAGCCCGTGGAGGAGCCCCCGGTGGAGCAGGTGGATGTGGCCTGGAGGAGGCTGCGGCCCATGGAGAGCCCCCGCAGGAGCAGGCCCCGGGCCGGAGCTGCAGCCCGTGGAGAGGAGCCCACGCAGGAGCAGGGGGGCTGGGGGGAGCTGCCGCCCGTGGGGGACCCGTGCTGGAGCAGTTTGCTCCTGGGGGATGGACCCCGTGGGACGGAGCCGTGTGGGAGCAGTTCTTGAAGAGCTGCTGCCTGTGGGCAGCCCCCGCAGGCTCAGTTTGGGAAGGACGGCATCCCGTGGGAGCGTCACGGACTGACCGCAGCCCCCATTCCCTGTTCCCCTGTGCCACTTGGGGGGAGGAGGTAGAAGATGGTGCGTGGGGGGAAGGTGTTTTTAGTTTGCTGTTCATTCTCACTATCTAGTCTGTTATCAACAGGTATTAAATTACATTATCCTATGCTGAGTCTGTTTTGTCTGTGACAGTAATTGGTGACTGATCTCCCTGCCCTTATCTGAACCCATGATTTTTTATTTTTTTTTTTTCATTGTATTTTCTCCTTCTGTCCTTTTGAGTAGGGAGAGTGCAAGAGTGGCATGGTGGCTTTGAGCTATTTACTGTTGAGAAACCACCATGCCCATCTCAACCTACCTATGCACCACTAAAAAACCTCTCAAAAAGGCAAACCAGTAAGATAATGAAGAATACCTGACCTCAGCGAAAACAGAGAGGAATGGCATTCAGTATGCTCCATTCAATACAGAAGCGAATTGGGTACTCATTGCAATGCAAACTCCTAAGAAAAGCTATTCTCTGAATGCTGTACTGGTTTTATGGGAAGGTTTCTAGCATGAGGCCCTGAGGGATTCAGTTCCTGAGCAAATGCTTTAATTAGCAGATTGTAGAACAGTGGTGACAGGGAGACAGCCATCAGCTGTCCAACACGAAGTGCATGAATAGTCCATGGAACAGGACATGACCCTAACACCCACTCAGCTATGTAATCCACCTCCTGTGGTCTGGCCACAGTGACTCAGCTTCAATTGAGGCATGGCAGTATTGCTATCCACTTGATATATCCTGGTGGTTAAATATGTGGGAAATGTGGCCATGAGTCCTCTTTGTTAAGAAGGAACTACAGTCTAGGAAGTTGCTGGGTGACCGCTGTAGGCATCGAGCTGTATTCAGGAGGTGGGTGATGGCAACAGCAGTGTGGGCCCTTGTGGTGGTTTTATGATGCAAAGGGCTCAAGGGCTGACATAAGGATGGGGAGATCGCTCAACAATTATTGTTATGGGCAAAAGAGACTCAGAATAGGGAGATAATAAATTTTATTGCCTATTACTAACAGGCTAGAGAAGTGAGAAACAAAGGAAAGAAACAAAAAAAAACCTTCTCCCCCCATCCACCCTCTTCTATTTCATGCCCCCGAGTGGCACAGAGGAACAGGGAATGGGGGTTTTGGTCAATCTATAGCACTTCATCTCTGATGCTCCTTCACAGTCCCTCTCTGCCCCTACTCCATGTGGGGTCCCTCCCACGGGATGCTGTCCTTCCTGAACTGAGCCTGTGGGAGCAAGCTTCAACAACTTTTTAAGGATTTCTTCAGCAACTTGTTAAGGATGGGAGCTTTCCTTCTCTCTGAGCTGACTGGATTTTTTTTTTTTTTAATAGAAAACACAAATGTAGGTAAGAAAAGAAACAGATCCAGGAAAGACTATTAAGGAAAAGATATGTGTTTCAAGGGAAGGAATCCTAACATATTTCCAGTTCCCAACTATTAGAGATCAGGAGAAAAAATCCTTTAAGGAGAAACTAGTTAATACTCTAGTATGCTAGCCAACATTTAGTTCATCCCCCCCCACCAATATTCCCCTCAAATAGTTGTTACTGACCATTGTTTGCAGAAGAACATCGGCAACAGTTTACCATATTAATTGGCCATTTTGGTCCAGTCTGGCAGAGCTTGTGATCCTTTGGGGAAAAGTCCCTAAGTTAAAATGCTGATGAATTCCAAGAGCTTTAGCGGAGGACTGGGAGGGAGAAAAAACAAATAAATAAAACCTGGCAAACTCTTCACTTGGCACAGCAATTCTTTCCTTCTTCACTGTGTTTTTTCCCGTGTATGAGTGAATACATAGTATAGAAGACCTCTGTAATTGTTTGCATTTTGGAAAGCCTTTTGTTCTGGAAAGGTGTCATTTTGAGCATTCACTCCATTTTTCTTCTTTCACTTCTTTAATTAAAAAAAAAATTGCAAATGCAAAATATAGCTGGGTGATCTAGGATGAAAAAGACTTCATTTGAAAAAGGATCCATAATGACTGTGTGGAAGATGCATTTGGTAGTTAAACTTCAATACACTTTTTTTTTTCCATTTATCCTGACCAATTTTATTTGCTGATGCAAAAACCACTGTAGACCCATGAGTCATCTGTTATAATTATTTTTAATCCCTCCTTTGTTTTTCATTCACAGGACGTTTGCAGCTTACTTTTTACCAAAGGGGAAAAAATCATTAAAAATTTATCATACCACAAATTTAGAAGCAGGAAATGGTGGGGAAATATCTCTAAAAACAGACTTTCTGCTTGGATTTCATCTTGGATGGAGGTCATAAATGTTCCGGAAGAAAAAAATGGACCTGACTTGAAGCATCATCAAAAGAGGTAGCTGCCTGCGTAAGGACACTGCTGGGAGCAGCTAAACAGTTCAACTGGCAAGTAATCATGGCCCCAATTTTGGCTGAACCAGTGCTGCTTGGTGCCTTGACCCTTCATCTCTGCTCCTGCTCGGAGTGGGGGAGTGCAGGAAAGATGGAGATGTTCCATTCTGGTGGAGCAAGGAGTCTACTGGTCATGAGGGTTGGCAGAAGAACAAATAAGCTGACAGATTTTGGCAACCTGCTTTAGGAAATAGGTCTGTTGTCCTTGGGAAGCAAAAAGTCATTTGTCTCACAGCCAGCAGAGATGTGTGGGTAAACAGGTGATGAATGTGGATTGTGAGTAGACAGATAGAAGAAAACGCTGGGCACTCTGGTTTTCAAAAGACAGGTTATCAGTCATCTAGAATTTGTTTTCCTGTCCCTAGAGTTGCAGCTTATCTGAGCTTCTAGTTGACAATGAAGGGAAGGGCACAAAAGAACTGCTTGCATTGTGAGAGCAAGCCCTATGGTGGGAGAAGCCCCTAGGAAAATGGGTTCATTGCTGTGTGATGCAGCTACAGAACTCCCTGTCTCAGGATGCTGTGGGTGCTAAAATTTTGCTAGCAATGACTAGCCAAGTTCATGGAGTCTAGCTCTACTGGAGGTTGTTAAAAGCAAAGACAACTCTCCAAGAAGTCTGTGAGTCATAAGTGATATGGAGCCTGGCAAAGCACCCTGGAGAGGAATCACTGCATGCCTGCCCTTATCTTATACTCCTTCCTTTGTATCCACTTGCTGGTCCTGGCTGGAGACAGGATACTGTGCTGGATATTCTGACCCCAAATAGCACATGAGCAGCTGCTTGTCTCATACTCTGAACGATGATCCCGGTAGTGCAATGACGTACCATCTTTATCACACAGTAAGCCATTAAAAGCCAGAATTATTAGCCTGGACATGTTGTCACATGCAGAAGTGGCTCTTACCTTGGTGACAGCAGGGTCCACCCCCACCAGAAATTTATAAACCTCACTAAAATCTTTCTTTCTTTCTTTTTTGCCTTAACAATGGCATAGAATGGTGGCAAAACACAACAGAGGTTTAGGTAATAGTTTTATACAAAACAGTAACAGTAGATGTTGCTTGTTACCAAGACAGCACTAACAAGTTTAGAATATTTAGCTGTTAAGTATTAGGGAGAAAAAGAAAAAAAAGTCCACTGCTTTGTAAAGGACTTTACTTTCTCCTAAACACCCTTTCTTGACTGAAGTTCTGTTGCTAATAGTTCCTTTATGTGAGCTTGGAAAGAATCAGCAAAATCCCCAATCTGTAAAAAGTGAAGACAGGCAACAACTTATTAAAATATGTGGCAAATACCCAAATACCTACATACTTATATATATTTAATCAAAGCTTAAACATATTGCAGAGTTCTTGTGCATCTGTGTGTCAGCACAATAACCCTTAGAGTGGATTTTAATGGCTATCCTTAAGTGCATAAAGATGGACATTTGTCAACTTGGACATAGCAAAAAAAAGCTTTTGTAGAAAAAGGTATAAGGACCTTTACAGGTAATGGTCATTTTTTCAAATTTTCCAGTCTATAAGAAATAAATATTCTTGTCTTAGTATCTTACCAAAGGATAACCTCTACTGTTCTTGCTTTGTGCGATATTGAAGTACTCTTAATTCCACATTGTATTAAACACATGCAAACACAGGCATGTCTACCTGTGTTGGAACTGCCAGCGGTCACAAGGATGTCATAGATAGGTTTCAGGGCTGAGTCAGTGCCTTGCCCTGTAGGACTGTATAATGTGGACACGTCAGCTGTGACAGCATTAGGTCAGGTAAATCTTCATCATTTCATGGCATGAATGTGACTATGACAATATGGCATGTTTTTGACCCAATTCTGTCATTATATAATTATTAATACAAGTGCATTGCTATTATCACATAGCTCATAAGGACAACACAACCTTTGTGCATCTCTTGCTTGTGTTTATCTAGTAATTCCTTTGTATCTTGCCTCCTCTTTTCACAGACAGGCTTCAATGTGTCTTTTCAGAGCAGCACAGCAGGGACTGGTGAAATTTGTAATAAGCTGGAGAAATTTTTCTGTCTGAAGTGCTTCTTATTGGAATATAAAATGCAGCTAACACATTGTGTCAAAGTGTAAAAAATTCTTATTGGGGTCATGCCTGAGGTAGAGCAGGTTTTTTTTGTTGTTCGTCTGAACATTAAAAAACAACAACAACAACAACAACAAAACAACAAAAAAACCACCCATAGAATAAGAAGAAAAGTAATTTTAGATTAGATAAAATTGATTTATTTTTCTTGAAAAAGAAAAAAAAAACCTGAGAAATATTTGTTTTTGGAGTTGACAGCCAGTGTTATATTCCCACAAAACCATTTTTGTTCCATTTTTGAGTCCAAAAGAGAGTGATCACAAATAAAAAGTATCATTTTGATTTAGGTTTAGTTGGCCTCTTTAAGTTGCTTAATCTCTTTTGAAACAAAAAGCCATTTTAAGAAATGAAAGGATCCATGTGTAACATTGTGTCATCTCCACCGAAGTATCACCTCTTCCTTTGATCATACTGTCCCTGACTTTGCGAATAGTCAGTCCTCACAGCTGTATTGCTCAGTGATGACAAACTCTGCCAGAACATTTTTCCAAGTTCTATCTGTAGTGTAATTATCATCAGCTTTAATGTTGCCCTGATTTATTACTTGTAAACTGCATTGTTTTTCTACAATCTCACATACAGAATTATTTGTGAAAGCAGGAAATGTGTCTTATTACCTCCTAATCATTTTAGATATAATCTATCTGGATGTCTTTCAGCTAATATGTCTAATTATCTCACTCTCTGTAAGGGCCCTACCAAAATATGGGCACAACTAATAATAGATAATTAATTATATTAATCACTGCTAATAATTTTAGATGTCTGTCTGAATCTGACACATACTAATGTAGCAGTTAAAAGCATACCAAGCCCCCATGCTGGGATCTAATTGGAGAGAAGCCAGCTATAATATCACTTCTGAGCATAAATTAGGAAGGTCACTACTTTCTTAATGACAATATTATAATGACATCCTCTGAATAGTAATACCCTTCTAGAATTACTTTTTTTTTTTAATTTTTATTGTTTTTAAGTATATGTGGTAAACTACCATTTATCCAGGGAATTCACTATCCAGCAAGGCAGACAAACTTCAGAGGAAGTGCCAGGTCACGTAACTTGGTGAAAACAGGTGCGATGAACAGATGAGGAGACACATTGAAGTGCCTCACGTGTAACTTGCATGTAACTTCTGAATAGCCCTTGTACAAACCAGCGTGCCTCTTTCCCCTGAGGCTAAAGAAAGGTGATATTGGATGTGAACCAACTTGCTCCTCTCAGAAATGCCACTGTACTTCATGTGAATTCTTATCTGGAAGCAAATTTCTTTCCCAAACTCTGTGCCGTTGATGGTGCATGAGGAAGTGTCATTAAGGGTTGTCCCGAACAGTCTGGAGTAACAACAGCCCATAAACTTTAATCTGCAGCCTCTTTCCATGCTCAGGGAAGTGGAAGCTGAAGTCATGCAATCATTCTCCCAATAACATATTATTTATTCGTAGTCACTAGACCCACCTGCATATAAAAGACAGGTAAAGAGGGCAGCAATTAAATCAGAATAAAAGCGCACATGAATAATATGTTAATTTAGCTACCTTTTATTCCTCTAGAATATCAAAAAAGAGATTCTTCTCAAATAAACTTACTATGAAAACGTAATTAACGACTACTTTTTTCAATATTTAACTTTACAGGCTGATTGGGTATATTCAAAGTCTGAGCTGTGCTGCTGACTCAGGGAACTCACATCTCTTTCTCCCCTGGCCTTTCCCTAATTCTCAGCCTCCACAAGGAACGACGATTTTTTTCAGCTACGGGCAATGAGAAAAAAAAAAAAGATAAAAAAAAAAGCCTAGAATAAATATAAACCTGAAAATTTTAGACTTATTTGAGAATTCATGAGAATAGTAAAGTTAATTACGTGTGTTAAGTTAGTGCTTAGTATTAGAAAAGTCTAGGCTGTAGAGTACTCAATATCCTGTGGACAGATGAAGAAAATATCTCTGATGAGTTTGTTTCCAGAAAGGTGGAGAAAACCACCTTTTCTCTCCATACGTGGAAAAAGCAGAGGAGTGGGTAGGGATGACTAGGTAGTCAGATGGAGGTAAGTTTAGCAGAAAAATAAGTTTCTTGGCTTATTCCTTGCCCAAGATTAAAGCAGAAGCAATTGCATTGTTTTGTTTGGATGTACAAACTCTGCAAAATGCCAAAGCATTCTGCTTCCTTAATGAAACGATTTATTTTTTTTTTTTTTCAGCAGTTTTCCCTGTGTGTGTTTGGCTGCTTACTGGCTGGTCATTAACATATTCTCCAGTTAGCCTAGACAAGATGAATGGTGTCTGACGAATTTCTGTGAGATAGTAAGTGCTCTCTGTGCTCTATGCACTCCGTGCCCAGCTCTTTCACATTAGCTTTACGTCGCTCATGGCTGACCCAGTGCAGACAGCAATACCCACTGCCTTCTGTCACATCACAGGGGCGGGTGAAAGTGGACTTCAGTCAGTCACTCGCTGGCAGTGTGAGACAAGTAACTGGAGATGAGCAGAAGACATATATAACTGTGGCACAATTTATTGTCAGATGATTATAGTTGTCCCTGACAAGGCTTGGTGAAGAGGACTTGTCCCCATAATGTGGCTTCAGACCATATCAGTATGGTAAGAGATGTTTCTTGGAAAAAAAAAAAAGGTCCCTATTCATGTTATGGAAACACAATAGGCAAAAGATAAAATGCTTAAGACAGGATAACATGCACAGGTGTGAAAAACGGCTGTGTTCTCTGCCTGGTTATATTTCAGTATATGTGAAAAGATGTGGTATGTATGAAGAGAGCAGACCATTTTCTCAAGGTTTCATCTTTCAGAAACTACTCTGCTGTTTTGTCCGTGGGCAGCTGAAGTCAACAAAAGACATTATTCTTCTCCACAGACAGCAGCTCTCTTTCATCTACTTGGAGCACATTAACTTCTGCCATGTCCCTTCCATATAATTTCATGGGCACGCTTTGGCAGCTGCGCCCAGCAGCTGTTAGTGCATGCAGCTACCGCATGCTAAAACAGCTGGTTTATCACTGGTAGGCTGTCTTCCTATTCAGCACTTGTATTTGTTATTTACCGAATACGACTTGTTTTCTCACTTTAATCACAACCTACTGAAATCCACGGAAAAAGTTCTGTCTACTTCAACAGTCTATGGGCAATGGTGCAGTTGCTGTCCTTGATTTTACTGAAGCCAGGATTTAACACAGAGGTTAAACTTGTCTGCTGATTTCACAGAATCACAGAATCACAGGATTGTAGAGGTTGGAAGGGACCTCGAAAGATCATCGGGTCCAACCCCCCTGCCAAAGCAGGTTCCTTAGAGCAGGCTGCCCAGGTAGGTGTCCAGACGGGCCTTGAATATCTCCAGAGAAGGAGACTTCACAACCTCCCTGGGCAGCCTGTCCCAGTGCTCCGTCACCCTCACCGTGAAGAAGTTCTTTCGCATGTTGGTGCAGAGCCTCCTGTGATCCATTTTTTGACCACTGCACCTTGTCCTGTCCCCACAAACCACTGAAAAGAGGTTGGCCAAATCCCTCTGTCTCCCACACCTCAGGTATTTATACACATTGGTGAGATCCCCTCTCAGTCTTCTTTTCTCCAGGCTGAACAGACCCAGGTCTCTCAGCCTTTCCTCATAGGGAAGATGCTCCAGGCCCCATATCATCTTTGTGGCCCTCCGCTGGACTCTTTCCAGGAGATCCCTGTCTTTTTTGTACCGGGGAGCCCAGAACTGGACACAGTACTCCAGGTGAGGCCTGACCAGGGCAGAGTAGGGGGGGAGGATCACCTCCCTTGACCTGCTGGCCACGCTCCTTTTAATGCACTCCAGGATCCCATTGGCCCTCTTGGCCACGAGGGCACACTGCTGGCTCATGGTCAGCCTGTCGTCCACCAGGAACCCCAGGTCCTTCTCCTCAGAGCTCCTCTCCAGCAGGTCGTCCCCCAGCCTGTACTGATATGTGTGGTTGTTCCTTCCCAGGTGCAGGACTCTACACTTGCTCTTATTAAACCTCATTTGGTTTCTTCCTGCCCATCTCTCCAGCCTGTCCAGGTCTTATTGAATGGCAGCACAGCCTTCTGGCTTGTCAGCCACTCCTCCCAGCTTTGTGTCATCAGTGTACTTGCTGAGGGCAGACGCTATTCCCTCATCAAGGTCGTCGATGAAGATGTTGAACAAGACTGGACCCAGCACCGACCCCTGGGGAACGCCGCTAGTCACAGGTCTCCAGCCGGACTCTGCACCGCCGATCACCACCCTCTGAGCTCAGCCAGTCAGCCAGTCAGCCAGTCAGCCAGTTCTCAACCCACCTTACTGTCCACTCCTCTATCCCACACTTTCTCAGCTTTGCTATCAGGATGTCATGGGAGACAGTATCGAAAGCCTTGCTAAAGTCAAGGTAGATGACATCCACTGCTCTCTCTCCATCTACCCAGCTGGTGATGCCATCATAGAAGGCAACGAGGTTGGTCGAACATGACTTCCCCTTGGTGAATCCATGCGGACTACTCCTCATAACATTCTTCTCTTTCCCCATGAGGTGTTTCCTTCGTGAGAAGAGAAGTATGCTCAGGCAGGGACACTTGCTTACTTTACATTTGTATGTCTCCAGCCTCCAGAGGAGACTGTGTTTGTGCATTGCAGAATGTGTAATTAGGCAACATGGAGATGCTCCTCAGAGAAGGGATGCTCCTCATGTCTTCACATAACAACAGCCTGCGACAGGAAATGCTGCTTAAGAAAAGTGCATCCTGATTTGGCAGCTACTGCTGATTGTATTAGGAGAAATACCCACAGTCTCTCTTGATTAGGGCAATCATTCTTTTCAACTTAATTAAAGGACCGTTAGAAAGTTTCTGTCTGAGATCTCCAACTGTCTTAGCACTGAGTTCATGAAATAAGGTCTCGCTTGGTGATTAAACCTTACCCAGACATTGAAAGTTGTATTTTCAAGTCACAAAATCACTGCATAACTTTAAGCAAATCTCTTGCCCAGTCTATTTAAATTATATTAATTGCTTTAGGCAAAAGGGAAGCTTAATTAGTTATAGTGCGAAGCGCTTTGAATTCCTCAGCTTGGAATAAAAAATAAAATTACGTAACCGCTGCACTAGTCTTCAGCAGAAAAGCAATAAATACATTATAAAATGTGCAGCTGGATCTGATGGGGGTCTGATACCACCTACATGCAGTAAGTAAATAGATTTGAAGGAATTTGTCGAGCTGACCATTTGAGACCTGTCAGAGTGACAGTCAATTCTTGGGCTATTTGAGAGCCACAAAATTATTTCACTTTAGAAGATATGAGTTGAAATGCACTTTGATACTTCTTTTTATTAAAAAACCCTGTCTTCCACAGGCTTTTAGATTGTCTCTTTTCACATGTCCTTCCAAAACATATCTCCAGCTTCCTCAAGTTGCTGCCACTGAACACAGTAGTGTTATTTTTTATACTCTGCTAAGGAAAGTGACAGGATTTCACTTCATCCAGTCTGTTTTTTACTTCTTCAAATTCATGTGTAGGTCTGTTTGATAGCAACATTATTTTACCTATTTATTTATTTTTAGTTTAAGGGCTCTCAGTATATATTCTGTTTTAAATGATGCTGGAAAACAGACTGGGCTTTTTTTTTTTTTTTTTTTTAACACGGTGTAAGCGGTTTAATGCAATTTATTTAAATCTTCAGATATTCAGATACAGTCTACCAGGAAATACACATGAACAGATATTCTTAATGATCTTAGGGAGAAGATAGTATGAGTGGAACATTAGGAGCATCCTTCTGTAGGAGCAAGGGAAGCAGAAATACTGTATTTGATCCTTTTGTTCTTCTGTTCATCTAGCCAGGTTGTCAATTGTTTTGCACTTATGCATCTACTTCACTCAAAGTAAAGCATTGTGCCACTAAAGAACCTGCCCTTCAAAAAGCCCAACATCCTTACAACTCGTTGTGAATTTTACAGGATTAACAAATTCCTTTATTGGAGAAGGAAGTGACCTGTTTCTGATCAGAGACTTGAAAGCAAAAGAACTTCTGGGCAACACTGCGCTTAATGAACATGTAGCAAAATAAATCACCTCAAGGGCCTCACACTTTTTTCTAAAGAAACATCAGTTCACACTGTCCTTCCTGTGCTGTCTGAGCAGGATTTTCATAACTGTTAACAGACGCAAATAGCCCTTAGCTGAATCACACTTGCTTTTCCTCAATGCCATTCAAGTCAAACAAGGTGCCATGTATAATTAACTACTTCCACATCCTTGGTTTCTGGAGGCTGGAAGACAGCAATTCAAGGACCACTGTGTTTGGTGTTTGTTTGGGCTTAAAGGCAGTGAAATGTCCTGAAAGAAGGGTGGGCCAGGGAAGGCTGTTAACAGGTGGCCACTTGCTATAACTCCCCCAGAGATGCAAGAAGGCAGATAGGGGCTCTGAAGAGGAGTAGAGTACTTGGAGGGGAACCTGTTGCTGAGATATTAGCTCAGGATATACCTTATCCATTGGTCTTTGACTAAATCCAAGATAAATATATTCTCTTGACAAATCACCAAGTTGCACAAGAAGTTATTGTGAATTGGGTGTCTGAAGTCCATTAATGCCTATGTAAACCTGCCTTTACAAAAATGTCAGAATAAGCAAATTTCTTCTCCTTATTCCCCTTATGGTATTTCCTTAGTAGATCTTTTCTATATGGCAGCTCAAAGAAATCCCCTAAAACTTATAAACAGACTGCACTCTACTTTCTTGTCCTAGCTGCTATAGGAAAAGCCTCTGGATCTCCATCTGTCAGATAATTTGTACTGGATCTAGTTACAGCTCTTTAAGAAGAGAGCCTGTCCCCTCCCTCCTTTCTCTACACAAAACATCAAGAATATATTTGGGGAACGGAACTGTAACCATCTGGGACCTGAAGAGATTGTTTATACAGTCTCCATGTTCAGGTATGCTGACCTTGTCTGATCTGTTTTTAGAACTACCCAGTGAATGAGAGTCTACTGCATACCTTGTCAATCAATGTCACCATCCTCATACTTGGCATTCTGTAGCTGAAATAGTCTTTGCTGCAAATTATTCCTGATTTCCTCTGGCTCTTTTTGCAGTGAGCATGAAATGCAATTTTGCATATTTGAAGACTTTTGTCATACTTTCCTCTAATCTCATTTCTTTCTGACTTTCTTTCCCTGGCCATGTTTACCATGTTTGCTTGCTGTCCCATTTTTTTCCCCTCCTGTGCTCTCACAAATTTTTCAAAATTTCTTCTAACATGTGGTGCCTAGAGCTAGTCACTGAATTCTATCTCAGGCTTTCCTACTGCTAATTACAGTGGAATAATTATCACCTACATTTTACATGTCATATACATGGACTGTCATTTCAAACTGAAATGTTCTTTTTGCAGCAGGAATCAGTGTTGGACTAGTCATCCATAATAACGTCTATGTCCTTTCCTGCAGTACTGCTATTAATTCCTCATTTTTTATCGTGAACTCATTTCCCATTGCTAGAAACATATTATGAAAGTTCCAGTCATTTCAAGCTTGTCTTGTTAGTCTCAATCATGCAAGGTGCCCTGCGGGGAAACTATCCCATCTTTGTCTTCCAAATAGATAATAGCTACAGGCCTTCTAAATGATAACGCAGACATGGTCCTATTGTAATAATCATGGCCAACTCTGATCTTAGTGCTTGCATTTCTTCTTCTTCCTTTTTTTTTTTCTCTTTTTTTTTTCCCTTCTATCTACCTTCTATCTATCATTAATGGGAGTCTTCCTGCAACTATACTAATATAAGCCCAACTGAAACACTCCCTGACTTTGATGAAGAAACATCAATAAGCACTTACTGAATGTGCTTTATAGACACTTGTCTAATCACTTCCTGATCCTTTCAGCTAGACCAAATTCCTTAAATTTGCCTACAAAAATACTGTGAAAGAAGGTAACAAAAACTCCTCATAGTTTTATCATAACTAGTCTGTCTCATTTACATGAGAGGTCTATTAACTTGTGGGAGGAAATAAGATTAGTCTGAGATGGGAAGTTCTTGCCAAGTCTTAGCTGTTTTTATTATCTTATGTAGCAGTTGCTTATCTTCTGAAGGTTTAAAAAAAACTTGTTTTAATATCCTTCATTTGTACTGACTCCATTCTCCCTTTTCAAGACACTGACTGTATTTGCTCTTCTCCATTCTCCTAAGACCACTACACTTCTCCACAAGATCTCAAGGCTAAACACTAGTAGTTCAAATACAGCTTCAGTAGCTTAAGGGTCTTCATGTGAGTTTCTAGTCTAGAATACATCTAATTTACTGAAATACTCCTTAGCCTGTTCTTTCTTATTCTAACTTGAACTCTTATCTCATTCTTAAAAAAGAATAGATATAATACTCTATTTTCACTTAACTAGTATTTGAAGACAGAAGAAAAAAAAAGGCATTCAATAATTTAACTTTCTTGTTCATTTGTTGTTATTTCTTCTTTCCAGTTGAAAACCAGACTTACATTTCCTTTGTCTCCTTTTATTTTTTAAACTCCTGATGTGTTTGTACTATCTATTCTGATTGCCTTTCTTTGTTCCATGACAGTTTTATAAGTTGTATGTGGCTGTGCAATTTAGCCTTTCTGACTGTAATTTTCATGATTACTTTGGGGAGAAGAAGGACAAATCAGGCTGTTATTGAATAGACTAAATCTATGTGGATGGTGTCTCTCCTAAAATGATTATCCTATCTAGTCATCTTTTATATAAATTGTTATAATGAAATTTTTATTTGATCTTATCACCTCAAGGATTATCTCATGTCTACAGTATCTTACCCCACATTTAAGGACATTGCAATTTATCTGCTGTTGAATATTTTGTCAGGGAGAATAAGTGAACAATTTTGGTAGCTTGATACAGTGCAGACACTGATTTATCACGCTCAGTTGCCTTGATGAAATAGTATAGCCCAGGTTTGTTTTAAGATATTTGTGTAATATCTAGATGATATCAATAATTCTGTATTGAGCCATGTTTTTAACATCCATAATAATTGTTTCCTCATGACATAGGAAAGTCATAAAACATCAGCTGAAGACTGATGAGTTATAAAACACCCTGACTCATTATATACATGAACACTGCAGAATTTTTGGAACAAATTACTTGACTTGCAATGATAATTAATAATATTTATCTGTCTCTTTTCAACCTGAAAGATTCCAAGGCTTTTCTCAGACATTCAGTAGCTAACACAGAAAATGAGGCATAAAAATCATCTGTATTCCCTCAGGAGAAAATGGGGGAATTGCAGGTTGCTCAAGGCAGAGTTACATTATAGCTGCCAATTAGCCATCCACAGGAACTATATGAAAAAAAAATCATTATCCCAGCTCAGCTGCTAACCTTCTGCTTTACTCTAGGCTAGTTTTCTGACATATCTGCCCTAACATTCCTATTTTAAAAAAATACCTAGTGTTGAAAGCCATGTAGAGACCCTGAAGGGCTGCTAGCATAATCAGAGCTTATGGCTCTCTTGCTGCCTATATGTAAACAGTATGTCTTCATCAGTATGAGTAAAGGATATATCGGTAAAACACAGCATGTTGGGTTTAATATTTCCTTAGCACTCTACAAACATGAACTCATTATCTTTATCTCTTGCAAACTGGGTGACTGATTGTACGATCTCTCTGGCACAAGTCAAGAAACTAAGGTGGGAGGCAAAGCACGCTAATTAAGCTACCATATGAGGCAATGTAAGGTGGCATCAGCATTTTTATAAGTTATCCTTGGGTTCCTAGATAATCAATGGAGCATAGGGTGTGATTCATGTCATCCCAAAGTAGATACATACATTTGGTTAAATGACTCACCCTAAACTTCATTGACTGTGGATTTATTTTCTGTTAACTATACTAAGAATACAAGAAACTTACTCAGATGTCAGTAATTATATTGCCAGATACCAAATTTATTTTGAGAAGTTTTGGAAAACTAGAAAATATGCACCCTGCCCTAAAAGTCAGAAGAGAATGCAATTAACACATCCTTTCAAATCCCCAGTATCCCCACTAAAACAAGGCTACCCTTTACCCTTTAGGATTAAATTAATATCTGTAGAACCTGGATAAAATTACCCCCCCTTCTGCTGTGACAAGCTGTCTCTTCTCTCTGAGAATGACAAGCATAATACTTCTACCATAACCGTCACATTTCTGCTTTGAGAACATGGTACATTTAATCCTCAGCTTGCTCAGGACAACCCAGCAGCAAGACCATGGGGCAAACCTGCTACCCAAGCCCACCAGGTGGAAGCTGACTGCATGAATGGTGGAGAGGCATAACTAAGATGGCATATTTAGTCATTTACTACAGATCTGAGATTTCAGGGACATGACAGCTTCCCTTCATTGGCTGCATGGAGAGCCAGTGAGTGACAGTCTGCATCCTGCGTTGCTTTCATGAATGTCTAAGAGCTTAGGTGTCTTAGGAGCTTGAACAATGGAAGTGACTCCAATTATTGTTTGGAAATATTGATAATTCTTCTAATGTTTGGATAAATAAATATGTAGCATAACCACAGCTTTAGAAACTGTGCAACTGAGAGCCCAATAAATAGGTAGGCTGATAGCTCTTGGTTAGAAAGTAGTTGGGGAAGAAGCAGGAATAGAAACTCATGAGGAAAAAAAAAATCAGTTTCTTTCTATGGGACATATTTCATCCCTACAAAGTAAAGCGGTCTAGATTTTAAAAATCTTTCGGTTTCTTAGGTACATTTCAGATGTATTTTGGGGGGGTCATGTGAAATGTTCTCATGCTTTCAAGGTTTCCTCAGAAGCATATGGTTAATTAAGAAACAAACTCAACAAACGATGGCACAAACAGCATACCAGTGGCTAGCACTTACCCCATCTATCAGACACATGCTGGAGCATAAACATGGGGGTATATTAGCAGTTATTGATGCCATCTGGTCTTTTTCCTATTCTGATTGTATAACAGTTTCTGCATTTTAACACAGCCACGTTGGAGGGAATTGATAATGAGAAATAACAGCCGTCTAAGCACAGGAAATTTAAACAGTTAATGATGTGGAAAATGCATGAGAGAAATAAGGCTGAAACTTTGGCATCCCAGCTCATAAACAAAAGGTAACAGCATCAAACAACACATCTGTCAATTTAAGCACTGAAGTTTTTCCACCTAGGAAAAGAAATTACCTTCTAGAGATTAGAAACAGTATAAACTGCCATGACCCGGAAGCACATTTGAGAGGAAGGGAATTTGATACAAGCTTTTGGCTCATCTGAGCTCTCTGCAGAAGCACTGAAGACGCACAGGCACTATTTGCCGAGGAGTTGTATGCTGCAGGCACACCTGCAAAACGGGATGCCCAGACTGTGCAAGGCAAAGACACAGTGTATGTTGACACAGTTTTTAGTGTACGTTGACAGGGCTTGTATGCAGGATGCTATAGGCTGAACTTGTAAAAGCATGCACATTTTTTGTGCCCACTATATTGTCTTTCATATATGACTCTAAGCATATTGTTAATACTAAACATAGGGAAGAAATAGGGGATACATCTTTCTTTGCCTAGGGAATACTTTTTGAAGTTAAAATTAAAAAAAGTTCTCTTGGTATTTCAAGATGACAAAGTTTTCTTTTTTTTTTTTTTTTTCCCATTTAAAGAACAAAATTAAAGCTAGCTCCTAAAAAGTCCAGCTAACTGATCAGCTACAGAAACCAACAGAGAGAGCCCTCCAGGACAGTCTTTACCCAGTGGCTGAGTGCAAGAAACCGTGATGATAAGAAAATCTGGGTTATCTGCAATCACACTTCATATCTTAGCCTCCAGGCTGTCTTATGCTTTCCTCTTAGAGCCGTCTCATCCTTCATAAGTGGTGGAATATTAATTGAATTAGGAATTTGATCTGATTTTCCTGTCTGTTAAGGCACTGTCAGACTGGGACAATGGCTAGATACTGTTTAAACCTCACTGGTTTTGACTAGAATCTCCATCTTGGATCTGAAGTATCTCTTCTGGCCAGTTTCATTCATATGAAAAGATATAATGAATGGTAATTTTCCAACAAAAATAATATTTTGCCTAAACATTTGTATCCTACTTGGATGTATAGCACTTCTGCACTGATGTGAGCAGGACAGAACTTGGGAACCCTGCAACATCTCCGTCAGATTTCCTGAGTGATCTTGCATGAGTCACTTAATCTTTTGAGTTTTGCTTTTGTCCTCTATCTCATCTAGGATTTCTGTGCTTCTTTCTTGTTTGTAAGCAGAACAGCAGAACCATTTCCGGAGGGTGGTGGGTGACGGGTGGAATATTTACTGTAGTTGAAAAGTGTGCAAGAAATGCTTTCTTTCTTTTTAACTGCTCTGTAAACTTTGCTCTGAAAGTTTCGATGCTTCCATGGCTGTTCATCAGCTTATCACAAGTTAGCTGTGTCATATCCAAAGAACTTATCTTTTCATTATTTTCTCATTCTTTCAACATATACTTCATCTTAAATGATACACCAGCAGGAGGAAAAAAAAATAAACACCTGCTGTTCCTGTCTATGTTCTGCAGCTAGAGAAAATGAGTCATTAGTTCAGTGTCAGTTTCCAGCCCACTTGCAAAATCTGTGAATGCTAACCTTACATTTGCCACCCTTTTGTGTTTTAGGAAAATGTCCGGCCATTAGTCCGTACCTCTAGCAAAGTAAGCAACACAGATTTCTATAAAGGGAGCAACTCAGAGTACTTTTTGCTGGGAGTAAAGGTGGAAGTGTTTACAGGTCATGTTATTGTTTATTTTTGATTTACGTAACCCTGAAAGTGGTTCAGTGCAGACCCCTACATAGAGAATTTAATCCAACTGAGGATAATCTTGCTTTTCACATTTATTTTATATGCAGTGTCATGGGCTATCTCCTTTCCAGTCCCCTTATCCCAATGATTTTGGGACTGCACTATTATAGTCATTGCTGCCAAATGGGATTAGCAAGGAAGTGAGTTTTTTTCCTTGAGCATACAAAAGGCTGTGAGTGTGGGGGATTCCTGCATACTCACCACCCACTTGCTGGTCAAACTGGGACAATCCTGAGTGTGGTCATGTACCCCTAGGCTTCCCCAGTGCCCACTGATTTCATACCTGTGTAGGGATTATCAGGCTGCTCAGTCTCAATGAAGACTTAATTCCGGTCTCATTATGCAAAAGCATTCTGGGAGGAATACCCTAAAGCCTTCTACATCCCCAGTGGCTAAAGCATGACTGTTTGTGGGTGAGGCGTTAGCATCTTTGGTCTTGCTCACAGCAGACCCGTATTTGTATTGGATTTTTCTCTTTCAGAATTTTCTCTTTTTGTTGTTGTTGCTTTCAAAGAAAGGCCAAACATTACCTGAACATAAATCCTGACCTAACTCTGGGAGCAGACACTGGGCGCTAGAGCCACTGCTATACCTGACTCGGTGCTAAAAACCTGGGCCAAAGGCCACTACAACGAAACCTTGCAGCAGTTTGCTTCAAGCCTTGTGCAGAAAGTGACCCAGGGAAAAGGGAAAATTGGGAAGCTGCATTTATTCAGAGTACAAAATGGAATAGGAGAAGAAAATACGAATTCCCACTTAATCATCTGACAGTGCGTCATTACATTGTGAAAACCAAGGCAGCAACCTGTCAGCACCAAAGCAACAAACTGTCACCATCTTCCCCAGATTTTAAGAATGGTGCAGCACACCTGTTTTCGGAGGAGGAAAGCTGCAGCCAGTGCTGAGTGACTGTTTCCATGGTTGAGTGGAGGAAGCAGACCTCAGTTTCTGTTCATCACAGTCAGTAAATGTCGGCGTCATTCACAAACTGCGGATTTGTTCACACTTAACAGTCTTTTCACACTGCTCCACTGAGAGTTTGACTGTAACAGTAAAAATACCTTGCAGTTTGAAGGTACTTCTCCCCATAGCACTTCAGAGTCGTCTACAAACACAAATTAATTCAACTTCACAGACCTCCTGGTGTAAGACCTTATCCTACTGGTTAAACAGAGGGAAAAATATTGATCAAATAATACAATAAAATAAATAATAATAGTAGTAATAATGATAATAAAACACATAGATTTGGGATCCTGGAGACTCAGGGACATAGGACAATATGATACTTCAACTAATCAAAATTGCAGGAGCCATCTGTAACACAAAACAGATTGAGTTACCTGACTACCCATGCTTATGTCTCCTGGGAATCACTCAGCTGCTCCTCACACAGATGGGATTCTTGCTTACATAAAAACCAGGTGGGAAAATGACTATAAAAATCCTTTTTTGTCTACTTTTTTTTTCCTTTTCTTTTTTTTTTTTTTTTCTTCTTCTCAGTTACCTCTGCTTGTTTTCTATTATTATCAGCACTATACAGCCCATTCAACTCTGGGATGATTAGGGGAATTTGATCCTTCTCCTTTTATTGGGCCAAATGTTTTAATCCATCTTCAGAAATTTCATTGGAGTCCCTACTTCTGCTGAAAGAAATAACTCAGGTAAATAGGCAGTGAGGTTTTTTTTAGAACAATGGTATGGAAAAAAATCATTCAGGATATCTGGATGTGTCTTACAGCCACAAAGTTTTCAGCTAAGGTCTAGGTGTGGTATATTACAAGGCAGATAGATGTTAGGCTCACAGATATTAGGTATATTCTAATGTTACTTAGAAACTTTTTTGTATTATGTCTGCAAGGGCACTAGCAGTGGTGAAAACTCACTTTGTCTCCTCAAGCTTTTCTCTAAAGAGCACTGGTATCTCTCAAATGTTATTTATGACTAGTGGGTTGGAAGAGGAGGACCAAAGGTTTATACATTTTAAGAATAGGCTTTTCATCTGAAATCAATTCAGACTAACAGTTTAAGAATAAATAGAAATGTTTCTGGTTGTGCAAATGCTTCCACATAGAGATTTTGCCCAATAACTATCAACTTTATTGTGCCTAAAGAATAAGTTCTTGTTCATCAGCTGACAAGTGACTTACTAACTGGGTATACACACATTCTATACCAGTAGGTGAAAAGATTTATTTTAAGTCACCACTGCTAGGGATTGAGGCAAAGCCATATCATGTTGTGCCACAATGGTCTAGAAGCATGGAGGAAGCTATGGTGGAATTCATCTTGCATGACTTTAAGAGTTGGTGAAGGTAACACAAAACTGTTTGTATCACTGAAGAGTTTTTCTCCACTTGATCCCATGTGAACCTTTTCATCCTTCTTTAGGTGGATGGCCAGAGCAGATCTATTTTCATTTTTCCAGGGAAAATTGAACTAGTAGACACACGCATAAGTGGAAGAAGTAGATGCATAAGTGGAAGATGGTGTGGGAAACTTATCCTCCTATTAGATGAGAATTTTAAGAGTATGTTTTTTTCAGTGGATGAAGCTTTTAAGTAAAAGTTCTAAGTATCATTTATAAAATTATAAAATAACCTCCTTTGGTTTAGAGTACTAAAAATAATGAAATCCAATGGACAGAATAATATCATTATCCAGACAGTGTAAAGGAAACACTTTTTGTTCTTGAATCAGCCACTTCTTTTCTTTCATAAAGATGAATAAGAAGTGGCACGTATTATAGCCTGGATAAATACAGACAGCTAGACAGACTGAAATCCCAGTATTTCCACCAAACATTTTTATCTTCCTTTGTCTCCACCTATACGTCGACGATTTTTCTGAACTCCCAAAGCAAGTCAGCAAAACAGCTGGACTGGAGCACAGCTTCCAGAATCCTGGTTTCATTGCTCAGTTATGAATGTGAAGAATGTCTGCATCACTACTGAATAAACAATTAGTTTAATAAAATAATGAACTGGGTTATTTTTTAATCCTTTGATAATATAAACATGATAATATAAACAATCCCAATCATTGGACTCTTCCTGATCAAAATGCACTAATTTATATTACTTGTAAAAAAACGTAGATGATTGCCAAGAAGCACAAGAGAACGAGGGATCCTAATAGACTGTTAACAAATGTTTATTGAAGTGTTGTACTGGTATCTAGGCCTCTCTAGGAAGGGGTTTAGCACATATGGATCAGAACACCAATTCCTCTTATGGAGGATACTGTGGTTTAAGCACTAGTCACCAGTCAAGTAAGACAAGAGGGTATTTAGTCTATAAAAAACTAGCATGTATGTTTACTTCAATATGCAATGAGGAGAGACTACATAAATGAAAGCTATAAAGAAAAGATGTTGAGAAGTGAAGAAATACTAGGAATACGTACTGGGGGGAATTAATTCTTGATTTGAGTGCTGTTGTCTGTAGATTGGTCATGAAGTAAGGATGTGTTGTGTTTAATTGGAGACATGGTGGTTAACATTTTCTTATGCTGTGTTGTTCAAGAAGTAAAATGAATATTGTTTTTCTGTTTTCACAGTGTGAACAATAACCATTAAAAGAAATATATTCTCAAGAGATTTTAAAGTAGGAACGTCCTCTTCAATTACACAGATCTCTCTCATTGAGCCTTTCAGTCCCAGGATTCTGTAGTGGTAACCAGCAGAATGCCATTACTGCAATCCATTCAAAAGAAACAGGAAACTGGGGTAGCTGAGAAGTAAAAATACATTGCTAAGGCTACTATCTCTCTAGCACTGCTTCTGTGAAATACTGATGTCCCTTATTCTGCTCCTCTCAGCACCCAGCATCTGGGTTTCTTTCCCTGACTAATGATTTTTGCTTGGGCTCTTAAGCAACACATTTTCATATTTGTTGAACAACAACAACAACAAAAAAGCACAGAAGTGTGGTATTTTTAGTGGTATGGGGCTACCTGACCCCAAAGGGACCTTCTGAAGATATCATGCCTTAGGAGACGGAAGACATGATTCACCACCTAAGTATCCGGTGCAGAGAAGATCCACATTTCTCTGTTGTTTTTGTTTGTTTGTTTGTTTTTCAGGGTGACTAGTTTGCTTTGCAAAAGAAAGCAAAGAAGCAGATAAGATAATGAATTTCTCTTCTCTCCACCTTATAGGGTGTACTGTGTCCTTGGATATGTTAGCACGGAGATGTCCTCATATTCTTAAATATACAGAATCACATCCTATTTTACTTGGATTTTTTCTGAAAATGTGTGCAGGAAATAGGCTCTCCTACTCAGGCACTGTTTAAGGGCCACCTGCAGCAGACTTTAGGTTATCAACTGGACAGTTACAAAATTGTTAAAGGAAGATGAGTCAATACTGCCATAAATGTGTTGTAAAAAATAGTTTTCCTGTATAGTTTAACTAATACGAGTTTATTTTTTCCCACAAGACATATATCTTATGGTATATATTTATAAAACCCTTAACCCTTAATAGGTTTTCTGCCAAGTCTATCTGGGGTTGAATTTTAGTGTTGGAGAACATTTACCACAAAAAGATAAAGACACCTTATGATGGCACAAATACTCCCTCCTGGACTGTTCCGTCTGCTCAGGTTTCAGGGAACAGATGCCAGGATGAATTTCCAACCTGGGGAATGTGGCTGAGTGAAAGAATGGCTTGTGGCAGCAACAGCTTCCAAATTAAGAAGGAACATCTTTAAAAAAAGGCAGAAAAATAACCTTTAAACACAGATTCAGTAAAGTGCACTGGAAACAGAGTGATAGGAAGATAATTAATCTGGAAGTCTATTGCAAAGGCAAGTGAAGAGTGCACTGCCAAACAGGGTGAATGACGTCTCCTGATAATGGTTTGTGGTTATTTTGGAGAAAAATAATATATTGAAAGGAAATATATATATATATATATTTTAAAAAGTATTCAAAGCAGCATTGAGCTTTAAAAACTCAGCTTTCATTTTTAGATAGAAAATCATTGCAATGTTAAAATGCAGAGAGACAATTAAGGGCTGGAAATATTTTGATAACAATCTTCACAGGCTTAAAATAGCAAGTTGTTTCTTTCCCTAATAAAACAGCTCTGTGTATCACATATGAGATTTTCAGGCAATGAAGCTTCCAGGCTAGAAATACTTTAAAGCTAAACACTTTTTTAAAATAGACTCCTGCTCTTCCACCAACTTTTTAAGCAGATTCTTTTAAGAGTAATAAATCATCTATTTTTAGCCTGTACTATGTGTCCCAGAGGATTTTGTCTCACAACCTGTAGCAATAGTGTGCCTGAAAACTCACCGAATGCAATGAATTATTTCCTCACTCCAAATCAAGTTCTCTCTCTCTCCCTCTCTCTCTCTTTTCTCAAGTCTTGAAATAATAATGAGATTGTACAGAAATATTAGAGTGATAACTTCTCTGGATTTAAATTTATAATCAGACAGCATAATTAGGTACTTTTATAACTCAGTTGTTATTTACTTAACACAGCATAATTACTTAATTACATTATAATAAGAGCTTTTTGAATAATTTGATTCAAACTTTTTTAAAATTCTTTTTACTTTCATTAATGAGTTCATTGGTGATATTTTTTCTTAAGCATTTCTACTAGTCAGAATTAATAGTGTATTAAATGTGTTAAATGGCAAGTATGGGAAATGTAAATTATAATATAGAAAATATAACTCATTTCAAGGAAAGCACTTAGGACTGAAGCATTAAATAGACATGCATCTTTGAGTCTCTGGGTATAACAAATATTGACTGTCATCATGCAATAAGTTAATTCTGCAGTGTTAAGAGAACTTCCACGTATAGCATCACGGACCATTGACTATCTAATGTGAATGTCAGAGTGTTTTATTGCTTGAACATTGTGGACTTGAGCCATAGCTTACTGAAACTCATTGAAATACTTTTACTGACTTTCGTGAGCTTTGAGTTGAGCTCAATATTTTCACAATTAAGTTTTTTTTTGTTTTGTTTTGTTTTTTTCCTCCTTAATGAGGCTCAAGGTCAGTAGGAGCCAGTGAAACGTTCTTCTGTCAGGAAGCACAGCTTTCCCAATGGACAGAAGTGATATTGCTATCACTCCAGTGAACAAGGAAAAAAGCACAGTAGGGAAGAAGACAGAGTGGTTGTAGGACATCCATAGGCTCTGAAAAACTGAATTCAAATCTCTGATCTGTTTCACTCTTACTGGATAACCTTAGGCAAATAATTTATCGTAACATGAACAGATCACCTTTTACTTCTCTTAAACTTCTAACGTCATGAAAGCAAGGCAGAAAAAACTTATCTAACCTCTTTAGGTTCCAGGTTGCCAGAAATATCAAAGGTTACCCTCATCTGGAGTTTCACAGCTATTTATTTTCAAGAATAGACCAGTCACAATCTCTAAATAAAATGATATCTTAATAACTTTCTCTTGGGTACAATGAGAAGAATTACACTATAACTCTGTGCTGGGATTGTTTGGTATCCTTTCATTACAGATATAGGTGGAAATAGAACAGTCAGTGAAGTCTGGGATGTAATTTCTCCTACTAACTGTGTGTAACTGTTTTAATCTGGCAGAACCACCCTAGACTGTAATGACTTTGAATGTGATTTTGAAGTGACTCAGTCAGGTGTACCTCATGCCCGCAATGGAAACATCCATGTTTAATCTGAATAAATTCACTTCTAATATGTCCTAATGTTACTTTGCAACAAGTACTTAGAAAGGGTCTCTCGCTATGTTTCACAACCAAAACAAAAGAGTCTCATTGCCTCAGAAGTTTAAGAGTGCCAGCTTTTGGTACCCATAACTCTCATAGGCTTCATTTAACTCATTTAAAAGCAAGTGGTGGTGATACTATACCTGTTTGACTTCCCTTCATAATGCTCAGAAAAATATACAGAGAAAGGATTTAACATATTAAGCACTATAGGTAAGGCAGGAAATGAAAGAATGGAAAATGTTTCCATGTAGATTGTCATGAAGGACCAACTCCTGTGATGTATGAGAAGCAATAAGAGGACAACCTGGAGCTCAGATTGCCACTTTGTAGTGGTACTTAACCATGAAACAAGAATAAACATTCCCTGGTTTAACACAAAGAAAATTAGAAGCTCACCCATATTAGATAAGAGCCAGACCCAGCTGGCTCCAAAAGGGACCTGCTGCTAGCTAGAGCGAGCCAGTGAGCAACACTGGTTGTGCCTTGTGAGAGCAAATTTAAGAAAGCAGGGAAAAAACGGCTGCACAACAGCAGCTGGGAGAGAGGAATGAGAAATGGGAGAGAAGCAGCCCTGCAGCCCCCCAGGTGAGTGCAGCAGGAGGGCAGGAGGTGCTCCAGGCACGCAGCAGCAGTTCCCCTGCGGCCTGTGGAGAGGCCCCTGGTGGAGCAGGCTGTCCCCCTGCAGCCCACGGGTCCCACACGGAGCAGATCTCCACGCTGCAGCCCGTGGAGGAGCCCCCGGTGGAGCAGGTGGATGTGGCCTGGAGGAGGCTGCGGCCCATGGAGAGCCCCCGCAGGAGCAGGCCCCGGGCCGGAGCTGCAGCCCGTGGAGAGGAGCCCACGCAGGAGCAGGGGGGCTGGGGGGAGCTGCCGCCCGTGGGGGACCCGTGCTGGAGCAGTTTGCTCCTGGGGGATGGACCCCGTGGGACGGAGCCGTGTGGGAGCAGTTCCTGAAGAGCTGCTGCCTGTGGGCAGCCCCCGCAGGCTCAGTTCGGGAAGGACGGCATCCCGTGGGAGGGACCCCATGGAGCAGGGGCAGAGAGTGAAGATGGAGGAGCAGAGATGAAGTGTCACTGACCCTTCCAGTAGTTAGCAGCCATGGAGCTTGCCATTATATTCTACTCTTAAAATGTCATCTGTCATTTCTTCTGGACCTGCAAAGAGAAGATTTCTTCTCCAGAAGCATAGCTGAACTCCAGCAGGGCAGCAGCATTCTTTAACTCATTGACAACATAATCGCACTAAGTCCTGACAAGGTTTATTCATTGCTGATTATTATTCTGTCTTCCCCTCTTCTTTCACCTCACATGCCGTTCACTCCTGGTTGCCATGGAGATGCTACACAGTATTAGTCTAACTTTAGATTAGCCTTGTAACCTTGCATACTTTAAAATTCTTTATGTTTCTTAGCAACTCAGCTGAATATCTAGATCTTCCAGCTATTCTCTTAGAGACTGGAAGAATGAATTTACCATCCCTGGGCACAGGTGTTGCCTGTAAGTCTGTGGCAAGGGAGAAGATGATGCCTTGCCTACATGTGTGTAATTCATATCTTCTTTCTCCCAGGTCTGAGGATGTTCTCTGAACAGTCAATGAGAATGAAGGGAGTTCTCACATAAACAGGTCCTGCAAGGGTTTTCATCACAACAGCCTTTCTTTGCAGCTGGAACAAAAGCAGATCCTAAGGAAAAGATTAATAAATTAAATGTCAAGAATTTTGCAAAGATAAGCTTGAAAAAAAAAGGAGGTTTGATGAAAATGTGACACAGCTATCCATTTCTATACCAAAATAGCATTGTAGGACTAAACCTCAAAGAAACGTTCAGTTATTATTTGGGCAAGAAGTCTGTATAAATTTTTAGATAGTTTAGGGCACTAAGTGTAACCTGATCATTGGTATAACTGCATGGTAGTTAACAGAACAATCAATTTTAATGATTCAGTGTCACAGAAGTTTCCCATCTGAAGGGAGGAAAGAAGGCAAAAATCTCTTGGCAGCAGCATTCATCCATTTATCTCTGGCTCCGACAAACCCCAGCGCTCTTGAGTGCTACAGAAGGCATTTGTAATGGACAAAACTGCAGTGGAAAAATCTGAGTAAGTCCCCCAGACAAGATACACCTATAGCAGTGATCCTGGAGACCAACATTCTCCGTCTATTTTCTAATTACCCATTCACAGGAGATGGTATAAATGCTTATGTTTATTCAGTTAAGCCTCCTTAGGGCCGTATGAAACCACAGATATTTACAGAAACTTTTGGTAGTGGTGTCACAGGACAATGCACATTTAAAATGCAAATAACAAACAAAGAAGTTTTACCTATTTAAAATGTTTACATTTTATAGATGTTCCTACAGCTAACAAAACACAGCAAAAACAGCTCTCAGAAATACCAGAGTTTCTAAAACAATTCAGACAAAATATTCCTAAAGGGAGCCAAGTGGGAATAAGTTTCATGCATTCACATCTAGTGCACGCCTTATCTATCATGTCTCATTTAGCTTCCTATTAGTCCTGTACTTTTCCCCTCTTCTTTAACCTGTGCTTTGTTTTGTTATGTGTAAAAAGGAAACAAACTGCTGGCAGAGCAGCCTCCCTGTTTGGCACCCTAGACTTCTGTCTGATAGAGGCTACTATGCTGGAGGATGCCCCAGGGGATAGAAGCAGGTAGCAGTTCTGTAGCTCTCCTCCTCTTTGAGGAACAGCTGGAACAATTTCCTTGGTAACACTTCTGTAGTGAAACCACTGTGGATTCATTTGGGTTTCACATACATCACAAGGGTAGAATCAAGCCAGTTTTAGCTTCTTCATGTAGACTCACATGTAGCATTAAATAGGAAGCAATTCTAATTACTTGGAGATCAAAACCCTAAATTTCAGACCATAGTCATCACTCACTTAGGGTAATGAATTTAATGTAACTCTCATCTTTAGACTACAGAAATATACTTATGTCTATCCACCCCTACTCCTCAACCAAAAAGTGAAGCCAGAGTATTTTGGGAATCAGCTGTATTGGTAAAGGTCAACAGCAATGGTGAATTTCAGAGACACAGTTTCTCTGACTGGAAGAAAGTCCAGAAAAAGTAAAACTTGCCCAGAGCAGCTGTCCAGAACTCAGATAAGTTATACCACATACAGGATTGTTCTGTATTTTCTGGTGAAAGAACAATTTTCGTTGCTCAGTTATTGTACTTTGCATGGCTTGGGGATGCAAATGCCAATCAAGGAGATTCTAAGAAATGGGCTGAAAGACCTCTAATTAAACCAGTAAGAGTTTTAGTTGATGAAAGTCTAGATTAAGGAAAGGAAGTGGATGTCTTATCCTATTAAGACAGGCTGAGGCAGTTGGGGTTGTTCAGTCTGGAAAAGAGAAGGCTCCAGGGAGACCTCCTAGCAGCCTTTCAGTACCTAAAGGGGGCCTACAGGAATGCTGGGGAGGGACTCCTCATCAAAGAGTGTAGTGATAGTACTAAGGGTAATGGTTTTAAACTGAAAGAGGGTAGAATTAGATTAGACATTAGAAAGAAGTTCTTCACTTAGAGGGTGGTGAGGCACTGGCACAGGTTGCCCAGGAAAGACGTGGATGCCCCATCCATGGATGTGTTCCAAGGCCAGGTTGGATGGGGCTTTGGGCAACCTGATCTAGTGGAATGTGTCCCTGTCCATGGCCGGAGGATGGAATTATATGATCTTTAAGGCCCTTTCCAACCCAAACTATTCTGTGTGATTCTGTGTGTGGTTCTGCATGTGTGAAATATGAAAAAAATGTAGACGGGAAGAAAACTGCAGATTAAGTGTCCAGAATTTCCATAGCTTATTCTTACTGAATTTTAAATTTCTCTATTACCAGTAAAAAAACCACAACTTTGGTTCTCAGTTATATTACACATGACTCGTAAAAAAGCTTAGTCTTGTTTAATTGTTACCAGTCAATTAAAAATCTTATTCTTAAAAGAGATGTTCCAGAAATGTATGCAAGTGAAGTCATAAAATTATCACTTAAAATTTTACTTAATATCATTCCAATAGATGAGATTGCTCATGCAACCTCCTCTTGTAAATGAGATTCAATTTACTGTTTTAGTTCAGTAATTGCACCACATTCATATTTACTGGAAGTTGCTGAAATTCCCCTGAGCTAGATAGGATTGTAATTGCTAATACCAAATCTGAATATTGAGCAATATATACATAGAGAAAAACAGACAGAAGACCAAATTTATTCTTCCTCTCAGTGCACTGATTTCCACAGAGTGAGTTTCAGGGCAAATTTACCTTCAAGTTATGTTACTGGGATGCAGGCAAAACAAGAAAAAGAAAAGGATGTAGACCATGACTGCAGGAATGGCAAACTCCCAGTTAACCCTGAACTTGTTTGGTATTTGCTGCTCCACCTGGATGCATACAAGTGCATGGGGCCTGATGGGATTCATCCCAGAGTACTCAGAGAGCTGCCTGATGTAATCATGGGACCTTTCTCAAGTATTTTTCAACAGTCTTGGGAATCTGGAATGATCCCAGTTGACTGGAAGCTGGAAAATGTGGTCCCAATTCTCAAGAAGCACAAGAATGAAGATCCCAGTAATTACAGGCCTGTCAGTCTCACTTCAGTGCCTGGTAAAATTATGGAGATTATTCTGGGAATTATTGAAAAACACCTAAAGGGCAATGGAGTCATTGGTCAGAGCCAACATGGGTTCACAAGGGGAACGTCATGTCTAACAAACTTAATTTCCTTCTATGACAAGATCACCCATCTAGTTGACCAGAGAAAGCCAGTTGATGTAATCTTTCTGAATTTCAGTAAAGCTTTCAATACTGTCTTCCACAGTATCCTTCTGGACAAAATGATCAGAATACAGTTAGATAAAAGCATAATTAAATGGGTGAACAATTGGCTGATGGGTTGGGACCAAAAGGTTCTTGTAAATGGGGTTACATCAGGATGACAACCTGTCACTAATGGGGTTCCCCAGGGCTCCATTTTGGGACAGTCCTCTTCGATGTTTTCATAAATGATTTGGATGTAGGACTTGAAAGCTTTTTGAGCAATTTCATGGATGATACCAAACTGGGTGGAGGTGTGGATTTCATCGAGGGTGGAGAAGCCTTGTAGAGAGATCTAGACAAATTAGGGAGCTGGGCAATCGCCAACAATATGAATTTGAGCAAGAGCAAGTGTCTGATTCCGAACTTGGGAAGGGGCAACCCTGCTTATACATAGAGACTGGGGGACAAGATGATGGAGAGCAGCGCCACAGAAAGGGATCTGTGGGTTTTGGTTGATAACAAGTTGAATATGAGACAGCAGTGTGCCCTGGCAG
Source organism: Anser anser (assembly GCF_964211835.1). Taxonomy (NCBI): domain Eukaryota; kingdom Metazoa; phylum Chordata; class Aves; order Anseriformes; family Anatidae; genus Anser; species Anser anser. The sequence continues at coordinate 9,083,828 of NC_139721.1, forward strand.
CCAAAAGGGCCAACTGTAGTCTGGGGTGTATCAAGCATGGCATTGTTAGCTGGTCAAGGGAATGGACTGTTCCTCTCTACTCTGTGCTGGTGTGGCCTCACCTTGAGCACTGTGTGTGGTTTGGGATGCCACAGTGTAAGAAAGTTATAAAGCTGATAGAGAGTGTCCAAAGGAGGGCAACAAAGATGGTGAAGGGTCTAAAGGGGAAGACATATGAGGAGCAGCTGAGGTCACTTGGCCTGTTCATCCTGCAGAAGAGGAATCTGTGTGGAGACCTCATCATGGACTATAACTTCCTCATGAGGGGAGCGGAGGGACAGGCGCTGAGCTCTGCTCTCTGGGGACAGCGACAGGACCTGAGGGAACAGCATGGAGCTGGGACAGGGGAGGGTCAGGCCGGGTGTTAGGGAAAGGTTCTGCAACCAGAGGGTGGCTGGGCACTGGGACAGGCTCCCCAAGGAAGTGGTCACAGCACTGAGCCTGACAGAGCTCAAGAAAAGTTTGGACAATGCTCTCAGTCATGTGGTCTGATTTTTTCTTTACCTTGGTGAGGTCCGTTGGGGACCCAGAAGTTGGACTCAATGATCCTTGTGGGTTCATTCTGACTTGGATATTTTCTGATTCTATGATAATCAAGATGGAACTGTGTTTATATAATTAACTGAGTATCCATCTGAGATGTGAAGGAATTATATCTATACCTCAGAACAGCAACATTTTATTTTTTATTTTTTATAAATTGAAGGTCAGATGAATGATTATGAATAGGTTGGATGAAATTCAATACTATTCTGTCAAGTTTTAATCAAATTTGAATTATAATGGACAAGTGTTTGAGCTTATCTAACACCTTTTGCAACTAAGAATACCATTAGTACAACCCCAGCTGGGTTCAGTTCAGTTCTGCTAGACAACAGCCCTGCATCTAAGAGGTTGAGAGCACCCATGTATTTACAGACAGTTTGTGTCAATCTTGAAAGCAGTAGACAGAGCAGAGAAAGTAGAACCAAGCCAAGGTAGAATTATTTAATACCTGGACTACTTCATATTCAGTACTGAGACTCTGACAGCTCTAATGCTACAGTGCTAGTGACCATTAGAGTTCGTGAAAATAAAGAGCAAAGTCATGGAAACCAATGCAAATAGTTGTACTGCATCACCAGAAATTAATGGGGTGCTACCTGTTCTGAAGGTGTATGGGGCCAAGTACTACAATGCAGGTGAATATCATCTGGGCCACTGCCCAGTTTAGAATTTTATTTCCAAGTGAACTAGGCCAAGTTAGACAGACATTACTTTAGAAAACAGCTTTCCACGGTAATACTTCCCAATTGTTATGAGTAAGTGAAAGTACTGTTGTCTGAACCATATTCCTTTTGTAGGGAACACAACCAGCTATTTATCTTCACAGGAGACCGCTCAATTTCTAAATGACTACCATTCTATTTATATATAAAGTCTGCTTGGTAAATGAAAGATTTATTCATTTCTCAGGAAAGGGTCAGCACTTCTCCTAGGCACAAATTCCATCTGCTGTCAGATCCATTATATCAGCTAATAGTTAAAGACAGATGGGGAATGATTTATTTATTTATTTATTTTCAGGAAACCATGTCTGTCTCACTACAGAAGAAAATAATAGTTTATTAATGTCCAGGACAATTAGCATTTTATTTCAGGTATTTCTTGAAGTATTCTAATCCCTAGAAGGCATTTGCCTTTGTAGTATTTTTAGTTTGGACTATATTTAAAGTTTTGATCCACGTCCTGCAAGTCACAGTTCTTGGGATTATGTACACATGGAAGTCCTTGGCTAGTGGCATTAGGTGCTACTGGAGGAGGTGGAGAACCTTGGATTTCTTTGAAAACTGAAAAGCTACCCAAGGAATTGGGGAAATGCGATAGCTCCAAGCTGTCTGGGGCTCCATAGATCCTTAAGTGTTCTGCCATCAGCTCTTAAGTTTGAGGTCCACTCAAATAAATTGTGATTATGCCATAGCTAAAAACACGACAGTGTAGATGTGCTCAGGTGCTGTTGCCAGACTGCCAGAGCTGATGAACACAAAAGCACAGAATGGCTGGGGCTGGAAGGGACCTCTGGAGGCCATCTGGTCCAATCCCCCCACACAAGCAGGACCACCTAGAACAGGCTGCCCAGGACCTTGTTCAGGTGGTTTTTGAATATCTCCAAGGATGGAGATTCTGCAGCCTTTCTGGGAAACCTGTTCTAGTGCTGTGTCACCCGAACAGTAGAGAAGTGCTTCCTGAAGTTCAGACAGAGCCTGCTGTGCTCCAGTTTTTGCCCATTGCCTCTTGTTCTGGCATTGGGCATCACCGATAAGAGCCTGACTCCATCTTCATTGCACCCTCCCTTCAGGCATTTATACACATGGATAAGATCCTCCTGAGCCTCTTCTCTGGCCTGAAGAGTCCCAGCTCTCTCAGCCTTTTCTCATAGGAAAGGTGCTCCAGACCCTTCATCATCTTGGTAGCCCTCCTCTGGACTCTTTCCAGTATGTCTGGGTCTCTCTTGTACTTGGGGGCCCAGAACTGGACACAGTACCTCAGGTGTGGCCTCACCAATGCTGAGTAGATGGGAAGGATTATCTCTCCTGACCTGCTGGCAATACTTTGCCTAACACAGTCAAGAATACTGTTTGCCTTCTTGGCAGCAATGGCACATTACTGACTTATGTTCAATTTGGTGTCTACCAGGACTCCCTGGTCCTTTTCTGCCATTCTCCTTTCCAGCTGAGTGGCCCCCATCATGTCCTGGTGCCTGAGGTTGTTCCTCCCCAGATGCAGGACTCTGCACTTCTTGTTGAGCTTCACAAGATTCTTGTCAGCCCGCCTCTCCAGCCTATCAAGGTCCCTCTGGATGTCTGTGCTGCCCTTTGTTGAGTCAGCCACTCCCCCCAGATTCATGCCATCCATGAATTTACTGAGGCTGCACTCTACACCATCGTCCATATCATTAATGAAGGTGTTAAACAGGATTGGACCAAGTATTGACATAGTATGTGGAAGCTCAAGCAATCTTGACTGATGTGCTGGGACAGTCATGGGATGCAACACCACAAATATAGACAGACACTGGTTTCATCCAGCCAGTCCTCTGGCTGTAAATATAACCTCTCCTTGAGAGCTTTTGTTATTTTCTAGCACAAATACCCTTGCTTGAGCCAGTTTACCCTAAGTAGTCATCAGAGGTAATGTCTTCTCCAAGCTGTGGAAAATGATACAGAGATGCCAACACTACCTTTAGGTCAGGAAGCTATATAAACTAATCAGCCTGTCTCTGTGTCTGAAATAATTAGTTCTGATGAAGGGCAGAAGATGCTTCTTTGTGTATATTACCACATTTCACTTACCCACTCTTAGACCTGAGCCATTGCTTCCTGTACTGCCTTTGCTTGCCTTAGTCTTCTAGAATAATATCTTTCATTAGCTGCTACGATGATGACAAGCCCAATACCTGACTTTATCTTGAGCTATAACAAATGGCTAGCGAACTGCATCTGCCTCCCTGCAGCTGCAGTAATTTAGAGCGAGGTTTCAGAGTAGGCTTGGTCCTGAGAGGCACCAACTTCAAACATCCTTGAGTGAGGGCTGAGAGGATTTAGCATTTTTGTCAGAGACATGCACACACACACATACACACACACACCACGCTCACACGAATACAGAGGAGACTCCTTTCTGATAGGGTGGCTGTACTGCAATGTTGTCACTTTCTAAAGCTCCTATTAAAATTCTGCATTAATTAATCTCAATCAAACTTAAAGTACATTTCTTAATAGGTTGACATGGTATTTGTCTCATGTTGGTTTTGATGTCATATCCATTTCACTCCTCACTGCACTCTGCAAACACTTTCCCTGTTTTCGCAGGCAGGTCTGGACCCCTTAATTGGATGCAGTTGTCAGCCATTCATTCAGATTTCCTTGAAATCTTTCCACTTAGCTTAATATCAAAGTCCATGCACGTCTTTACCAAATATTAGTGCTTTAAAAGTAATGTCAAGCTTCTCAGCTCTTGTAAACATCTTCCTATTTTACCATTTTAATCCATTAAATTGTCCCTACTTATCCTCACATCACAATGCTCGACTTCTATTTAATTCTTAATAGTGGTAGATCTAAGCTATATTTTTCCTTTGTTTTCGTGATGCTGAATTAAAATATGCTGCTTCACTTTTAATTACCAGTTTCTTCACATGGTCATTAGGATGCTAGGAGAAAATATCTGATCTGGAATGCCAGGCTGTGTTCTGGGGCTGCTGTTTTGTTTTTGGGTAGATTATTTTGGCAGCTGATGTGTCCTGCAGGACTTGAATTGTTATACAAGGTAGATTGTTTCTGAACAGTGGCTGATCATTGGAGTCAGATCCAGTGTGCCTTGAAACTCTATTTCAGAGCTTTGTGGTATACATACATATGTCAGTGAGACATGTCGAAGCTGCAAATTGCAATGCAGTGCCTTTTTCTTATGATGAATTCCTTTGAAATAGACACAAAACTGCATAACGGGACTATGAATATAGACATGTGACCTGTCCCTTGTGGGTGCCCTCTCAGTACTTTTTTTTTTTTTTCCTGAGTTGCTGCCTCGGATCTATAAAATGCACATTTTCTTAAAAAAATAAATATAATAATAATTCAATCTGTAATGCCAATAGTCCATCCAAAGTCACCAAATTATCCACTTTAAAAGTTACTACAAATACTTTTTACAGCTGCATTAACCTCTCTTTCCACCTCCAAATCACAGATGCACTAAGAAGAAACATGGAGGTTGTTTGGGAGTGTTTATACAATACTTAATCACCCAACAGTATTGGTCAATATGGAAGAGAGAGGTGAAACAATAGCAGGAAAGAATGTAAGTATCACTACAAAATAAAAGACAAAACAAACAAACAAAACTGTCCAGGAGATAAATGAGAGGTTGTTACCATTCGTTTCATTTTCTATTTTTCTTTTATGCCTCTTTTTTTTACAGAGTAGAGATGGAACTTTTCATTGCTGCAAGTCAGGACAATAATGCAGGACATTCATTTGAACTGTTGAATCATCTGAATCTCTAAATGGAATACAAAGCAGCTAAATATGTTTAAAGCCTCAAAGCTAACAGTTACCTCCTTGGTAATGGCACATGTGACAGTGTCAGAAAGCTTTCTAAACATTAATGATTTAACTTCTATCTTTTCTTCTTCATCATCCAGGTCTATGAAGGGTTACTATTGCTCTTTATAAACAAGAAAATTAAAAAATAGAGATTTAAATTTCTTGCTTGAAGTCTCACAGGAAATCTGTAATAATACTGCTGGTAACAACACAGGCTTTCTCTTATTCCAGGTTAAAACATCTCAGTGTAGGTGATCATAATGAGAGGTTACACTGGGCTTCTCGTGCCCTTTGAGATTCTGTATGCTGCCCCAGCTCCAAAAAGGCATGAGTCATCTACAGGTCTTAGGAAAGATCTAAGCCTCTTCTATCTGAGCATATCTTAGATGTCACTCAGTGTTTATTGTTTGGCAAATGGACTGAGACATATCTGCCTGTCTGTGATTTGGCATCTAGCCTCCAGTGGAGAGCCATTTCCTACAGCTGGTGGAGCCTAGAGAGATGTGCAGGTCACCTTCACATAAACACTTAACGCAGAGCCTAGCTGCCTTGGCATGTGTCCGCTGATACCTGGGTTATGTGAGGGAGCCATGCACATCCACGTGGAAAGAGTATACATGACATGGATCTATGGGAGATATGTACTCTTCTGGAGAAACAACTGGAGGCCAGCCAGGACAGCCTGCAGCATCTCCAAGGACACTGAAAATATATGCTCTGGCATTTTAACTGAATCTTTCATCTTCACTGACCGTACTCAAGTAGCACACAGGTAAATACCTCCGAGCTGGCACGTAAAGTCAGTTATATTAATCTCAAACCAAATCCAATTCTTTGTGTCAGCTGCAGACAGGGTAGAAAATCACGACTTTGGCTTAGTTGCAGTTTTGAATTGACAAAGGCCCCAGATTAATCTTGTTAAAAAACAAACAAACAAACGAAAACAAGGCTGGAAAGAATTTCAACTTGTGTATGTATCTTGGATGACAGTACTCCTTGGTGATGTGTTTAGTTTGTGAGTGGGGTTGTCTTCTTAGGATCACATGGGTAATAACTTGTTCTGAGATGGATCTGCAGATTCTGGGTGTTTCTCAGCTTCTGTTTCTATGAGCTGATACCTCAGGTTTAGTATTTATGCACTGAAATATATGGCACAGCTCCAAATCTCATAGCCTGCAGCAGAAAAACAACTCAAGTCAGAGATTTCACTTCAGTGCACTTGTGCACTTTCTATTCTTGAACAGCTCTTGATGCGTCAAGATGTGTGTACTCTGTAACTAAAATCTTATTTAACAGAAGGAAGAATGCATCATTTAGGCTTTATTTTGCCTTTTATTGGACCTAGAAAGACAGTCTCCTAGTTTTCTTTACCTATATTTCTATTCCCACAAAAAATCAATACTGTTTGAAAAAATAATACTGTGCTAAAATCAGGCCAATTTTATCCCCATAACTTTAATGAAGTTGTACCACAATTCAATTTTGTTCATTGCAATGAGTTCTGCTCAGTATTTCTGAGTAATCTGTACCAGCTCTTGCAGCTGGTAGATTGCTTAGATATTGTATGTTGGGCTGTTTCATCTGTCCTCCATCCTCTCCATGGTGTCCCTCAGCCTGTACTAGGGCAAGAATCCCAGGTGTCTCTGGTTGTGCAATTGAGTCAGGCACATAATATGGGCAGAACAGAGCTTTATTTCCCTTCTCCTCTTCATGGATCAGATGCCACATCAGCTCAACAAGGATTCCTCAAACAACCATGACCACATCACTTGCTGTACCTTATATTCTGCTTTTTCCCCCCTTTCTGCCTCCCGAGTGAATAATCCACTCCTGTATTTCTTCTTCCTCATGGGCCCCAGTTTTGCTGATTTAGTGCTCTTATATGATAATACTGGCCTCTGCAAATGACTGCTAGTAAGCCAGCACTCTTCTTTCAGTAACTTTTGATGTCTTTCACCCATTGAAGTTCATAATATTTCTTTCATGCCTTTTATCTCCTAGTTTTTCCATTACTGTTATATTAGTTTAACTCCAGATTGGGGTTGACCAACTGCTTTTCCCCTTCCATCACTTGCAGTGATTTCTCTTTTTTCACTTTTACCTTCCTGGATTAACCTCAGGCCAGGGCTGGTCATTTGCATGCATGTTTAAATTTTATTTTTATACGTGTGTTGCAGTTTCTTTGTTTAGAAAGAATTAGGGAGAAAATAAATAAGGCAGAAGAAAACAATACCATGTTTATCTGAGAAATCTTGTAAAAAGAGCTGATAATAGCACAAATTCACAAATTAGACCTAAGTGCCAGAATGAATCATAATTTTCTGCTTCTGGTTTCCTTAATTTTATTTTTTTTTCTTCCGTGCAAACCTTTGCAACCTGTTGAAGTTTGCAACTTCTGTGACAACAAAGATTTTTTCTCTTCTTTCTGCCATCAAATAGATACCTTATACTAAGCAGCTTACAAGGAGACAGTCAATGTTGGTCACCGCAAGGCTCTGTGCTTTGGCTTCAGATGGGTTTGCTGACATTGAGACTTCACCCACTTTGATGTTAAGGTATTAAGCTAGGAAACATTAAATTCAGTCTGCTTTATGGCTTATTTCTATGTGCCATGTTGCCTCCTGTTGAATGTTAATAATTCAGAATACTTGTCAGTCCTGTTTGTATCGGTACACAATCTCTGTGACCAGGCTCTTTTGGGATGACTTTCATGACCATAAGATAGCAGAGAATAATAGAATGGTTTGAGTTGGAAGGAACATTAAAGATCATCCAATTCCAACTCCATGCCATGGACAGGGACAGCTCCCACCAGTCCAGGTTGCTCAAAGCCCCATCCAACCTGGCCTTGAACACCTCCAGGGATGGGGCATCCACAGCTTCCCTGGGCAACTTGTTCCAGTGCCTCACTGGAACAGAAAAAAAGAGTTTCTTCCTTATACCTAATCTAAATCTCCCCTCTTTTAGTTTAAAGCCATTCTCCCTTGTCTTATCACTAACCCCCCTGACCCTCCCCAGCTTTCCTGTAGCCCCCTTTAGGAACAGGAAGGCCACTGTAAGGTCTCCCCGGGGCCTTTTCTTCTGCAGGCTGAACAACCCCAACTCCCTCAGCCTCTCTTCACAGGAAAGGTGCTCCAGCCCCCTGATCATCTTCATGGCCCTCCTCCCCCGAATTCTTTCTAATATGTTCATGTCCTTTTTGTGCTGGGGGCCCCAGAGCTGAACACAGTACTCCAGGTGGTCTCACTAGAGTAGAGCAGAGGGGGAAAATCACCTCCCTTGCCTTGTTGGCCACACTTCTTTTGATGCAGCCCAGGATATGGTTGGCTTTCTGGGCTACAAGCACACACTTCTGGCTCATGTTGAGCTTCTCATCAACCAACAACCCCAGGTCCTTCTCCTTAGAGCTGCTCTCAATTCATTCTCCGCCCAGCCTGTATTTGTGCTTCGATTGCCCCAGCCCAGGTACAGGACCTTGCACTTGGCCTTGTTGAACCTTCTGAGGTTTTTACAGAAAGCCCAATCCCTCTAAGCCCTGGTCAAGGTGCCCAGTTTGAAGCAGTGCACAGAAGACCTAGAACAGGGCGCTTTTTTTTTTTTTTTTTTTTTTTTGTAGATAATCTGTGCCTGTTGTGGAGAACCTACAGCAATGTTAGCACTAGAAGTTAAATATGCATAGGAACATTTCCAGGCACTGAAGCCAACTGGCATCTTTTTTTTTTTTTTTTTTTTTTTTAAGCAAACTCTCTTAGCCTCCAAAGCAGAGTGTCCCCAAACACATTGCTTATTAGAAACAGTCCCCGGACTATTCTAAGTTGCAGGCAGTGCTTTGGAACTGTTGGGAGACTGCTAATAGGCACAGGCTAAAATTGCACCAGAGACTATTCAAACAGTTTCATAGCACAGTCTGTCACATTTTCACGACCAAGAACATTCCCCAGCCCTATTTAATTTACTGTTAAAATCACTGCGTATACAGCTTGTGCAATAAAGTTGGCCTCCTGCAGAACAAAGCATTCTGAGCATATGTATATGCCAGTGCCAAGGCATCCTTGGAGACGGAGCCATGAAAGCCAGAGCTTGAAAAGTGCAGTGTGGCCACTGAACATGCTTGGACTCAGGTGGGGGTATGATTTAATGTTTGACATATAGGCATCACTCTCATAAATTGGAGATAGTGAGTGAAAACTTTACCCTTGATACTGAGCAAAGTAAACACGCTGTCATTAGTCATAAATCTGGGACACATTCTTTGCATTATGTAGGAATTGGGAACATTCTGTCAGCATCATGGAACGCTTAAAAGGTAAATGGCTGTCATGGTACTGCATATATTTTTAAAAGCAAGTTCAAACTAAGAGGGAGAAATCTAGCAAGTTATTGGTGAAAAAATAAGCTTGGAAAGTTGCACATGCTATTAAATAAATGAAGTGCCTAGGTATTATTATGCCAGTAAATCTTACACTCTTCAAAATATTTTAACTTCTGTGACTTGTGAATCCCAAACTGTTTGATTATGAGTTAAGAAAATAAAATAATCAGCCAGGTCTGTGGGAGTTAAAATGACACCAAAAGAAGTAAAGACATGTAACTCAATGTTACTCCTGTAAGGTGCAACATATTTGTAATTGAGAGAAGACCCCCTGCAGAAAGGGTTAAATGGCCTCTACAGATCCCACAAGCTTCACATTCAGTGGAATTAAACAGGATGTTAGAGGAAGCAATAACAGGTGCTGTTGAGCTCAGTGACCTGTTAACAGCAGATATTTAACATGAAACTCTCTGTGACAAACAGAGAGCAGCTTGTGAAGATACAGTTTGCTCTTAATTTTATTATGTCCAGTTTCTTTTTTTTTTTTGTCCATATAGTCCCCAGGCTAAATCTCTGCTGACAACATTAAGTCTCCTAAAAAACATTCCTGCAGCCTCCATTTGCCCTGCTGCCACCCACATAGCAACTTGCTGTGCTCTGGTGAAAACACTGAAACTTTGATTACAGTCATTGCTCAGTTTATACTACAGTGATATCAACACTGAGCAGGAGCTGAAAGCAGGTCTACTACACAGAAATCATTAGAGAAATGGTCTCTCGAAAATCTGAAAGGAATTACAGAGCTGCTGGAATTTTATGATCAAGCAGATTTTTATTTTTTTTTTCAGGAATTTTTAGCTTTACAGAAAGTATAACAGAGAATTAAACTTTTCAAAATGCTCAGCAGGAAGTCTGTTTGTAATCTTGTTAAGAAATCACCATTATCAGGATATCAAAATACCTAACTGTCATCCTTGAGGAGGAGTAATTATTACAATAAACATGGCTGCTACAAAAAGAAAAAAGTGTTTTAATAGCACTACAAGAATTTGACTTATGGGAGCATGAATGTGTCCTTATTAAATAAACATAAACTTCTCTCTGTTTGTTATTGTCATTGCTGTTTGCTTTCTTCTGTCTGAGATTAGAATGTGAAGTTTGAGTTAAGGTACCTAACTCTGTATAAGAGTTCAAGAGCTGAAAGTCCTCAGCTAGGACCTATGAAACCATCTCTCAGATGCCAAATCACCACCGAAATCAATAGGTGCTAAATGTCTGTCTGTAAGTCTGCCAACAGGCTGTGTAACAGCTTCTGCTTCTTAGGGTCCATAACGGTACAGGATCACTTCTAGGCACTACTGGGATGCAAAAGCATTCATAAGGCTTATTTAAACTGGAACTGCTTGTTCCAGTGGTTTTGTGAGTTTTAAGTTCAGAGTGACTGCATTACCAGGACAAAGATCCACTCTTTCTTTCTTCTTTATGCTAAGTAGTCTTAAAATGACAGAACTCCAGCTAAGGACAATGATTCTGCAATTAATAGGCTCATCTTTCCAGAATTTTATACCCCCAGTTCAAAGACCAACTCCTGCAAGGACAAGTAGAGCAGATGTCCCAGAGGATGACATTTTAACTACGGCTTATTAATGTTACCATCCAGCATTGACAGCCTCAGAAGTCAGGATAACAAATTATCCTGCCTCTGTGCGTTCAGCAGAGCAAAGGACGGTCACAGTGACAGATGCTGGACCAAAGTGGAGCTGTCCTGGATCCCATCCAGCTCTACTCGAAGCCTTCCATCTGAGCTTGGGCAAATGACGCAATTCTGTGATGCTTGTACATACTCACAGCCTTCCCTTCGTTGCCTTACTTCGTGATGCTGTTGGCTTGTTGAGCTAAGACTCTCACCAGAAGCTCCTGGTAGGCTCAGCTTAGAGGGTCTTTACCACGAACCTCCCAGCACTCACAGCCACCAAACTCAGGAGGTGGGTGAAACAAAACCAGCTGAGGAGCCCAGTGACCAGAAAGAGAATGTCTGCATTTCTCCTCCTGTTTCTTCCACACCAGAGGTAATACTTCCATATGTGCATATTTCTCGGGGGCATCTGAGAAGTTCTAGATGCCTCTCAGAGAGGTCCGTCCTGTCAGAGGCTGCAAGTATATGCTGGCTAATCAGAGATCAATCTTTGGGGGTCTTTTCTTCCAGGTGATCTTACTTGTACAGTTCAGCCCTTCTTTACATACCAATTCACATGACAAAATACAATATCATAATTGCAGTGTGCACAGATTTGACCAAGTTGTGAAATAGTGGCTCACAAGTTGAACGGGCAGTAAATCTTCACGATGGCTGGCAGACAGAGTAAGAGCTTAAAATAAATGTTTTATGATTTCATCCTAGCTGGGAGCCTACAGCTCTTCTGCTGCTGCCCTTGTTCTTCCTGGACTGTGCTATGTTATAACTCAAATGGTATGCAAAGGAATAGAGGCGACCCAAAGGAGACACAAAGCCTGATAAACATAGCCATGGACTGCACAGAATGGCCAGACAGGGCTTCCTTTTGGCTTTGATTTATAATGAGCAGAAAAGCAGTGACCTGACCAATTATCCATCTCTTTATGCTGTGCTCTTTCTGCCATGGTGATTTGTTTGCTAGAAGACACACAGTTATTTTTACACTGTCTTTTTTTATACAGTCTTGTAGTCTCTACTGTGATGGGTTAAGCAGACAGTTGTGCCTTCCAGTGAAGCTGGCAACTATGACTTGCAAATATTTCTATGCTGTTAAGCTGCACTCTCTGGGGCTGAGCAATGCAAATTTCTGGTGTTTCTTTCTACGGTTCCTACTGAGATTTGAGGGAATTCAAGTAATCAGAAATATCCAGGGCAGAACTGAAAAGAACTGTGAGTTTTTAAGATACTCCTGGAATTCTTAGGTAATTCATAGACTTGGGAGCTGCTTTTTATATCAGTATTACAGTACCATTAATAGATAAATGTTATTTCTGTCCTTACAGGAGCTTGAACAAAAAACATCAGTATCCAAGCTGGCTCTTACTTCAGTTGTGAATCTACAATTCCAGACACTATAAGCACTAGACACACAAACCTAAGGTTAATGCCTGATAATATTCTAAGCACACTTGTGTACCACTGAGGAGTAATTGCATACATGGGTATTGCAAATCTCATCAACCAATTAAACCACATGCTATGTTAGGTCTCACCTCATTGATGCCAACAGTAATAAAGCTCATTCATGCCCAGGCTGAATTGGGTCTGTAGAATTGTAAGGCAAAACCCAGACAATCTTATACAAACAAGACTCCCACAGACAATAGCATGACATTCACTCAAAGAAAGATACCAGGGTTTGGCCTATAGGAAAATAAAAGTGAGAAGTGATACCCCATTTTGAAATGCAAGATGATTTTGGAACTAGGTGACCCTCGAGGTCCCTTCCAACTCAGACCATTCTGTGATTGTATTTTCCAAATTTCCATGTTTTCTTTTGTTCCTTTTTTTCACCACTTTTTGTGATAAAGACTGTTCTGTTATTGTTTCTTCACAGCTCTCTACTCACCCTCACTGATAGAGTTCCCTGACCGTCAGCTTCATTTTTCTTTCTCTCTGTTTCCTTACATCACTTCCAGTGAATATGTTACTAAAATTCTTCCCAAAGGTTTCAGACCTCTTCAGGAAGAAACAGTTGAGTGGCATAGCCAATGTTAATAAGCCTGTTCCTGTGAAGACTTCTATATGCCGTTCTTTGTGCAAGCAGCAAATATAGAAATCACACTTCTAAAAGCACATGTGATGGTGTATTGCAATATCTCAACTTTCAGTATTTAGCTGTGAGATGTTTTGAAAGAATCCAGGTTGCCCCAGAACCCTGTGCCTATCAGTTCATCTCTCAACTGTATATATATATTTAAAATATACATACATATGTAAAACAAAAGCAAAACATACAAAAAAAATCAGTTTGAATGTTTGCATGGGGATGGTATTGCTACAAAGTACTTCCACTCTCCTCCAGAATTTGGTCTGATTCATTGATTTTCTTGGTGGGACTTAGTATGATACATAGAGCATCTTGATTTCTCTACATTCCTGCCTGACTCCTCTTCAAAACTAAAGAAGAAACTGCACAAAGATGGGGGGAAAAAGAGGGGAGGCGGGGGGTGGTGGCGTTATGAAAAGTGTTTGGTTTATATTTTGCTTGGAAAAATGCATCTGTGCAAGCAAATGGAAACAGAAAAAGGCATTCCCCTCAGGTCAAGAGGATGGCATGACTGAGGCATGGAAACATGCTTTCCCTTGTTCCCTCTCTCACGACAGAAATAAGAGTTATCAATACAAAGGACAGTTTATCTGATTCTAAGACAAAGCCAAAAACAGCACCTACAAAACATAGTTTATTACGTGAGTTAATGAATCTCTTTGGTATAGTTTTAGGAAAAACTTTGCCGTGTTTAGATGAAATGGGATTGTTTTACTAATAAAAAATGTTGATAAGCTTTTGAAAAATGAGGTATTGAAAGATACTTATGCAAAATGTTAATGTAGACATTTTGCTTTGATCATCAGACTGAGTTTCATCTCTGTATTGAAAAAAATGTACCAGAGAATAGAGAAACAAATTAAGTAATTTTCTGAAGAAGGATCTCAGAAGCCTGGCATTATATGTATTAATTGTGCCTGTAATTTCTGTGAATATTAAACATCCACTCAGTTATTTTTTTTTAAATAACTGAGGGAGCATAAATGACCTTTCTTAGAAATATGTCAGGCAAATAAATGCATTTTGCCTCACTAAAGACAATAGAGACAAAACCTGAAAACTGCAAAAGCCATGCTTCCTAGGATCACAGCAATGATGTGACTGCTGATGATGACTGATTCTAACAGAAAGAATGAGTTACACACAGCTAAATTTTCTTGCAATCACGTAGCTATTTTACAGATTTATTTAGAACTCTGATTATTTAAATATGCATAAAACTAGAGGAAAACGTTTATTAATTTGCAAACATGAAATTTGGATGTCAGTGTAAGCAATTGCTAAAAGCCTTAGTGAAAAAAGTCTACATACCTACTCCAGTGTTTAAAAAGAAAAGAAAAAAAAAAAAGAGAGAGAGAGAGAGAGAGAGAGAGAGAGAGAGAAGGAGAGAGAGAGAATTTATTAAATGTAATTTGGCTTCTGAATTATAATTTATGTTACCTATTGAATTAAAACTAGTTCTTTCTGAGAATGTTTCAATTAGTTAGGTCTGAGATTTTGCAAATGTGTACAAAATTGCCAAAATATACAAGAACAGTATTAACAATTATTAGCATATAGTGATAGTTACATGATATATCCAAACATACATATGCTGAATCATTTTATCATCATACTGTTGAATTCAGCCTTTCTAAAAATATGGATAAATAATTGTGAAAAGCTGTTAGATAATATAAATACGCTGCTATATTAGTATAATCATCCTCTCTTTTCCTGCTCTCAATTCCTTTTGGATTCTTTGGTGAGTGAAAACTCTCTCACTTCAGGTCTGTGTCTGAACTTTAGGCTTTGAGGATATTCAGGTCCAGTATTGTTTAGGGTGTGATCAATAAGAAAGCTCTAGTAACAAAATAATGCAAAGCATATTTGGTTGGTTAGGCGAAAGCATGAATAGCATATGTTATTGAATAGGTGGTTTAATGAAGGGTTCCGTATGTCAGCGAGCTGAAGAGTTTTTTATATCTATATCTGTACATATCTATCTCAACATCTACATACATAATTAGGAGTTATCTAGGGACAGGCTCTAAAGTATTTTAAGTTAGCCTTTTCTCTTCCCTGCAGCCAACCCTTCAGAAACTCTACAGTCTTGAATTAATGACTGAGCAATAATTCCCCAAATGATGAAGGACATGGAGATGTTTGCTTTAAATATTATGAAAGAAGCTAATTTTTAGTGGGAGCCTGAAGCCTTGAAAAAATATAATCATTTCTGAAGACATAGAAATCATTGACAAAAATCAGTCATACTGGTTATATTTTTGAACATTTACAGCTCAGAAATTGGGAAATGAGATACTGAGATGCTGAGGCAATGAAGTTTGTTGAAATGAAAGAAATTCTGTAAAGGATTAATTGTTTGGGGGATAAATATTTTCAGGATGTGAGAACCCAATCTTTTCAGTCTTAAAATTAAAATTGGGAAAAATATTTATAGCCTTAATTCACCATGGCAAAATAGTTATTTTTAGTAGGTATTGTCTCAAATATCTCCTTTAGGTGGCAGAATACTTTCACGGAATATATCTAATCTGAAGCAACACTACATGAGCCTTGGGCAGAAGGTAAGAACATGGGTTTGTAGAAGTAGAATTGGTTTTGCTGGTGTAGTGTTCACAACCAAAGATGTAGTGACTAAGGATATAATAAATGAATAAATAAATACGGATTTCTGCTCTTGCAATAGTGATCATGTCTTTGAAGGTATTACATATCTTCGCGCATGGATTCAAATTTGATAACTACAATTTATTTGCTTTTATTAATAAACTGAGAAGAAACCCTTTTCCTTTCCACAATGGATTTTTACAGTGAAGGTGGAACCATACCATTGGAGTTGCACAATGGTACATGCAAAAAGCAATGGACTTGCCTTTTGAAAAGACGTTGGTAAACTTCCATCTCTGTGCTCTAGATCCATATAGGCTGCCTGAAAATAGATTTATGTTGTTGCTTAGTTTTTGTTTTTGTTTTTCCTCATCTTTTGTGGACTTCCCAAAAGTAGTTAGTGGATTTCCAGGGGAATGAAGACCACACACTGAAAACAACTGTAACAGAGTGAAAGAGACTGACCTTTCTGTTCTGTACCATAGCTTCTATTCAATTTACTCTAAAATATTTAGGAAACCAGTCTCTAAAGATGACAGAGAAATTATCTTTCCACTATCAATAATGCACGAATTCTACAAAGGCATACCCAGAATAAAATTACTTACAGCTTTCCCTTCATTACTTTGTGAAGAAAGCTTTTTAGTTTTTACCAGCTTCCAGAGGTGGCAGGTGGGTTCATGGAGCCTGACTTAAAAATACCTCCTTCGCTCCGCTCACCCTCATCTGCTGGTATGAGCTGTGGATAGAAAAGCCTTCAGCCACTGTGATCCTCCACAAGTTCTCTATCTCTTCTTAAGTCAAGAACAAGACTGCAGCTGCTTTACCACATACTAAAAAGCATATGTATCACAGAATAAACATTTGTATTTTATTTCTGAATTTTACCATGTTTTGGATAAGTTTAAAATCTGTTTAAAATCTCCATGGTTGCAGATTTTGCTCTACATTTAATGATGAATGATCTTAGAAGGAGGGAAAGTGCTTTCCAGCTATGTGTGTCATAGTTTCCTAAGGTCATTCATGTGCTGGATATTTGAAAATTGTCATGGGAATTTGTTCATCCTGTTTGAACAGACTGTTTCACCAAGGGCTCCTGCAACTTATGCAAAATATGACAATATTTGGAAATAAACTCACTTACTTTTCTCAGCTAGCATTTAGATCTTTTTTTTGTGAAAATCCCTCTGCTTCAACTGACCATGTCCATCAGTCTGACACTTCTGTTTATTTCTTAGCATATTATTTCTGCCTCCCTCTCTGCCTTTCCTCCCAGTCATAAGAAGGGGGATGAAAAGGCCGACAGACACTGGCCAAACACTGCATTATTTAGGGCACCTCTGGCAATCAACACAATTGCTGTTCCTGGAAGAGAAGCATAAAGACATTCTGGTATGTGTTTGAAAGCTGGAATATTAGCAAAAACAATCAAACAAAACTCTCACAGAAAAACAAACAAAAAAGCCCACCCCACCATGCTTGTGAATTTCTTCTGGTAGACAGCCTGATTAAAAAAAGAAATGCCCTCTATTCTAAAAAATAAAGAAACAAATAAAAAAAGCTTTTTTTTTTTTTTTTTCCCAGAATAGTTCTTCATAATTCAAGAGCTGATCCAGCATATTAACGATTAAAATGGGTAATGGCACATCTTGATTAAAAACATTTCTATGCAACAGTACAGTCTTCCTTATTCTGCTCAAAAGAGTAAAAATGATGAGCAAATCAGCTGCTAAGTAGAAGTGTCATCCATCTGTGGAAGTCAGACCCAGCTCTGAATATATTTGAAGTAGGCTGCAGAAAACAACGTTGGGGAATCTTACTGAAAGACATAAGCCTTTCATAAAACTCCAGCTAGAGCATGTCCTGTCTCTGCGCTTTTGTTTGACTGATAGACCTTGCTTGGTGTGATCTGAATGTTCAGTAGGTCTGCTCTCCTAACACTTGCTAAGAAAAAGACTTGAAGGCTTTATTGTTTTTGCTGTATTCTATGGTCTAAAATTTGTAACATTTAATGAAACATAGATATTGAAGATCCAGATATTAGACAAAATATCAAATATTGTCATATTGAATCCCCTTTTACAAAATACATGTGATTATTAATATTTTTTCTACTTGTCAATTTTTAGCCAACTCGTTTACATCATAAATGCAGATTTAAGTTTTCAATTGCCCAATCTTGCATTTGATACTATTTTACTTAAGAGACCTGAGCATGACTTGAGCTCTAGTCCCACTCCCCTCTGAACCTTGTTTAAATCACCATCAGCAGGTTTGCAGTGTCAGTTATGAAGATATGATTCTTTTTCTTCTTCATGTGGATTACTCCTCTTCTCTGCAGTGAAATACTTGTCTCACTGTCCTTAAAGAAGTAAAATTCCCACTCTCCCACAGATAAACATCTGAGGTCTAGGCTAGGTCCTCAACCATGCCAAGTACTGAAGTAAATTCTCTAACATTGCTTGTGGCAAGGTAATTGGATCTTCAGTTGCTAGAAGGGACCATGTTCTTTGCCTTTTGTGTCTGTCCTACCTAAGAAACGGAAAGGTCCCACAAATGGCACCTATATTTGAGGAGGATTTCCAGCAGAGGTAACTCGTATTTTCTCATAGCGCTCTTGGCCTTGGTGACAGCAGGAATAGACTGGAAAGAAGGACTAGACTGGCAGGAGGCAGAGATCTGGCAAGCACCAGCTGGGTCTGCTCCCTGAGAATGGACTAATCACAGAGGCAGGAGAGCTACAACTTGTGTGGGCTGCCTCTGGGCATCTTCAAAGACACAGCTGGAACCAGTCCCCAGGCACCTGGGGGTAAGGAAGAAATTGTCATTGTTTAAATACTTAAAACTAAAAGTAACCGTAGCCAAGTGGGGGGATGCACGCTGAACAGAAATTGTTCTTTGCGTAATGCACACATCTCTCCTGCTTTCTTCTGGCCTTGTTGAAATCTGACATCCAGAAGCTTTGCTAAACTGAGAAGAATATGTCTTAGCTTTGGGGGCTGAAGTTTAGGATTATCTTTTGTATTGCAGCTGCCATATTATGCAGATTTTGTACCCGACCATGAGGATTTCCAGGCTTGGAGTCTGCAAATCCCTTAAGACACAATTAATTGCCATGTGATGAAAAAAAAATCTTTATGGTAGGCAAGAGCCTCTCCTAAGCACATCTGAGCATCTCAGTTCTGACACATTACCACTTTGGATGTTGAAATTTTTTTAATTTTAACTCTTTATTAATAAATCTGATCTACTTGAATAATACAGGTCTCCAGTTTGCATCATAAAGACTCAAAAAATATGCCATGCATTAGCCAACATCCCCTTGTTACTCACAATTATATTGAATGATGTGCTTTCTATGTGAAGTACTGCTGTTCTGAGGCCATTTTGAAATAAATAATCACCAAATGCTTCCCAATTCCAAGGTTAAAAGCCACTATTTTTAAAAGTATTAGTTCCACTCGTCTCATCCCTTCAAGGAACAGTACACCAGTACAAAAAAATAACACAAAAGACACTTGAACAATTTAAAAATGGAGCAAGACCTGTTGGGCTGATCCTGACAGTGATCTCAGTGGAGGAAAGAAGCTTAGATTTTTGCTCCAAATATTTATTAAAATTCTTGTATTTCTTTTGTCTGCCATCTGAAAAGCAAAAGAAAATATTTGTTTGTCTTTTGTTTCTGGTATATGTAATTGTAACTGGCCCAGTAGCAACATCTTTAACATCTTTAAAAAAAAAAATCAGTCTGTATTTGGGATCAGGAAAGTACTGCAAGAAATAAGCAACACGAAGAAATTATCGATCTTTCTTTTCATCTCTGTTCGATAAGGTGTGGAAAAAACAAAAAAAACAAACAAAAAAACCACAAAAAACAAAACAAAACAAAAAAAACCAGAGGCCATTCACTTCAAACAGCATCTTTACTCAATATTTAAGTCAGTTAGCAGCATTATAAATTTTATGAATAAACACATGTAACATTAGGTTTGGACTAAAAGCATCCTAGGTAAAATTCTAACTATTTCCCTGTAATTACAAAAATGTTAGACCTCATTTTAATGCAGTGACTTCCTAAAAAAATGTAAAGCTTGAGGGTTTCTACTTTACATTAAGTCTTACAAAAACCTTTCATTTAGTTATTTAGTTATAACACAGAATGCCTTGCAGGTGACACAAAATTGGTAGGTTTGTCAAATCAAGAGATGACTTAAATAAAATTTAGGAAAAACCAAAATAAATCAAACCAAAACAACGAATAATCTGCTTTTTGCAATCAAGAAAATGCTGATTGCAACCAACTGTTGAAAAATGCAAAGTAGTGCATAATACAGGAGTGATTTTAAGCTAGTTCTATGCTTTACTAAATTGATATGAGCAATTCAGCAGAGATCCTTGTTTTACTTTCAATCTCAGGTGAAGAAAAAAGCAAACAAAATGACAGATACAAATGAAAAAAGAATGTCTTAAATTCTCTACATAATGAGTGACTTTATCTTGAACGTAGTGTGTTCTTCATCATTTCATCTCAAAGAGGATATTGTAGCTCTGCCGAAGGACCTGAGAAGTGTCAACAATTGTCCAACAACCTGAAATAACTATCAAATTAATGAAGAAGTGAAAACCATGGGATTGCTTAGTAAGGAAGAGTAATAAGTAAATTAAGTCACAAGTGAAAAGGTACATATATTGAATAATCTGGAAAAGGTCAGACAAAAAATTCTGTTCCCACTGTTTCATAGCGAATGAATGTGAGGATGTTAAATGAAGTTGAAATATAATGAAATGAAAATTGCAAAGAGGCAATAAGTGCACTTTCATACTGTAAGTATCTGATAGAACCCTTTGCTTCAGGAAGTAACTGCAAGCTGGAAGTGAAGAGGATTTAAAAAGGGATTGGTATCAATCCTGGCTATAACTATTATTGTTCACTACAATTACAACAAAGATTTGGAGGGATTTAAATCTCTTCCAACCCTGAGCTACTCTTTGAATGGTGTTCTGATCTCCTGGGTTACTATGACATACATTTAACTACTGCAAGTTTCTTATAACCTTTTCCAAACTTGTGTGGCTGGAAACAAGGTATCAGAGCAATGCAATCTAAGCGTAATTCAACATGGCATTTCTGGTACTTTTAGTAGGAATTTTAGGGGAAATAGAATCTTTAGATCTTTAGAATCTTTAGGGGAATCTGAAAACTGAATATAGGAAATAAATATGATTTCATTACTATTTTCAGTAAAGGTATTTATTTATTTATTTATTTATTTATTTATTTATTTATTTATTTATTTATTTAGATCAAGTTTATAAGCATTTGGATAAAAATAGCATCCCCATGTCCCTGTTTAGTTTCTTTGATTTTTTGGCTTTGCCAGCATTCTAAGGAACGTGCCACACTTTAGCAAGATGATAATGTTTGTCTACATGTCTACAATGTTTAGCAAAATGATTTGTTTGTCTTGTTGTCATTTTGTTACTGCCACAATCCACTCTAGGAGTAACACCTGAGAAAGTTATAACACCTCTCTGTGGATCCTGGGCACTGCTGGGAAACGAGCTGGACTTGCATTTAGATAACGTAGGATCCTGGATGATCAAGAAATATCAGCTTCAGCAGGTCCTCCTGGCTCACTTCCTCACACATTTTGGTGTTTTTAAATATAACACCTGTCTATTCACATTGTCTGAAATGGGAAACTGCACTCTAAATATTAAAATCCCTAACAGGGAATGTATTACTTCTCATTATGAGCTCTGTATCGAGGCAGCTCTTTTCATTTAAACTCTAGGCTACATCATCTATACACTGGTATATGTTCAGCTGTTCAAAACCAAAACTTTGCCTTACAGATCAGGATACGTAGTGAATTCTAAGACATAAAAATGTACATTCCTTGCTCCTTGAGCACATTTCATTTTAACACAGTAAAATCCAGTATAGATCGAATCACATACCTAATGAGAATATTTTTCTATGTGTTTTTGATGGACTGTGCTCTTTCTGCAGAGTCACACATTTTTGGAAAAGCATATTTCATTCCTTCCCACCTATTAAAAAAAAAAATCCATATAAAAATTTTCCTTATAATGTAGAACTAATTACAGTCTAAATCTCTGTGATCTTATTGCCTTATAAAATTAACAGATCAGATATTTTGGTCACCAATGGATCAATACAATCTTCCCTGAGATAATCTTTGCTTGTGAAGTGC
Organism: Anser anser; assembly: GCF_964211835.1. Classification (NCBI taxonomy): domain Eukaryota; kingdom Metazoa; phylum Chordata; class Aves; order Anseriformes; family Anatidae; genus Anser; species Anser anser. Next base: position 9,105,879 of record NC_139721.1, read on the forward strand.
TGTCTTACTTCATAAGAGTCCCAAAACTGTACTGAATCATAGAAAAAGTTATTTGGTCACAGTGTTGATTTCATAAAAGTTTAAGGGATCATGAAAGGGAAATCAGGTTCATGGTGCTGCAACACAACTTCTGGTCTTTTTCTAACTTTCAAAACAATGTGAAGAATTCATATTTGAAAAACTGAGATGCATAGACATGGAAAAATATAATAATATTCCTGCCTGGAACTACTGGAAGATTTTGTAATTAATAATTACTGTCATTATGATAAATAGTCTCATAAATGCATCATGTTCTTTTGGATTGCCCATTCCCTTGTGCAGGGAGAGAACCAGAACAATACACAGGAATTTATACCATATACCAAAAACTTGGCAGCTGGAGCAGGTGAGCTTGTCAATTGCAAATGGTAGGTAAAAAAACATCACTGAAAATGTTAATATTCATGATCTGATGCTTTTGTGGGTTTTACAGAAAGTGAAATTCCTACATACACAGAAAACTAAATAATGGCCAACAGGGATGCATGTTCTCTTTTCCTTATGTAATGCTAAAGATAATTATTTCCAAGACATCAAGATTTTATGTCCTTTGTCATAGAATCATAGAATGTTAGAATATCTTGATTTGGAAGGGAGCCACAAAGATTGAGTCCAACTCCTGGCTCCACATTGGACCACCCAAAAATTAGACCATGCGTCTAAGAGCATTGTCCAAATGCTTTTTTCTGGCAGGCTTGGTGCCATGACCACTGCCCTGGGGAGCCTGCTCCCCTCGTGAGGAAGCTGCAGGCCGCCATGAGACCTACTCCTCAGCCTGCTCTGCTCTGGGCTGAACAAACCAAGGGACCTCAGCTGCTCCTCATATGTCTTCCCCTCTAGACCCTTTACCATCTTTGTTGCCCTCCTTCGGACACTCTCTAGCAGCTTTATATCTTTCTTACACTGTGGCGCCCAAAATTGCACACCGTGTTCAAGGTGAGGCTGCACCAGCACAGACTAGAGCGGGACATTTTCATTCAGGTTGTCATTGTCATTTTTGCACAAGTTTTATTATTCATATTCTAAGTCATATTCAGTCATTATAAGCTCCTTCTGCCTGGAACATCATGCAGCCATTCAGGCACACAATATGCTGCAACGTCTTTGCTTTCAGCTTTCCTCTCTAAAACACCTTGTCTTCAGTCTATGTCATCTGAATAGATGGCTGACAATCCATCCTCCAGCTTCAGACTTTTTTCTCCTCGTGAGATAAAAGTGAGTCAAAGTATGAAGTCTGAGAAATACTGCAACCAAACACACTGTGAAGTGCTGACTATTTTAGACTAGTTTGGCTTTCCACTGTTGTGGAGATGGTCACTCAAACGAGCATCCATCTGTGCTACACTGAGTCTCTAGGTGTATGGGGTGATCAGTGTGGCACCCTACAGCCAGTGCCAAACAAAAAATTATAATTGCCTGTACACCTCTTGAACCAGACTTAATATACCATGACTCTGATTGCCTCTGGAATATAAATGAGACCTTGGCTTGGCTTTCGGTGGTGTGAATGATGACAGTGGATGGTTCATTCTATATCAAGACCCTTCCAGCATGTAGATCTATATTATATATCAACATCTCTTATTTTAGGGAACACTTCAACTCAGGGGCTTTTGCAGTTCGTTTTCAGTCTTTTGGACCTGAATAGCACCTCGCTGAAATTTTATCTCCTGGCATCTGCTGAACAGCATATAAAGTGAAAACATAAAGTGCCATATCTGAATTGGTAGTTAATCAGAAGTGTACTCCTGTGTTCTGCCTTGCAGATCCAAGTCAGCAGATGGACTGAAGTCCCTCCAAGCCTGTGCGCTGCAAGGGCCTGGACTGAATATCTGTATTCAGCATCTTCAGGAAACTCCTCATTTGCTTGTGAGATCATTAAAGAACAAAATCTTTTTGTCATTCTGTTCAGTTAACAGCCTTTCAATTTGTTTGTTTGCTTGTTTTTTTAAATGAATGTAAATTGTGTTTGCCTTATGTTTTGGAAAATACCAATCCATATTTAGCCACCAGCATGGAGAATTAGCAGCCTTACTTCAATTTGAGAGGAGTTGAATTAGACAATCATTGATCCAGATGGTTGACTTACAATGGAAATTAATAGGAACATTTCCCTGAATCAAATTATTTCTTGATAAGACTGCTCAGTCAATAAGTGAGTCTCGCAATATCATTCGGCAATGACATAATCACAGCATTCACTTTTCCTTAATCCCCTACATGTCAGCTCCTAACAGAACACACTTGAAACCTCTTACATAGTGATAAGGATAATTTATTTAGGAATTTAAATCCTGCTTTTTCGAAGTGAAGATCTTGTTTAACGAATCAACTTGCAAAAGTGACAACATCGGTTTTAATAACTCAGTGAGTTCCAGATTGTGTTCGTTGTACCACAAACTGACTTCTCCTTGCGCAAGAGCAATGCATTACAAGTCACACAACGGTGTCTTATGCCATGCTGCTGCTGGAGATTGCCAGGTAGACATGGGAGTTTTCTCATACAGGAAGGTTTCTTGTTATGGATGAAAAGCATAAATATAAACTTTGCTTCTGACTCCTACTGAAGACTGTCTCTACAAGGACCTAGGTCTAAATTTTCCCAGCCATTCCCTCTGCTGTTTGTTAGCCAAATGGGAGACCTCTGATTCTTATACAGTGTTGGGCTCATTAAAGCAAGGATAGACTCACTGTTACAGTAGATCTTTTCATCAAATCCAAGTAATCTTAAAGTAGAATAATGACAGCAGAATCTGCAGCTGAAAAGACATTCAGCAAATAAAAGGCCAGTCTAACAATTTTTTTATTGTTTTTTTAAATCTTGATTTAAACAGAATTGCCCTGTTAATGTAAGGGTAGTAGGATCCAGAAAATTAATTTTTTCTTTTTTTTTTCTTTTTTTTTTTTCTTTTTATTTCTTTCCTTTAAAAAAAATACAGAAACCACAGTTCACTTTTTTTTTTTTTAAACTAGCTTCAAGTCCATAATGATACAGATTATCCAGATAGAAGTAAATAATTGTTTCCATGGTGACTGAGCCAGACAAGACTCTTAACTCATTCTCTTAGAGCTGCAGCAGTACTGAATTGAAGACTATTAAAAAACACTTGTTTTAACAAAGATAATACGATTTTGAATATACACAAAAAATGGATGTGTGACCTGCATTTCTAGAATGTTTTGTTACTTTTTGCTGTGTTTAAGATTTGGTTCCTTCAATACTGAACAACCACAGCATGGAGACTATCTGCTCTCTGCCTTAAGGAAATCTCTTTCATTTCTGTTGTATATTTTCTGTTGATTATTTTTGCCATTTCCATTCATATACCGGCAACTGTTCCTTGTATTCCATCTTCCCTGCAGATAGTCCAAATCCCTTATTATGTATTTGAGGACAAATTTATGGTTTAGTGAAACTCTATAGTGAAACCATGATTTTGCTTTAATATATCACTTTTTATTGACCCTGTATTTTAATGTGCTGACAGTTCAGAATCCAGCAGTGGTACTCATTGCAGGAGTGTTGCTTAAACCACAGTAATGAAGCTTTTTGAATGCTAAGCTGCTACGTTTGTGCATCTTCCATCAAGCTATAAATTATGAATACCTGAAGAATACAGCCTTGCTAACACATAATACTTTGTCTCCTACAAAAGAATTTCAGGGGATTTAAGAGAAGGGTGTTTAGTTCTTTAACTGAAAAAAATAATTTAACCTTAAAGAAAAGGTTAACCTTAAAGAAAACCTTAAAGATTTTTTTGGACTTAATCTTAAAGAAAAATCTAAGTTTAAGTAAGAGAATCGAATATATTCTTTTTTATATGTAAAAAAAATGTTGAAAGATCTTTTCAGTGAATTCATTTCAGATTCCTTTTGAAGGTAAAAAAAAGCCCATTGTTTTTCCACAATGTCTTTAATATAAAAGAGAATACTTAGCCAAAGGAATGTTCTATGATGATGACCTTGTAGTACAAAGAAAACAGGTTTATGTCACTTGACCATAAGATAAAACTCAACTCCTTTAAGTTGTAAAAAAGAGAAATTCTATTACCTCAAACAACTGGAAAACGCAATAAAATATTTAGAATATCCTTAAAAGAAATATTCCATGTTACCCTATCCAACAAGATTCTTATTGTCTGAATTTTGCAATGCTATGAGCTGACAAATGGAACCTGTTGCAAAACTGAGAGCAAGGTGAGATGAAAATTAGGAAGAATGGTTAATAGTTAAGAATGGTTAATTTAAAAGAATTTGAGGATGAGAAGCTGATATCTAAGATGATGAATATGTGTTTAGCAGATTTTTTTTATAGTGAAAGGAAATGCCATTGCTCTCTCCAAAATATGAAAAATAATTGCTATAATGAATTGGGAATATATTGTTTCTTGGATTTTCTGAAAACAACCTTGAATCCACATCTGACCATTCACCTGTTTTTTCAAGCTCACATTATGTCATTCATAGCCATCTTGTAGACAAGTGCTAAAAACTGATTCAGAGAAAAAGAAGCTGCTATTTACTTGCTATTATCTTCCTGGGCCAAATCAGTGCTTACATTGTGCTGCAATGTGGAAGAAGTGTTTCCTAAAGAGACTGCAGAACAGGCAGAGGTGAAAACAGACTTTGGACTTACAAATTTCAGGCAAGCATTATTTAGGGAACCCCTGTGTTTCCCCATTCTTGATATATTGAGGATACATTTATTTATTTATTTATTTATTTTGTACTAAACAAAGACTTTGTAGTTGGTAGGTGAAATTACTACTTACTAAAGGAAAAACAAGCTCTCTCCTTCTTTAAGACTTAGATAGAAAGAAGAATAATTTGAAGGAAAAAAATACTGATTTCTACAATAAACTGTTTTTTGGCTTTTATTTGACATTTCTTTTTCAGTTTTGAAGGCTAACACAAGGAAAATTTTTACCTTTTTACTGGACACAGAAGGTCACTTGTGGAACCTTGACACTATGAAAAACTGGTTTAATCCAATCATTTTATCTCTGTAAAGAACACTTTGGAGAACTGAAACCATTTGTTGCCTGTACAACTACCCTACAAAGAACAGGAAAGAAGTAACAACTAATTTTGAAGCATTTCTTCACCCATCCAAAAACACTGTAAAAGATAATGATTGACATTCACAGCTGACCATGAGAAGATGGCATTCAATGTCCCAGTACAAATATATTTAAGCATATCACCCCAAACCTCCCCTTATAATCAGTACAGAGAGATTGCCAAGATAAGCAGGGAAATTCAGAATACAATTTTCTTATCATAAAGCAAGTATTATTTTAATTTCATTTGATGAAACACACAGAACCATAGAATCACAGAATCATCTAGGTTGGAAGACACCTCCAAGATCACCTAGTCCAACCTCTGACCTAACACTAACAAGTCCTCCACTAAACCATATCAAAAAGCTCTAAATTGGTCAGGCCTCACCTGGAGTACTGTGTCCAGTTCTGGGCTCCCCGGTAGAAAGAAGACAGGGATCTCATGGAAAGAGTCCAGTGGAGGGCCACAAAGATGATACAGGGCCTGGAGCATCTTCCCTATGAGGAAAGGCTGAGAGACCTGGGTCTGTTCAGCCTGGAGAAAAGAAGACTGAGAGGGGATCTCACCAATGTGTATAAATACCTGAGGTGTGGGAGACAGAGGGATTTGGCCAACCTCTTTTCAGTGGTTTGTGGGGACAGGACAAGGTGCAGTGGTCCAAAAATGGATCACAGGAGGTTCTGCACCAACATGCGAAAGAACTTCTTCATGGTGAGGGTGACGGAGCACTGGAACAGTCTGCCCACAGAGGTTGTGGAGTCTCCTTCTCTGGAGATATTCAAGGCCCGTCTGGACGCCCACCTGGGCAGCCTGCTCTAAGGAACCTGCTTTGGCACGGGTGTTGGACCCGATGATCTTTTGAGGTCCCTTCCAACCCCTACAATTCTGTGATTCTGTGATTCCGTGAAATCTAGACCCTGAAAGGCTATTAATTCCATCTCTTCACTCTGTATTTACTGGAAGAGGAGCCTAGAAAGCTATGACAGACAAAGATAACAGCAAGGAAGACATGTTCGGTAAGATGAGATGAATCCCTTTTTAATACAATGGAGTAGATGAATGGCTGCTGCATTTTTTACCTAAACTGCAAATTTAATAATAAACAGGAAAAAAGAAAAAAAGAGAAAAAAGAAAACATAAAGAACAATATTAAACATTAGACAGGATACATAACTACTGAATCATGTAATCCAGCCCTTTTGCTAATAAAGGAAACTTTCAAAACTTCTACATTTTATTTTTATTTACTTTTATTTTTATCATGCCAATGGTACTGTTTTAACTTCCCTTAAGAGATTAGCCAAAGATTTAAAAATCTCCTTGCTATGATCTTGGATGGATGTTGAAATGGGTGAAATGGAAGGAATCTAGCTCCAATCAGTAAAAAAAATGATGAAAAAAACCGATGAATCAACAACCGCCTCTCTACTATCCAAACATGACTCCTTCACCTATACTAAAATAAAATATGAAAATGATGTTAACCACAGCCTCAACCCATGCACACACCTGTGGCTATCATATATATTCAGTTTTATCATCACTACAGTTCTCCTTTCTCTCTTTCTCTCTCTTTTTTTTTTTTTTTTTGGGGGGTGGGCAGGAAGGGGGGGAGGATTGTTCTGCTGCTCTTTTTGTTATTATTTTTTTTTTCTTCCTCTGGCCTTAACCAATTTCATGAAACTGTTCAGGTAGGAAGCAGTTCATTGAAAACATACCCTGGAGTGACTGCCTTTTTTTTTTTTTTTTTTTTTTTTTTCCCTGCTGTGAAATACGTTAGTCAACAACCCACCTCACAGAAATGCTATGCTTCAAAGTTGGCTTCCATATCTGAAAGGGAATAAAATCAGGAGGGAAATCAACAGAGAAATATTTGAATGCAATTGCTTCCTCCCAGTGTTATTTTGGCTAGGTTTCTTCAGTGCTACAACTAACTTTAAATCTCAGCTAACAAAACTGTGTTTGCCAATTGTTGCCAAAAAAAAAAGGGGGGGGGAAAAAATGGGTGGTGACAGCATTCAAAATAATAAGATCTTAGGGGTTTAAAATGATTAATGTTAACAGGATAACTACTGAATTGACAGGTGCTAGCAGCATATCTGCCTGTGATGTGGCACTTATTATTTCCTAGATTTAAGCACTCATTAAGTGTTGTGGTGGGATGACCTAAGCCATCTGCCAGAGACCCACCCAGATGCTCACTCATTCTCCCTCCTCGACAGGACAGGGGGAGAAAGTAATATGAAAAAAAAAAAAAAAAAGCATTTATGTCATGATAAAGACAGAGAGATGACGTCAATTACCGTCACTGGTAAACCAGACTTCAACTAGAGAAAATTAACTTAATTTATTGGTTACAAGCTACATGTAAGGACAAAGCAGATCTGTCCCTTCCCTTGCATCCCACAGTTAGCCATGGTAACAGCCAAACTCCAGGCTGCAGCCCTTCAGGAACACCCTGCTCCCGCGGGGGCTCCCCACGGCCGCAGCTCCCTCAGGAAATGTCCCCCTGCTGCGGCGTGGGCCCTCCCCGGGCTGCAGGGTGGAGATCTGCTCCAGCGGGGGCTCTGCAGGGCTGCCGGGGAATCCCTGCTGCCTGTGGGCCTGGAGCCCCTCCTGCCCTCCTCCTCCTGGGGCCTGGGCCCTCTGCTGCTTCTCCCTCGCCCTGGGCCTCCTCCTCGGCCTGTGCCCGCTCTGCCCTTTCGGAAATCTGTTTTCCCCGAGGTGCTGCCAGTTTGGTGCTGGGCTCAGCTGGGCCCTGCCATGGGGCCATTGGAGCCACCACAGAGGCCCTGCAGCCCATGGCCAGCACCTGGGCACGGGCACCCAGCACAGCCATCCGAAAAAACAATAACACCATTTGTTCAATTCCTACAGAGGTACCAGGACACTGGTGCCATTCCTGAGTTCTGCATGTTGCACATTGCTCCCTGCTTTGCTGTGCTGCTGCCACAGAAGTGGGGCTCTATGACATGGCAATGCCTGCAGGACAGAGAGTTCTCTAAAAACAATATCCAAACAACAGCAACAACAACAAACCAACATGTGCTTTGTTGGTCAGAGAATAGAATGCTGGACAGAGAGTCAATGAGTGAATGGGGGTTTCAGAGACTGCAGGCGAATTAAACTTTCATAATGTATTTAATGTAAGCTTAATCATTTTTTCCGGGACTTAAAAAAGAAAAAAAAAAAAAAAAGAAAAAAAAAAGGAAAACTAATAATTTCTTAATGAGAAGAGGGATGATGATAAAATTACTGCTGTAATTTTATTTATTTATTTAGCATGCTATTCTTTTTATGAGAAAGGAAAGGCAAGCTTGCAGGAAAGCCACCAGGCACATTTTGCAGCTTCATCTTCATTACTTCATTTTCACATGGATTCTAAACCTCTTTTGTGGCTCAAAATAGTGCCTTTCACACAAAATAAGCTCCTACCAATTGCATTTGACTGCAAGCATTGGTTTACAACAGCATCTATTTCTGTGACTATGCAACGCTAACTGTTCTCTGGGTTTTTAATTAAGCTCAGTCCGTTAGCTCAGAAAACCATCTCTGCCCATTCCTCATCTCTAGCTGTGTCTTTTCTTGCATCATCTCTGAAACCCTTTATCTTTGATGGAAAAGCCTACACACTACTGCAGGCTGAAATTAAAGTGCAGCATCGGTGTTGCTGCATGAAGAGAAAATCTTTTACATTTTTCTTTATTTCCTAAATGAACCTAAGCTGTTTGGGCTCCAGATTCTTGAGGCTGTATAGGACACCTTGCAACCTCTCCTATGGTTGCCTTTGGACACTTGCCATCTAGACAGCAATCTGGTCTCTGAACAGATCTCAAAACAAACTGCAAAATTATCCTTTTAGCCCAATAGTCTGCCTGCCTAATCACCATGGCCCATCACTGCACATCATGTATTCCGTAGGCTGCTGCCCTGAGATTTCTTAGCACAAACCCCTTTCTAACCTCTCTTGCTTTGAGACTCTTGCTGTTATTGATTTTTGTTTACTTTATCAATGTTTCAGGAATTACTTGTTGTCATTTATGTTTGCAGCATCTTTTAGTTTAGCAGAACCCGCAGAACACAATTTTGTGTCCTTTTACTTTTCCATCAAATCAAATAAACTTTTTCTTATTCAAACTAATACTGCCTGATGTGACTAGTAATATCTGCTATGACACTTTAAAGGACTATATTAATTGCTAGTGCTTACTGTAAAGATCATGTCCATTACACATTTGCATCCAATTTTTGAAGATATTCTTGACACACCACACACACCCCTTCTCCCTCCTCCTTCCCCTCTTTTGAAATGTTCATATTCTATTATGCTGCACTGGATCACTTCAAATCAATTATGACAGTGACGAGATGTGCGATGTTAGCAAAAAGGCAATAAGTAAAATTTGTTTTTTCATCATATAGGTTGATTTGGAATAGTTTGGTGTCTTTATCTCCAAGCAGTCTACCAGGCACAGCTTGTTTTAAAACTACTGAATTCAAACAAAATGTAATATAAAAAAATAATAAAATAACATAAATAAAATAGCAGTAGTTGAGAAATCCAGAATTAAATTTCCATTCAGTAGCAACACAGCTGTCTTCTGTTCATAGAGAAAGGAGGAGAGAGGGAGAAGAGTTAAAAGTCAGGTGCATTTCGGAATAAGTAGCTGTCCTCTGTTTAGTGAAAATGCCACTAACATGAAATATATAAAAACACCTGAAGTCTCTATTTTATTTTATTTCATATATCTGTGATTCCAACTGAGAGAGCTCTAAGGTAGCCATTTGTTTCATTAGTGGAAATCACAGCCTCAATTTATAAATACAAATATTTATCATTTCTGCATAAATAGCTCATATTTCAAGCAACAGATGCATTCAGGATCACAATCTACTCAAAGCTATTCAGTGAACGAGAAAGAAACATCATCTTCACCCTGATACTTTTCTTTGTCATATTATTTGTTGAATTTTATTCAGGATAGCACTTGAACTATTCCTACAACCCTGTTAAGACAGGCTCTACCCAAAAGCCTGCTACGACCTGATTTATACACACAAAACCACCATCTGTGCTTGAACACAGGATGTCACTGGTGCTCTGGAGAGCCTTCATAATTCATCAGAGATCTTTGTGCTTTATCATTCCCAGATTCTCACAAAAGAACCATGGTATGTGACTATGGAGACAACCTGGTGAAGTAGTATAGATACCACAAGCCGTAAAACAAATTTGCATGTAGACCTCTAGCAGGTCAATGCCTGTGTTTGAGTTACACATAGGATTAGCAGTTCTCAGTCATGTAGGGTTGTCTCATTTTGTCTTTTAATGTTGATGTTCACCTTCTCAGAAACAACAACAAAAATTAAGTGACATTGGTTCAGTCCTTTAAAAGCAAACAAAAACAAAAAACAAACAAACAAAAACACCTACAAAACAAAACCAAAACAAAACCAAAAACTTACCTGATTTGACAACAACCACTTAATTTAGTTTGTGAAGACTAAGTTAAAATACCTTTTAACTGAAGGCTTCTTTATCACCTTCTGAGTACAATTCCACAAATCTTACCATTTCCCAGGTGTGTCTGGAGAAAACGAGACAGGTGTCTGGAACCATTTCTTCCTCATAAGCACAGAAAACAACATTAACATTCAATTTAGGGCACACAGTATTCCATGTAATCAACAAGATGATTTAAATGTTTGCTCTGAAAAGCAAAAGGCTAGATAGGGAAATAGATGTACAGTGAGAACCCTATGTATTGAGCCCTAGTTGTGTGAGCAGACTCTTAAATACTTTGTAGCTCTTAGCAAATAAGCCTAGATTTCTCCCATTCATTGTTCCCCAAAGGATCCCTAGCTAAGTAATAGCAATACAAGCTATTTTCATGTGGTTATAATCTATGCATTTAGCATCGGAGGGTCCTATTGATGGTTGTCTTTCTGATGATTCATAGGATTTATTACTATGGAGGTGTGGGTTCAACAATGCACTTTGGGACATTGCAGTAAAATTAGATTAATGCTGCTGAAGTCAATGATGATATTCTAGAAACATTTTATGTAAATAGAATATCATTGTACATCAATACATTACTAGATATTATATATATATACCTTGTGTTTATATACCTGTACACCTATATTATATATGACTATACCTTAGTACATTATAATATGGAGAAGGGCAAAGTATCAAATTGTGAAAAGAACAAAAGAACTAAAGATGCCAGTCATGAAGGACCATGTTGCAGAGGCAAATTGGTGTAGCTTCAGTAGAGCTGGAACTATAGACTCTAGCTGAAGGTAATCATAGTAATCTGTTTATTCTTCCTTCTTTTTGGTCTAAGGATTTTGAATGTTGTCATTTTACTGATCCTTTCTATCTTTCCAGTCTTCAGTCATTATTCCTTCTTTATTAGAAACATATCGGGTAAAGCCTCTCACTATTTTCTATTTGCAGTTTTACTACGGAAAAAAAATAAAAATAAAAAATAAAAATAAAATAAAAAAACATCCCAGTGCATTCCATGGACTGGATGGACTGATTTTCTTTTCCAGAAGTCCTGTGGAGGTTTACTTTGGTTTGTTTGTTTGTTTGTTTGGATTAGACCAAGCCCTTTTTTTTTTTTTTCTTTCTGGAGAATTTTATCAGTTTCTTTCAAGGATCTGATCCACCTGGGTTTCACGTTTGAGGTTCTGTACCAGATTCCCTCTCTAACAGCTTCAATGTTGTCTTTCTGTCTTTATTAATCAGAAGTTTTCATTAGGTCTAACTCCCTAGATTTCTGTTCTGTACTCCTGAATATATAGGAGTATATTCAGAATAGAAGTATACATGATTCTTCAAACAGGTAATATGTAGGTTGCATGAAAGTGACTGTGAAGAGTATGAATTTTTTTAGGCCCTCATTCATGTTTTCATATTTACCCTTTGAGCTTTTCATATCTACGCTGTCTAATCCCATTTGGAAACTCTTCTCCAAGTTTTAGCAAACCAGAGGTACCTTTCCTTCCTTCCTTCCGTCCTTCCTTCCGTCCGTCCTTCCTTCCTTCCTTACTCATGATATATATATCATTCTAGTTAAGTGGTAAACAGGTAATCATCTGCAGCTTGAAGATTCAGAAGTCTGAGCTATCTTCTAGTATAAGGAGGACAATGATAAATTATTCCATGTACTCAATACAGGAGGACAAATATTTGGATCACTTTTTTAGCAAGAGAGAATACATATTAAAAAATAGGTTAGATAAATACTTATTGGCAGTCATCTAGATCTATTTAAAAGATTGACACCGTTGAGATGTATCAATACAGAGCTACTTCAGGTTCCTGGATACCATTCCAAAATGCTGTAAATATAGACATAATTAATGGTTCCATGTCATGACATCTCAAAGAGTAAGTAGATTGTCTAAAAACAGAAGACATTGCCTCTTCAGCATAAAAATACTGAAAGAAGAAAGAAGAAGAAGAAGAAAAAAAAAAAGAAAAAAAAAAGAACCCTTTAACATTCAAAAATGATTGCACTGTTTTGATAAAGAGATTCCACAAAGGGTAATAAAGAAAATGTGAAATGTTGATACACCAAATAAAAGGTTCTGTAGACTATTCACAAGATCCTGATTGAGTTTGAGCTTATTATATAAACAGTACATTATGCAGAAGTCTGCACAGAAAATTTAAGTAAAAGAACATTCTACTGGCATTAATAACTCTAGAGGGCAAGATTGGCATTGAATTGGAATATCGAATTCAAAGCTCTCAAAGTTTTTGGTTAAAGAGTAAAGGCTGAAAATGTGTTTCTTTGGCTTATTCATAATTTAGATTTTAATATATTGGGTAAGAAAGTTCTAAGTAAGACCTGATAAAAGATGTTAAAATATGTTAATGAAGCTCTCTATCCTGCTATTAACAATTCATTGGGATTTGGGATACCCAATTCTCTTTAATGTTTTCATAAATTACCTGGATGCAAGACTTGAAGTTATACTAAGTTAATGGACAACACTAAAATTGGATTGTTGACTCCCTGGAGGGTAGAGAGTCCTTGCAGAGAGGTCTTGACAAATTAGAGAGCTGGGCAACCATCAACTGCATGAATTTCAGCAAGAGGAAGTGCCATATTCTGCGTCTGGGAAGGGGCAACTCTGGCTATAGGTACAGACTGGGGGACACGAAGCTTGGAAATCAGCTCTGTGGAAAGGAATCTGGGGGTTCTGATTGACAGCTAGCTGAACATGAGTCACCAGTGTGCCCTGGCAGCCAAAAGAGCCAACCGTACCCTGGGGGGCATCAAGAACAGCATTGCTAGTCAGTTGAGGGAAGGAATTGTCCTGCTCTACTCTGTGCTCGTGCAGCCTCACCTCAAGTACTGTGTTCAGCTTTGGGCGTCACAATATAAGATATAAACTGTTGGAGAGCATCCAAAGGAGGGCATCAAAGGTGATGAAGGGTCTAGAGGGCAAGACGTATAAGGAACAGCTGAAGTCACTTGGTTTGTTCAGCCCAGAGCAGAGCAGGCCGAGGAGAGGCCTCATGGCGGCCTGTGGCTTCCTCACAAGAGGAGCAGAGGGGCAGGCACTGAACTGTTCTCTCTGGTGACCAGCAATAGGATCTAAGAGATCAGCATGAAGCTGTGACAGGGGAAGTTCAGGTTGGAGATCAGGAAAAGGTTCTTCACTGAGAGGTGGCTGGGCTCTGGGACAGGCTCCCCACAACAGTGGTCATGGCACTGAGCCTGCTGGAGTTCAAGAAGCATTCGGACAATGTTCTCAGACATATGGGCTGATTTTGGGGTGGTCCTGTGTGGAGCCAGGAGTTGGACTCAATGATTCTTGTGGATCCAACTCAGGATATTCTTTGATTGTATGATTCTATGCAAATCATCATGAGCTGAATTATGGTTACTTTCACAGTAGAGTACAGTAGAACAGACTTCAATACATTCAGAGAATTGACAGATTAGGGCTCATGGGAGGTGAATATACACAAAAACGGTTAAAGGGAACTGGCACTTCCTTTAAAGAGTTATATTAAAGAATATAATCAGGGCTGGGCAATGCACTTAGGAAAAGATATAGGGCAGTTGAAGAGAATTCAAAGAGTAGAAGGAATGATCAGAGATCTATAAAAAGCTCAGAGGAGAAAAGGGAAAAATCAAGTTTAGTCTAAAGATAAGGAGGCTAAGAGAAAACAGTGTTAAAAATAATAGAGCTGGAATAAATGTCTTGGGAAAGCAGTGGTATAATTTTAAATCTTCAAAAAACAATGAAATAGATATAGTCTCCCTTGGGTGTATTGAGGAAGGTAGATTCCCATCAGAAGGCCCAGCCATCTCTGCAGATCTGTGTCTCCCTCCATTTTCTCTTCCATAACCTTTCCTCAAATATTGTGTTTCCTGTATTTCTTTTTCTGCACTGTTTTTCCACTTGAGGCCTCACAGACACTGATTCTAAGTAACGAGAATATTTACCCCTTTTACTTTTTTACGTGCGACGCAATTGTTAATGCCACAGAGAAATATGCTCGTCCTTTCTGCGTTTCTGTTGTGGTACAGAAAGAATGTAAGGTGTCTCATGTAAATTCTGCGATGTTGGCTATTGTGCACAGATTAACTGTCATTTCACTGCAGGATCATCCCAATGTTTCATTGCTCTGTGCTTGATTCCAGCACCCATTAATAAAACTGCCACACACAGAACCAAGTTCAGTAAAATAACATCTTTCAGTTTGCTGTGAACTTCCAGTAAAATGCTCTAGAAGTGTTTTTAACCAACAGTTTGTGCATCCACCCTATAATGATTTTATCTAGATTATTTTTTATACATGGCTTGTTCATAAGAACACAAAAGGAGTAAGTGTGAAATCCTTAAAAAAATAAGTTATCTGCAATGCAAATTATCTAGACTGTCTGCACTTCCTTAACCTTTCTGCCACAAAACAAACAGGCAAACAAAAAAGAATGGCTTGATTTGGTTTGTTCTGAAAACTCCAGTCTGTCTGCTTCTTATCACATTATTATTATAGTGATGTGTTAGTTTCATTCCAACAGTCCAAATGAGGCTGATTTTCCTGAAATTCTCTGTGAGCTCCTTCACTCTTTTTAAAGATGGATCAGACATTCACCTTTCTCCAGTTCCTACTACCACCCATCCTTCCTGTGGTACCAAAGATACCAGCAAATGTACTCCCTTAAGTACTGCAGAGTGAATTTCAGAAGGACAGTTGAGTTGGTTACACTATTTTCCTTGAATATTCATGAAAATATTTTTCTCTATTTCTTCACTGAATCTCTCTGTCTCTGTTAAACCTCATTCTGACTTTGAAGTTTTATGTAACCTTTGTGATACAACCTTTATGTAGGTTGTCTACAGAGAAGGCAAATGCTACTTTAGCCTTCTGTGTGTGTCTCTAGCTATTTGCCAGGTATTCCTTTCCTCTTTTCCTCTCTGGTAATGAAATTCTATTTGTTATTATTATTATTTTTTAAATCTTGTTTCAAAACTACTTATAGACTTTTCTTTTCATCTTAGTCTTTTTTTTCCTTTTTTTTTTGTAACAATATACTATTTTTTTTTAATTTCTAGTCATCTAGTCATATTCCTACATTTTGTACATTTTTAATACTATTATTTGCAGACCGTTTGAGAGTTCTTCATTCATCCATAACCTCACACTATGCCTTGCTTCATACCCAGTCTTTGCATTAGGGGAGTCTACTTCTCCTTATGTACTTCTCCTTATGTAATCTGTAACAGATCACCTGTGTGGTTTGAACTGGACTATGTTGCCAAGAGATCCCACCTATCCCTACCAAGTGAACAAGTCCCTTCCTAGCCTTATTCTCCTGATCGTGTTCAACCATTCCTTAGAGTAGTGAGTGTTAATCTTCATAGTTTTTTCGCCCAAATTGTCATTTACATTTAGATCCTCAGTCAGTTCCCCCTAATTAGCTGGAACGAAAGCTGAAATAATCATTTTCTAGTTGATGTTGTGTTGATATCTCCAGCACATGAGAAAAAAAAAAAAAGAAGAAAAAAAGGTTTTGATGCATTTCAAAAACTTGATGGGTGATTATAACTGCTGTAAAGTTTTCCTAAAGACAGCTGATGTGCTCCATCAGTGTCAGGTATGGTCTTTTTGATACCTTTTTTTTGTTGTTGTTGTTCATAAACCTCTCTAATTAAGTTGACTGGAAAAGAGCATTTCACATATTAAGTCAAAAGGGCTTGTATTCTCCCACAGCTCTTGCTTTATTTACTTGCTGTGCAGGTTTGATTTTGTGTATTCTTATTTACATGTATACATGATCTGCTATATCAGTGATATTCAGGTTCTTTAGGTTCTTTGTGTGCGTGCACGTACATGCACACAACAAATCTCTTTGCTAGCCCCAAAGAGTGATAATTGGCTTACCCTCCTTTTACGTGAAATCCATAGGCACAATGTAACAGCCAAAAAAGTGCAACATTTATGTTAGCATGGGGGCTCTTCATCACTCTGCAAGATCCAAATTTATCTTTGCCAGACAGAGATCAGGTAAGTGTTGGGAACAAAGGGCTCTGGTGATTTCTGAGGACACAGGCATTGTATCTTTGGCTTAAGCTCCTAGTGATTAGGGTACCAAACTGGGAAAGGACTAGGGTCTTATCCCTGCTGAGTAGAACTTGTGGATATTTTACATCAAAGAGCTATTGGAAGAAAAAACAAGCAAACAAACAAATAAGCAAAAGAAAAACGCTAGTTGTTTGCAGCAATAATTAGAGGCCAGGGTTTATACAGTGGCTTTGCATCCCCTGCCAGGGCATCTCAGCTGTTCTAGGCTTGATTTATCTTCTTTTAATGTTCTCCTGAGAAACCCAGGTCATACCTGGAACTACATGGATAGCTGATGTTCCCAAGTGCTGCCATGGATCCCACCAGGCACCTTAGGCAGAATTTGTAGCCCCTAACCAGAAGATTTTTCATTGGAGCTAGTCCAGCATTCACATTACATCCAACTTTGTTAAAGCTTGCAGTCAGTTTTTTGAGATTGTTCAGAGCTTGAGTCAGCCAATGTGTGAGAGAGAAAGGGGGGGTGGGGAGAATGATGTTTTCCTTTTTTAATGTTGTTTTTACTGATCTCTCAGGCTTTTCTACTTGGAGCAGATGCCACATATTCATCTGGGATGAAACAGTTCTCTTAATTTCAGACCTAACATCTGCTCTTTCTTGACTGAAGACCTGCTCAGTGACTAGACAACAGTGTTATTGCCGTGTGAGATGGAAGATAAGATAAGGCTGTCTCTTACTTACACGATAGGGAAGCTTTTTCCCCTTGCTTCTTGCAACTATAATAGTTGCAACAGATTGGACACTTCTATGTTAAAAAGCAAAACCTTCTTTTCTAAGCCAAAGATCATGGAAGTAACACCTATATGATTTATATGCTTTCAATAGACACGTTATTCTAGGTGTTGCCCCAGAAAATTCAAAAAAACAGAAAGCTGATTTAAAGATGAAGCCAGGAAACAATTTTCAGAACCCTCTAAAGTCATGCTTTGAATTTCAGTTCCTACAAAGGGAAAATGAAGCAGATCTGAGAGTTTCTAGTGTAAAGATTTTATGACTGGAAGGAAACACAATTTAAAAGAATGAAGGTAAAGCATTTCTGAGTAGTTATGATCCAGAAATGGTAAGGAAATGCAATTAATTTGAGAGTATTTATGATACGTCATATAACATTAATAAATCTGGCTGAAGGTTTTTGTTTTTTTTTTTGGCAGGAATAGTAATTATAGTACAGCAGCGTGTTTTATAGAAACAGGAAAGATAATATAAATTGCTGTGAGTGAATGTTGGTTCATGTGGATTAAGAGCATGAATTGGAGAATTTCTACCTTATAGTGAGATGCCAAGCTATGCCTTTAAGCCATTGTTCTTACACTCCATACTTTAAATGGCAGGTACAGATGCACAACATCAGAAAATTCTTAGAGCTTCCAGTTTTGCACAGTGACCTTCATTCACCTCCTGCACCCCCAGCTTTCAACACAGTCGTGCAAAGGAAGGAATTTTAGGAAAAAAATCCCACATACCTCATGGAGAATCATTGGCAAAGACTTAAGGTCAAAGAGGTGAGAAGTGTTGTTTCAGGAGAGAAAAATGAAAAATAAAAAATAAAAAAGGAAAACAACAATGCATTGCAATGCAGAAGCTGGTGAAAAGGAGCACAGCAGGTTGTCTGCAATCAGATTTACAACATGAGCTCCATGTAGCAGGGAGGGATCAGATGCCTGTGGAGCATACAGCGAGTTGTTCAAACTTGAGTTACAAGCAACAAAAAGGAGAGGAATGTCTGTGAATAGGCCAGCTGATTCTTATAAAGGTCTGTTAGTGGAGCAGCTCTGCCATTTAGTCTGCTTCACAGAGCAGGAGCAGGGGTTCCTTGCTGAATGCTATCCCACCCACCACAACTCACCTAGGGTTGGATCATGAAATAGAATTATTCATGCTTGTTCATGCGTTGTGGTTTCATGAAGTGTGTATATACAGACTGAGACTGTTGTAAACAGTGGAGGATTGCCTGCTACAACTCCCACAGTGCGATGCTAAGCTCTGAACTGACTCCTAGACTTCAGACCCTGCTGGACAGCACTTACCTGCCGGGCCAGGCAACAGCTGTGCTTCTTCTCACTTTGTCCTTGCCATCTCTATGCCTCTGTGGTCACCGGAGGCCTGCAGTCTCCTATTTATAAGCGGGCACACAGCAACAGCTAACTGTGCCAGTACGTCTGCCCTATATCTGCCCAGTAGGCAGATTGAGATACTTTCCATTTGACCCATGTCTGTCCAAGTTTAGGGCTTACAAAAGCATGCGGCAATATTCAATACCTAATAGAGTTTAATACAGTTTAGTACATCTTGAACAGGTCTGATTTTCGAGTGTCTATTTTCCTGAAAAGTTAAGTGCAGCTTGACTTTTCCTGTAACTATTTTTCCTGCAAGTGGAGTGCTTGGTAAACAAGGCCTCCAAAATCATTAAGTATTTTTGGATATCTTTGTTGTGGACTTGTGAGTTCTTAAGCACGTTTTACCTTCTCATTGATGGAGGTGTTGTCTTGGCCTTCTCTCTGTCATCACGTCAGTGCTGGTTGTTGTTTAGCTCACTTATATTCAGTACAAACATGAATGACAGCCTTTAGCTATGTTAAAACAAACTGTCATCCGGAAAGTAAGTTCTCATTGCTCTGAGCCAAATTTTGAAACTATTTACAACAATATATTTTCTGAATCATTCGAGCTGCTGCAGAGTTATATCCTTGGTGAGACTTAATTTTCATAAACATCTCCAAGTACAGTAAATTATTCAAGACCTTTCCATTAATCACTGACATATTATCAGTTCCTCTCTCTGCTCTGATGAGAGAAAAGTAGTATTCTATTACACCATGAGATAGGAAACAATAGCTGAATGGCACCTAAATTCCATTCAATTCTATAAATTATAAGCATAATTCATAATTTATGATTAGAAACTTCAGTTCAAGACTCAGGGTTGTACATTCAGCTCTTGTGACTTACAATTTTTTCCCACTTATATCCATTGTAGCAACTGTGAGTCTAATCTAAATGAATAGCATTAAACCAAACCAAACCAAAATAAATGTGACTGTTCAATTGTACATTCTTGCTTATAAACTATTCTAAATCAGGAATAAGTGCTAAAAGCACTAGACTTGCCTTTATCTGATTTAGCCCAGATTTATATCACCTTCCTGAAAACTGATAATCAAGGAGGAAGCATGTAACATTTTCCAGTATACCATGTGATATTCAGGAATAAGAGGTCGATTTTCCAGGTGAACTGAAGAAGCTGAGAAGTTCTCAGTGCTTCAAAAGGAAATATTTTTGCTTTTCACTTTTTTTAAATAAAAAATCTAACCAAACAAGTAGTTGTGGACAAACTCAGAGGATTTGTTTAAATTTTCAGCTGTTTTATATACTTAAAAAAAAAAAAATAGTCCAATCTACGTTTTAAAAATATATGATTTTTCAAAATGAAATGTCAAACTATTTCCACCAAAATAAGTTGAAACAAAATGTTTTTTAACACAAGTATGATTTATTTTGGTCAGAATTCTCAGACTTCCTGATTTGAATTCCTGTTTACTCTCTGTGATTCTGAAACCACATTTTCTAGCAAATGTGTTATTCTTGAAAAAAAAAAAGAAAAAGAAAAAATCAGACAAACTTCCCCCTTCTTGTTCCCTGCTTCAGACGGAAGGAGCTTTTGTTGACATCCTCCTAACAACCTAGATGTACACTCTGTATTTCTGTCAAAATTATTGTTCGTATCCTACATTTTTGTTGCCCCCCATTGGATTATGGACCCTTTAATGAGCTGATATGATTCATAACAGGATGATGATCAGCAGCTTGGAGCATAACAACATCAGAAATCCCTTGGGAGTTTGCAAATTGTCAGACAGATGAAGAAGGGTGTTTGTAGGTTGTATTTATGACTCCTGTATTATTTTTAGGAACTGCCACTGAAAAACCCTCGAAGTCATTATGTCTCTTCCATGTTTGTTTTGCACAGAAATGTAAGTAATTACCGCTCTGCAAATGTGTATCTGCTCCAGAATCTCATATCGAAATATCTCTTGTACATTTTCAATAAACATCCCTCTGTACCCTAGTTATTTCCTTCTTTCAACAAAATCTGTTTTTCCACTGAAGGAATATCCATTATATGAAAGAAAAAAAAAAAGTATTTTTTTCTGTAGATTATGAGCCCATTTCATCCCCCCTAAAAAGAGACAAGCACTGATGAACTTTGGAGCCTTTAAGAATGGTGAGAGAAATTCACTGTTCGAGTGTTAACTCTACACATTACGTTTCTTTGAATAATATTTCCATGTGAATCTTTCCATTAATGAGAAACAATCAAGCAACCAACCAAAAAAAACTAAGAATCTTGGATCCAGATTTGATCCAGAATTCATATCTGTATTCATTTCATTTGATGATTTAAAGGTGAATGAGACCCTTGAACAGCTTTGCCAAACAAGTTCTTTTTCACTAAAGGTCAAGAAAGTATGGCATTCTAAGGACACCGAAAGGTGGAAAATATGAACTCAGCTGGATTTTCAGAAGCAGAAACCTGCTTAGGTCCTTCTAATCTCATATGATGGATTAAGATGATTAAAGACCTCTGAGTAAGGTGTAAAAATATCCTTTTCAAATCATATATATATAGTAGTACTTATATGACTAAAAAATAATAACAAAAGTAAAAATCATTCTCCTAAATAGAAATTGTTTGAAAGTCATTTGACACATGCAGTCTCCATCCTGTGGTTAGCAGAGCTGCTAATGGAAATTTCAATGGATACTGGAGAACAGACAAAAATTTTTTCAAAGCGCATAGCTTAATTAGTGCCCTGACTAGGATCTCTGAACAAGAACACCTACTGATTGCATCTGTCTTTGAATCAGATCTCAAATAGCTGCTTATATCAGCCAAAAGAAGAAAATCATTTCAGCATAAGAAATAGTATAATCTCCTTTCAGTGTCAGCAAAATACCACAGTAACCATACTCTGTTTATGTTTTCTATGTCCATAGAAAAAGAGATTTGATGGTCCAGTCTATGCTAATTGAGAAATGACATTCAACTAGTGATAAGCCTTAATGTGTCATACTGTGAGCATTCGTTGAGTTTCCTCTGCAAGTGTGTGGATGTAAGTCAGTGAATTCCTAGTGTATGCTAGCAATTCACATCACCGCAGTTGGACAGTAATATAAAGTAAGTGCTGATCCTCTGGATTTTCTGAGGTTATATCTTGATGGGATTTTGTTTGTTTGTATCTCTTTGAAAGCATATGGCTACAGTACAGCTTGATACCCTCCAGTGACGTATTTTTTAAGTATTTGGCAATTCTTAAATGAGACTGGCAATAATTCAGTTTTGAAAGATTTATAATGCTTTGCAATCATCCTGTTTAGTCAAGGAGACTTCAAAATATATGTTTATTAGTACTGTGGCAAAAGTACAACTTACTAAATGAAGGAAACACAGAAGGTTAATGAAATCTCTTAAATGTTGGTGAAATGTTCAATAGGAGAGTCAAATTTTGAATGATACTGACAGGCCAGCTTTGTACTTCTGAAGTTTAAATGATCGCTGCAATAAAATTTGCATTATTTTATAGACTGACAAACCTCTGCAAATAATTTCTGCCAATTAAGTCCATTTTCTCTAACACTTGTAACAGCAATCCTTTATATACTCAGAAGACTCCCCAGGTACCATTTCTGGTTTGAAATAGAGATTAAAAATGTCACTCAACAGTGTCAACAAAAAAAAAGCTATTGCATACTCTGCATGGTACAGATGATTGTTAGTGAAATACAGCAGACAAACTTTCACAGTAACACCACTGCATTATATATGGTGGAAGTGCAAAATTATTATTCGATAGTTCTTCTTTTGAAAAGACTTGTTTATTAATGACCTGGAAATTTGCCAAGTAGCAATACAAGTAACAGTAAATAATGTCTTTTAAAGTTTTATTCCACATATTTTTCCAGAACTTAGGCTGAAAAGTATTCCCTTGTACAGAAGAGAAATATAATTGCCTTAGCTACAGAAAATACTAAATACTTTGCTGAACAGTGAAGAAGAAGGTATGGTCATGGGTCACTGACATTGTTAGCTTGATGACTCAACAACACAAATGCTGCTTTTTTGGTCCTTCCTTCGGGGAGAGCAGGATGGTCCATGATGTTTTTGTCTGCCTTTGTTTTTCCGAGAGATAACAGTGGTAAGAAAGAGAAGCACATTTATAAGGTTGATTGGACATGATTTATTGCCACCACAATGTAATGACCCAACATATGAACAAGCCTGAAACCCAAGCTCTGTAGGACTGTCTCTGTTCATTTACTGAGCTTAGTGCATGTCAAAAAGGGAAAAGTAACAGAGAGATTAGAAAATAAATAAATAAATAAGTTGTTTTTGCTCAAAAGGTTTATTTCAGTAATCATCCTGGGACTTACATAAAAATATTTTAAATGTCACTATCAGATTTTTATTGTTGTTATTGTTTGCATTTTATTGGCCTTTTACTGGTTTGTACCGCTGTTGAAAAAGTACTCAGAAAGGAACACAAGGTGTGTGTTAGGTATGATTTTACTCTCTGATGCCTGACACATAGGCAAGGACCTTCACACTTCTTGTCTTCAGATGCTGAGGTGCAGCTTTGTTATTTCTCCCCTCGCTAACACTGCCCCTGAAGTGCAGAAAGCTCCTGACTGAGAAGCCAAGTATAAATATCCCATGTGCAAAGAAGATGAGCCTCTGGTGCCAGGGAAGTGCATTTCCCACAATGACAAAAGCCCATTTTGCTGTGCTCCATAGTGGGATTCATGTCACCAAACTGTTTTGGGCCCTTGATGCTCTAAGATATGTGAGACATGGACAGGGCTGGCAGCTATTACACCAAATGCATAGGAGGCCAATACTTCTCTGGGACCATGGTAGAAAGCCACATAGGATACTGTAGGGCTTCTAGGACAGAAGCAGAAACTAATATTTAAGCACCTGAGTTGCCTATGTCTGAACTAGTCTCCCTGAACTCCTTCCTTTTACTCATGGTTCATGCACTTACAAATGCCCTTTAGTGCAACTAAAGGTACAGAGGGCACTAGCACCTCAGATTTTAGCAGTGGGAGTGATAATACTCAAGATCTTTGGCTTCTGCTGGTCTACCACTTGTTTGGGGACTTTTAAGTTTCTTTTTCTTCCTAGTAAACACTCACCTCACAGGAGACTGTCAAAATTGTGAGTTGTGTCCCAAATAGTTTAGCTTTATTTCTTAAGTTTTCAGTACAGTTTAGCTGTTATTTTTGCCCCTCCAGAGGTAAGCAGCACTATCTTCTCCCATGTGGAAGTGCCATGAGGATATTTTTCTATCTCACTGCTTGAAGAGAAATTATATACCTCACTCTCATTATCTCAGTCATTGTGGTTTCTTTGCTCTTTGACTTTGCTTTTAACATGCAAACTTTCCATATCTCTAATCTTTTAATTCTTCATTATCTTCTGGTTCTGGCTGCTTGTGATTAACATCAAAAGTAGAAAAGATGACAGAGAATAGCTAAGTGCGTATAAGAGAAATCTCATAGCAAAGTGCTGGTTCCAGTTTCTTTGGTAATGAATAAAGTAACAAAACAATGGTTGGTTTATTTATATATATATATATTAATTTCTGGCATATTTAACCCATAAAACTACAAATGTTTTGTAAAGAAAACAGAAGAATAATCCATAGACTACCAGAAACAGCCCATTTCACACACTTGACATACACTTGCCTCATATGTTTTTTGTGTGGTTTGTTACATTTCCTGAAACGTACCTACACTTCCTTAAAATCAACATCATTCAGGTTGCAAGTAGCATGGATTAACAATACCTATAGAAGATGGACTGTAGAAAACACCTATTGGTGTCAGCAAAGTTACCTACTGTGAATGAAATCATTGTGGTTTATGCTAGTAGGAAAAGGAGATTAGATCTATAAAAGGCCTCAGAAAGAAACTTTGTGCTGGTATGCAGAAGGCCCAAGAGAGAGATGTGTTTCCATAGTAACCACAATGTTTTATCTGTTTTTAAGCCAGTCCTCCCCTGTCTCACGAGCCTGTCATATCCACCTGCATATGCCCAGATACTAGAATACACTACCCCAGGATCTACAGATCATAGATATGGCAATCAGATGAATTGGCGTTATTCTCATCTTCTTCACGACAAATTTACAAGCCAGCCATGGCCTTGTAGTCTGGTAGTCACCAAACCTGACCCTTGGAGGATGCATACAACAGAAGAAATGGACATCAGCAAAAAAGTAAGAACATATCAAGGTAGCCACAGAAGTTGGATGAACCACTGGAATGACCAAAGGCTTCTCCCTTCATTGACAGGACATCTGAAATTCCCCCCATCTCAGCCTGAAAAACAACAAGAACAACAACAAAACACCTACAAATAAAATAAAACCACCAGCACGATGGTAAACTTTTAAAATAAGGTTTCAGATTGTGGATTCAAGAGAGGCAGGATTTGGTTCTTTGGAATATTGTTAATTTATGTACTTGCTTTAAAAAGCACATAGCTTGTAAAGGTGTTAATTCAATATAACACATTCTGTCTCATGAGACTTATTTAAGTGAAAATGTCATGCTGGTTACATTTAAAGTAAGTGTAAATTATAACTTTTTTTTTTTTTTTAATTATTTTGTTACATGATTGTGAGTTTATCTCAACTACAGGCCACTGGAAAATATGTTGTTCTATTTCTTTATTTGTAAGTGTCAAGATCCATTAGGACCTATGAGTATACACAGACCTAACTTCTTATTAGTCCAGAAAGATCTGTGCAGGCAAGGTAACACTACCCATTAATGCTTTGAGTTTCAAATGTCACTAAACAAAGTAACTTTTTTTTTTTTCCCTGAATAGTTTATGTCAGGGAACTGACAAAAACAGATCAAACTCAGGGCAGCCAACAAAGAATATCACCTTTCAGGAATAGTCACCTTCCATTCCGTATATAGTTAATTGAGAGAAGCTGGCAATTCAGCCATCCTAAAATGTAAGCCTGAGTGCACCTATCTTAAGCTGAAAATGCGTCAAAAGATTCTTTTTTTTTCTTTGCTTGCTGTGGGTGGCATGGACTTTGTGGTAACTCATTGGAAAGAAAGGACTTTGGATCATGCAAATTAGTCATGCATTCTGTTTTGCTATAATTTCATCTCCTATATCAAGGATGCACAAAAAAAAACCAACCTGAAAATGTTTGCTATCTGCACATCGTGGTCAGTGGAAAAGAAAGATGAACTCACATGAAATGTTCTTTTTGTGCAAGCAAATTTATATTTGGTATTGCAAACCAGCTGGAAGAGGAGAAAGATATCCACTTCCCTTTTTATTTCCTTGCTTTAATTAGACTCATCAAAGAAAGGATAATGATTTTTTTAATGACAAAGAGAAAATGTTATAACTGTGAGTTCTGGAAGAAACTTTGTGAAAGAAGAGTGGAGGAAAACAAACAATAAACCAAACCAAACCACAACAAAAACCAACAAAAACAAACAAACAAACAAACAAACAAACAAAAACCACCACACTTTTCCTCCTCAGGAGATCAAGAAATGTCGTACCTTTATTTCTTGCACGTCTGATCAAAGTCCCATTTTACTGCAATGGAAAGGGCAGGCAAGGCCTTTTTCTGTACAAAATACGTATAAAAGTCTCCACAGTATCTGTATACGAGTGATTCAACTCTTCACCACTCTACAGTTGTACATTACTTCACCAAGTTCTGGTCCTGGTGGTCCTGAATGAACCTGTGTAGGAGAATAACTTTGGAACACATAAAAGGGTGAGACCACCAGTGACCCTGAGATCCATCCATAAAGCTACAAGTGACCAAGCAATAAGCAATTTTCAAGAAGTCCATATGAACTCTTCCCCATTTCTGCCTAACATAAAACACAGTTTATTTCTTCACCTTCTCATCAAACCTGACACAAAGGCTACTACTACACTATGCCCCAGGGAAAGAGCAGGATAATCACCACTATCCCAGGTCTCTGCAGTTGCATTATAGCTCTAAATGAAGAGAATCTTAGAAAGCAGATTGTGCCCTGAGCACAGGGGAAACAAAACCAACCAACCAGCTAAATAAATAAAAACCACAGTCCTTGTCATTCAGGTTAGAGGAAAGTTTTCTCCAACCTCAAGCTGCGAGGTCAGTTTAACCATGAACATGTGAGTAACTCACTACTAACAGGGTACTGAAAAACTTCTGGCTGTCACTGATGCACCAAAATACTCTGCCCAGGGGTCCTTTTCCAGCTGTAGCTAATCTCTGATATTTCAGAAGAAAACCAATTTTCTCTTTTTCCCAAAAGCAAAGTTAGACGTCAAGCAAGTAAATAATATTTCTTCCCATTGCCTGCAGGCAACAGTAGACCCCAGGAAATATGCAGTGAACTAATTAAATACTGTTGTGAGCAGAGCATAACAAACTCACCGTGATCTATCTCCTTTCATCCCTTTTTTTGGGGAGCCAAACAATCTATACATCATATCCTGATATCATATAGTTTAATCTCAAGCTCCTATCTTATCCTTTTTTTATCCTAAAATCTCCTCTTGAAAAAATTGCACTCCAAATTTCCATGATTTTATCACTTCTAATGAAATAATTCAAGTTCCTCATCTCCATGACTATCTAGAATCTCCTTTCAGAACTTCCCTTGCTGTTAGAATCCTTTTTCTAATTTTTGGTTTAGGAAGCTTTATTTCCAGTTCACAGTTCTTTGGCTTTGTACTATTTCCTTTTATTAACCTTTCAAATCTAAGAAGCTCCCTCTCTGTCCTCATTTTTTTTCCACGTTACCTACACCCACCTCTTTTAATATGTTTTAAAATAAATTATTTATTTCTGTAACTATTTCCTGTTTACTACTGTAAACTGTCTCTGTAAACTGTCCCCGTAAACTATCCCTGTTTATTTTTATCATAGGTAAACACAGCTTTAGAGATGACAGACAAGTTTTAGGCATATTTAGCCTATATATTCTGGCTCAATGTGAGGGGGCACTTCTTTACTGTGAGGGTGACAGAGCACTGGAACAGGTTGCCCAGACAGGTTGTGGAGTCTCCTTATCTGAAGATATCCAAAACCCACCTGGATGCCATCCTGAGCAATGTGCTCTAGGTGATCCTGCTTGGCAAGGGAGGTTGGACTAGATGATTTTCAGAGGTCCCTTCCAACCTTGGCCATTCTGTGATTCTGTTATTCTATAGTTTAATTTAACCATGGGGGAGGTGTGAGACACATGAGACCTGGATAAATGAGAGCTGATGGGTTCTTGTAGATCTAAACTTCATGATATTATGGACTGTGCTATCTGTGAACTCCTAGAAAAAGAATGATTTCAACAAGATTTGTCTGAAGATTTTCTACTAGGAAAAAAGAAATATTGATGAATTCTAACAGTAAATTATAGTGACATCCCACAGGACTATGTGGCCGTGCCAGGTGTCTGCCAGTCTTCAGACTCCCTCTCACTTGGCCCCTCTGGATTATGATGTAAGAGCTGAATCTGCTGACATTTATCACTTTAAGTTACTTTTGCCATTAATCTACTTCTGCTTTTGTTAATCTCTGAAAAACAAAAGGGAATTAGCTACAGCTGTTGTATCTGCTCATGTGATTTTTTTGCAATTGCAGCTTCTGAACAGTTGCCACAGTAGAAGTAAGTTTCCAAACTAACATTTTCACCATTTTGAGACAGCTTAGCCCAAAAGAATGTTTGGGAACAGGCACTTTGACACCTTCTTGCAACTCATGCAACAGGTTTCAAAGATAACTGCTATCAGCTAAACAGATAAATAATTACAATTTAATATTAATTAGGCTGGAGGGAAGTTTGCCATTCCAAATGCAAATTATCCATTTCAACAGGAACATCTGGAGAGGGAGTGTCAAGTCTCCTATTAACACATCAGAAAACAGAAGTTTATTTGCCAGACTAATCCATCACTGAAATCTGAAAATGTTGCACATTATAGCGTATCCGGTGAGCCTGTGCTAGGCAAGGTAACGTATTCAGGAGCACACACACTGTCTGTTGACTTCAACAGGGACTGAAGAGGAGTTCTCCATGAGGAGGTTTTCACTAGGTGTTCTGAAATTTTCTTCCTTCTGTGTGCCTGTGCATTTCCCACACAGATTTTAATGGATAGTTTCTAGTGGCATCAAGCAAACTTTTAAATAAAATTGCTTGAGTATTTGCATTCAGACCACTACCCGCCACATTCACAAGGGCAGTGAGGATGGTGCGTGGTGGTGGGGAGGGCATTTTCAGGAAAAATGCTCAATGCACTGTTTGCCCTTGCACTGCCCAGGAGACAATGAAGCTAAGATTCTTCTAAAAGCTTCCCGTTCACACTCTAATTTCCCCCTCCTTATAATGAACCTGGTGCAGATGGCAGCAACAGGACATACCTTTGCTGCACAAGAAGCTAGCCTGACCTATCTTTTCTTGAGAAATTTAAAGTTTCTCCTAAAGAAACCTATTGCGATAGCAACTGTTTCCCATAGTTGTTTCACACATGTTTTTACATTTTTTTTCCCTTCTCCCACAGGCTATTATTCTGCTCCATCTGTGCAGAATAGAAAGTGCTGCTATACCCATTAGTGAAGAAAAGGCCATGGAGTGGGTAGCACCTCCCTCCAGAAGTCTGAAGGCTAGCAGCAAAAAAGCCAGTTTTCCATTGTTTCTGAAAATGCCTCAAATGCCACAGGCCCTCCAGGTTGCCATTCACTTTGTAGAAAGGAGAATGAGCAACTGAAATAAAAGAAACAGGGGAGGGTTCTCCAACACAGACTGCAGGGGAACATTCTGTGCATCAAAATTAGTCAGGATAAAAGTGACTGTCCACTTGCAGTGAAGCACCAGTTGCTTCAGTTGGGCTGCATTTCCACAGCATCCTTTGCAAATTCATTGCAAATTACCGAGCAGAATTATTATCCATGCAAGAGTTAAGTGCATCAGAAAATATTATCTGTGATTTGCAATACTTTCTATCTAGGGAAAGCTTTTTTGATGCAAAAATCCGAATGTTGCAGGTGGTAGCTGGGGGCTGCTTCCTGTTGTCAAGAAATATATTTCTATTACGAAAACTCACAGTGAAATTTTTTATATGAAATCAGATGAAGAAAGAAACATGGCATTTGATGGTAGCTAAAAGCTGTTACTCAAAATAGTTCAATGGGTTTGCCTGAGTAAAAACAAGACCCCACATTTACACCCTCACTTTATCATATGCTTTCTGTGTGCTTCATTGGGAGGAGTTTTTTTTGGCCTACTTAGTCATCTATCTTACTTAAACTGCTCCTTGGCGTTATGGTGGATCTCTGCCCAGCAGCTACTCTAAAAGACAACAAATCGACCAGCAGTTTGTTATTTCTGTGCATTAACACAGGTCAGAGCAGTAGGGAATGCTTGATATGGGGTGCAGTGGAGGAGCAATCAGCGGTAAATGTGTGACACAAGGCAGACTACTATTAGTGGTGAGGGTGAGGAGAGAGGCAAAGAAAAGACTTTGATCATGGTGGTCCGGAGCCATAATTTATGGTGCCACATGCTAGATAATCTTTTGGCAACTTTGTCCCATCCGAATGTAGGCAATTTTATTAAATGACAGAGACACAAAGTCTTTTGTGGTTAGTTAGATACCCTGACATCAACAGCTCCAATCCCCAATTGTGTGGAGAATTAAGTTAATAACCACTTTCCATCAGTGCTCTGTTGAGTGTAGCAGCAGTGATTTCAGCCCAAGAGCCGATGCTGAGCCTATCCCATTCAGGCTTCCTGACTGGTGTGGTCTTTGGAGAACAACTGGCTTTATGGACATCATGAAATTGTACGTTGTCAGTCCATTTCACAGCTGGCATGTCTGTGACTGATGTTGTTTGGTCCAATGCAACAGCTGTTCTGAGGGGTAATATTCAGAGTGCCCAGAATAAGTTGTTGAATAAATCAAGGCAGGTATCTCTGCAGCCCTGATTGAAAGACTACTGAAAGTGAAAGAGTCTCTCTCCTCAGTCCAGTAGTACTTTGGATTGGGTACTTCAGTCATAAACAGATCCTCAAAACCACCTTTATAAACAAAATAATAATAATAATAAAATACAAACTTGAAGACTTTCTCTCATATAGAAAAGGGAGAAGCCATTTGTGAGATCTGTTACTGTTAATCTCCTTCTAAACAAGTCCAGAGGATGTATTTTGTCATTGGGATTCAAGTGGAATTTAGATTATCACATAAAATTTTAGTAGCAGCAGCTGCAGATGATGCAGCTTTGGATGCCCACCTCTGCCCTCTTTGTGAGCCCCACATGGCCACAGGTAGGAGATAGGCTCCAAGGGGCTCTGGCCTTGGCCTTTCTTTGTGGCTAATGCTTAGTGGCTGTGTGCTTTGGCAGAACCACAGGCAGTCATAGCTGCGGTGATCAGAGACCCCTAAGCCCGTCACAGCACAGGTGGCTGGCTTCACCCATCGGCTGCCAAGATGGCAGGGCTGTGCACACAGCTGGGGAAAGCAGCCCATGGGGAGCCTTGGGGAAAGTGAGCTGTGAGACTGTGTATGGATATGGAGGAAGAGGGGATGTGGAGCAGTGCATGGGTTCCCAATAGTGATATAAATTTTACTGACCTTTACCCCTCTTTGTGTATGAGCTTAGAGCAGGGATGGACATGTGTCCTGGTTTGCACTGGGATAGAGCTAATTTTCAATATAGACACTGATACGGTGCTGTGTTCTGGGATTAGGATGAAAATGCTGATAACACACTGATGTTTTAGTTTTTGCAGAGCAGTGCTCACCCAGAGCCAAGGACTTTCCAGTTTTCATGCTGCCCTGCCAGTGAGGGACTGGGGTTGCAAAGGGAGCTGGGAGGGGACAGGACCAGGACAGCTGGCACAGACTGGCCAAAGGGATGTCCCACGCCATGTGGTGTTGTGCTCAGCAATAAAAATGGGGGGAGTTGGCTGGAGGAATGCCATTGCTTGGTGACCATGCTTGGCTGGGCATTGATTGGCTGGTGGTGAGGAATTGCACTGTACATCAATTGTTGTTTTGGTTTGGTTTGGGTTGGGTTGAGTTTCTTTTACTTTTTTTTTTTTTCATTTTTCCTTTATTTCTTTTTTCTTTTTTTTATTATTTTTATTTATTATTTTATTTATGTATTATTTTTATTTTTCTTTCTTTCTTTCTTTCTTATTAAATTGTCTTTACCTCAACCCACATGTTCTTGCACTTTTTTTTTTTTTGTATTTCCTCCCCCATCCCATTTGGCGAAGAATGGCTGCGTGGTTCTTAGCTGCCTGATGCATTAAACTACATGTATTCAGATCATTTTAGGAACGTAGCAGAAAGTATCTTCAGCTTTTTATAAAAAATAATAATATGGAAAAAAGACTCTGTGACAGAGAAAAGCACTTAATATCACTGTCTTCTAATGTGTTACTTTCCTATTGTTCTTGGGAGAGAAACACTGAAGTCCAACCTGTTCAGCTATTTCCAGAGAAAGATCTACTTTCTGAAGTTTGGAGATAAAAGAAATGAAATGCAAAATATCTTGTGACTGTATAGGCCTGAAAAATATTTGTATGCTGTTTGTGTTACATTTTGCAACAAATACTGTCCTTCTCTCCGCCTCCTATTCCCCACCAGCTTGTTACCATTACCTGAACCACAACCACAAAATCCTCATAGGAATAAATTTCTCCCTCAGAGAAGGATGTGAGGCTAAATTCCTTTATGCTTCTAAAGAACTTCAAAATCGCCAAATTTAAAGTTCTAGTAAAGAACAACATTGTCTTCTCCTTAGAGCAAAGTAAAAATTGGGGTTATCTACAGCTGAGGATAAATCCCATGAGTCTGAAACGCAGAAGAAATAGCAGCACAGAGGAAAGAATACATAAAGGATACTCAGGTCTGCAAAGTCATCATTCAGCTCCTACAGCTCCATGTTTTATATCAAGTGGAACAAATCTGCACGATGAAGTTTATTCTGGGTCAGCATCATTCTGCTTTGTGCATATATGTTCCACATTGCTTACATTTTACGTTTAGCTTTGCAATAGTTTCTTGTTAAAAAGTAAGACCACTTCTATAGGACTGCTTGGAAACCAGTTCTGCAGCCTGTGCAAAATCTATTTGCAGTTGCGCCATAAATTGAGTCTTTGGGCTTTTTGCTTTTAAAACGAGACCTTAGATCTCACTCATATATGTTCTGCATCCTCTGCAGCTATTAATTTTCATGTTTTAGCATTTTCACTCACATCAGAGAAATGGCCTAATTACACCAGAAGCATATTCCATTATATCTGAACATATTAAATATAACTGGGAAAACCTTACATGCCATAAAATGATTCTGGAGCTTCCAGAAGAGTTCAGGCTGTATAGTGGAAGAACGTTGTACTTTTTCCACTGGTTTCATGTGATGGGTATGAGCCCTGTTCCAATGGGGGCTCAGATCAGCTAAATGGTAGTGCTTGACCTGCCTGTCCTCCATCTCCACATTGCTGTTCTAGCAGTGCCAGTCAGTTAAAATTTATTTTTTGTGATGTCATATTCAGAGAAGGAAAAAAAAAAAAGATCTTCCTTATGGGAGTTCTTACGAGGAGTTCGGGAAAACCTTAATTCTATTAAGTCTCTGTGGTTTAGACTCAAGTTCCCCTTGCTGTATAATTGATGTAATTTTGTTTTAAGACTCTATTGTTAACTTTATGATTCACTTTTAGAGTCTGGGCTGTAATAGCAAATTTAATGATATATGTATTATAAATGCTTTAAACAAAGACAGAAAAGAACAAATTATCTTTCCTAAACCATCTCTTATTAAACTGTAAGATCTCTATTTCTCATTTACACTAATGCACTTTTATACTCCACCAGTTGTGGCAATGAGATATGAGTTGTGTATGAATTACATTTATACCATTTTTAGAAGAAATAAATATGAGTGATCAAGTTTTCTTTTCTCCTTGAACTTTGAGGTAGAGACATTCATGCTGTGATTGGTCAAGTTTTCCTTTTTTAGAGAGGAATAAACATAGACAGGCCTTATTACTTATTTGCTTTTTAATCTTAAAAACTCGTCAGCTCACCCAATTATTAAAATACAATACTGTGATATACCCACCATTATCACTAATTGACAAAATGTCAAACAGTCAGTCTGCATAAAAGGAGTGACTACTGTATGTTTTCAATGACTAAAGAACCGTACTGAAAAGCAACTATATTTCCCTTCTGTCTGGGCAGATAAAAATGAGGCTATTTTTTTCCAGCTTGGACTTCCAAATATGCTCATGCCCATAAGTGAGCAGATATGTAAGAATGAATCAGCACTGTGAGAAATCTCAGGCAGGGTTACTCCTTGTTAGAAAAGTGGGAGAGGGTGGATAATAACTTGATGTAAATATTGCCTCTTCCTTTCCGTGGCTCTTTTGCAACTTCAGAAATTCTTGTTGTGGTGCAGGGTTACAACTGTGTGAAATAGTAATCTGGCCTCTTTACCCTGTGTATTTCTTGCTTTCATGAAGGAAGGTGGACTGTTTGGAGAGAGTGCTTGTCACCTTGACGAAAAACAACAAAAGTACTCTAAGTCTGACAAGCCCTTGCAATGGTTCATGATATTAATTTTATACCTAAGATGAAATGCTTGACTTGCTGCTGGTGGTGTCTGTCCATCTCGGTGGACTATAGAGAAAAACTACACAGCCAATTTAGACTCAACACTCAAAATATAAGTTTAAAAGTAAGGCCAGATGAATTCCCACCACCACCAATAATCAGCTCGTCTTCCTAGCTACACATGGTCTACTGCCAAGGTATTGCACTGATACTTCTGAAGAAGTCAAAGATATGAAGAGAAAGATACTCTAATAGAGGATCTTGTTCAGTGTAGGTGAGGAAGGAAGAGTGAAGATGCAGACCACTGCAAGAGGAAATGGAGAGGAGAGGCTCAAGCTTGACTGAGCACTGGCAGATCTCCCACTAAAGGCAGAATCAGATATGGAGAGGTGTCCTAAAAAATATATAATAATAATAAAATATATTTTAAAAAGGATTTGCTAACATTTCTATGATTATTTGGAATACTTTTAAGGATAAGATGACTGCAGTTAAGAAATTTCCCAAGTACCTCTGTGTGTCTTAATTTTTCCTGAGGTTTCGCCCTAAAATGTTCAACTGAAAATGCCACTGGCATTTTGAAGGAGCACATACAAGAGACTGTGGTGAAGGGTTAGGAGCTCATGATCAGGCAGAGTGACTGTGAACACTGATATTTTAGGGAAAGCTGCCAGGAAGTCAGCTGAAGCTTAGACATGTCCTTTATAGGCTTGCAGCTAGTCATAGTGATAACTTTCTTTCTAGACCAACTTGAAAGCATCTGGGAGTCAGGGAGCTGATTCTGTTCACAGTAATGTTCTGGGCACAGAGTGGTGCTTCACAGGACTGTGACACACATTGAGACATTGATTGGAGCATGACCAAACACACTGGGAATAGGAAAAAAATAATTGAATATTTTAATCAGGTGATT
The DNA here is from genome assembly GCF_964211835.1 of Anser anser. NCBI lineage: Eukaryota > Metazoa > Chordata > Aves > Anseriformes > Anatidae > Anser > Anser anser. Next base: position 9,141,174 of record NC_139721.1, read on the forward strand.
AAATATTTCTGTCTTTTTTTGGACACTTTTACTGAGGGAACTCTCTCCTGGTGCAGCAGTAGTAGTGCTGAGGTTTGCAGGGAAAGTCTGTCCAGATGCCTCTGTGCTTACAGATGGGCTGTCTCAATCACTGAACTTAAGAATTTACTTTTTCCCCTTAGCTGGGTACAGTGTTAATGTAATAACTTCCAGCTTCCACTGATGAAACCATTTTTGGTGTTTTGGGAATGTGGCTGGTTCATCACCTATTAAATGGCAATAAAAGGATTCATTCTAGACCCAATAATTTGTTGTTTTGTACTGTTATCATTTCAATTAACACATTTTAATGCTTTTGTAAGGAAGCATTGTTTTACTCACGAACATCATAATTATGGAGTAAAGTAGTTGAACAAATGCCCACCATTTTGTGTGATTGAGCCTTACTTTTAATACTATTTTCCTACGCAATAAGTCCTCACTTTATAACATCTCTCTTCAGATGACTGAAGAAGAAGAAAAGGAACATTATTACATCTGTCTGTACAGGGGGATTAGAGTTTTCTTTTTTTTTTTTTAATGAAAAAAGCATTAAGTCTTTATCTATTCACAGTTCCCATTCTTAAGTACTGTCCAACTTATTTTCTTTAACTCTTTTTTTTTTATTTTCAGCAAAACTGTGCGTGTAGTCAAATAAGACTAATTATTTTCAACAATTCCAAAAAGAAAAATCATTATTGATTATATAAAATGCAATCATGTTGTCCCAAATGCAAACCCGTTTTCTCAGAGAAATTTGTTCACAATCAGATTTTATGTCCTGTTGGTGTAGTTAATATTTTTAAAACGTTTCATAAAGTAAGATTTGCATACATCAGTGATTAGAATATCACCATATTTTTTAGCAGTATGTTAATTTCCAGTGAAGATAAGTACTTGGGCATCTTTGTAAAACATGTCAAAACAAAAGACAAAGAATTTTATGTAGAATATAGTGAGTTCTGGCTGGTAGGTGGTATTATGAAACAGGAGAGAATTAACTTTATTAAACATATATTAAAAAAAAAAAAAAAGAAAAAAAAAAAGAAAAAAAAAAGAAAGACTTAGGAAGACCCAAACAACAAAACTTAAATATTTTCCAATCTCCATTCCATTCCCCTTTTAGTTTTTTTTCCCTCAGACATGGGAGTCACTTACTGCCATTCCACTCTTGGACAAATGGAAGGTCATTTGCATTGATGTCAGTTCAGAAAAGCATTTGAATATGCAAATTAAAACTGGAATTGTGTGAAAAAGGATGTTCATGTCTCTTTCATATTCAAACAATAACATCTAAACATTAATCAACTCTCTGTGCTTTTATTACCAAAACCAATTACATGATACTGAATTAAGTAGCCCTGAAAAGAAATTTAGATATGTTTCAATAAATGTATTCTGTAACAGGAATATGTTAGAATTATTGAAAACCATTGTATGCTAGTTGTCACACGGGATTATATCCAATTTACTAGAAGTTTCACTGTTCTTACAATAGAAAATGCGTATGGGAGTAATGCCATGTGAGCTGGCATGTTGAACGGTCCTTTTAAGAGCTGCTACTGAAAATGCACGAGTTTTAATAAGACTTTTTTTTTGTTTTTTTAAATTAACAGGTCAGGAAGTGGGTGGATAGCTCTACTGTGACATTTTCAATTTATAAGAAAAACTATGTAAACAGTTTATTATGTCTGGTCATTTAGTTTGAGAGCTGGCAAAAAGTGCATCTTGGTTAAATTTCTAAAAAAAAAAAAAAAAAGAAAAAAAAATAACCCACCACCACCAAAACAAAACCAAATTGATACACATGAGACTGCCTAAGAGATTCATGTTGTGTATACCCTCATCTGAGGGCCTGATCCCAAGGCCAATGAAGATAATAGGAGGATTTTTTCATAATTTTCATAGAGAAAGTATTTGCAGATCCACAGAACATCTCTGATAATCAGTTCTCATCCTATTTCTAAGCAAACCCTGTTAATGTAAAAATAACTCCTCAAGGACCCTGCTTAGCTGTGTAGTGCTGAAGTTAGACCACGAACGAAAATATTAGGTGTAAATGAATCTCCTGTGAGATGTTATTACTTTCATGTCACAGTAAACAATATGATGTGACACTACTAAAAAGAGAATTAAGCAGAGTATGAAGCTGTAACTAAAAAGTATAATTAAAGAAATAGATATAGTTGGGTAAAGACAAAACTCACTCCAAACTTGACTCATCACCTGTTTTTGGACCAGCTTCTGCACCCACATCCAATAAGTCAGAGTCATAACATAGAGTCAGTCATAACAACCCATCCTGGATCAAACCTTGACAACCCTTAATCCAGTATGAACAAGGAACAAGGTAAATAGCTCTGTGTGTGCTGGAACTTATGAGCCCGTATGAAATGTATGTCTCTTGGCTCATTTCCTGGTCCATTTGAAGTTTTCTTGGAAGCTGGAATATTTACAAGGTTTTTCCCCATGCAGAGTCTCTAGGGATTAATGTTGATGCAGCTCTTCTCTCAAGTAAAGCACTTAACAAGGGCCTGCCCTTGGCCTGATGGCCTATTTTCATAAAAGTCACAAGATTTTAATGTCTCTATTAACTTTGTTGAAGTTGGCTAACTAGTTCAGAAGTTATCTGGGGATAACAGGCAGGCATTCATGTATACAGAGACCGAGAATTTCACAGTCTAATTTCTTAGAAAAACAGACTAAAAATGATCCCCAAAGAATTTAAAAATTAATAGAGAAGAGTAATTTTATCATAACTAAAATATTTTTTTTCCTTTTTTTTTCTTATTTCTTTGTTTTCTTTTGTTGTTGTTGTTATTTTAGGATATTTTTGTATCAAACTTTGTCACTAGCCTCCATCAAACTAGTAGCTCATGGTGAGCAACACCATTCTTTGCTGCCTGCCTTAGCTCTAACATCAAAAAACTGCAACCATAGCTTTTGTAGTCTTGCTCCATGCATACACCTGTATGGGTTAGTCTGACTGTCTAATAACTTTTAACCTACCAATTTCACTGTTCCCACCAAATTTCAGTAGGTGAAAGATATCTCAAGAGTAATATCTATACCTAATTCTGACTCATATTACCTGTTATTATCCCGACAACCCTATCCCAATGTGTGACATCAGTTTTCCAAGAGCCAAAGGTACCAAAGAATTCCTGTTGCTTCACTGGTAACCCATGTTGTTCATGGATCAGCTAGAATAGATCCTGCTGGGAGACAAAGGATTTATTTCCCCTATTTTTAAAACCTTTTAGAGCTCCTCACAATCTTTGGGTCTGTGCATTCCCCAGGAACACCCTGTGGCATGTAAATCCTAGCTTGTAAGTCCTAAATGGCTTACCCACTATCCAGAGGAAAGCAGCTAACTAGCAGAATATCCTTCTCTCAGTCATTTTAGTTCACAGTGTTTAACTTCTCTGACAGACGTCAGTTAGCAGAAGACATCAAAAAGAAGTATGATGATGAAGGAAAACCCAAATAGCTATTTTATGACAGAACTATCATGCAGATAGTTCCACTTTTCTTTGTTTCAAGCCTGAAAGTGGTGGTTGTTGGTTTCTGAGTCCATGGTTTATTTCTTCTCTCCTCATCTCACTATGTTCTATATCCTTAGCTCACATTGGCTCTTCTAAACTTGACAAATTGCCAGATCATACCAGATTAAACTTTTCATTGATTTCACACTCCAGCAGGAAAGCATTTAGTGACCTTTCTCAATCAGTCTTCCCTGGCTGAAAAATGATTTTATTTATAGCATTTGTTAGTCTCTAGCCATTACAACTACCCAGAGCAAGGCACTTAGTGAAATGCCTTGTGTGGCTAGCACATATTTTCTATATGATTTAGGTAGAAAGAGGGAGGAAAAATGCCCACATAGACCAAGGAGGAATGAACTGCCACGGCAAAGAAATCACACTTAACCCCAGTTTTCATGTTCCTAATAAACATAGACTTCTAAGGCCACTGGCATACATATGGAAGTGAGTTCTATGTCAATATTTGTCGTAATGAAAAAAAGCTGTAGACCCTAAAGGCTGTTTCAGGGGAAAATAGGATGATGCATTGCTATGTCCACCTAGTTTTGGCCAACCTAAATACTTGCAACAGTTGTGAAGGGTAGAATTTTGTCTTCTATATCCCTATCTTGAGAATGTGCCTCGGATACAAAGCCCCAAAATGGCCTCAATTGGTTTGTTACCATACCTAGGCATGGATGGCAAAGACAGCAGGCACTGTGACAACATCAAATATCCACATTGATAAGTCCTCAGGCTTCTCAAGAGAAAGCAGAAAGACTCGTACCAGTGTGGCTCAGACCTGGACTTATCAAACCAGAAATCCCTCAAGGAAGGTGCCAAGTCTGTAGTGACAGAGTGCTTGAAGTAACCGTTCACCTGGGTTTGGTCTTTCTAGATTAATAAGAAGCTAAATAGCAGTACATGAGGAATATATGATCCCCACATAAATGGGGAGAAAGTTTTGTAATAGCCAGTCATGGCAGCAAACCACATTTAAAAATATAAAATCAGTGGAGATGTATCAGCACTTACCCTACAGTAAACAACTAAAATGAGTTAGATATGCCCTAAGGATGCTAATTTCTTCCACTGACTACAAAGTGGTTCCTGTGCAACTGTCTCAGATGGACTTGCATTACAAACACTTGAAATCAGGTAAAATGAATCTGACCTCAAGCATCTCATTGCAAGCATCTATAACAATCACAGATGATTTTATCTGTGTTTACAAAAAAACCCTAAAGCACCTTGGGTAGTATCTGGGGTGCACATTAACAGAAGGAACAAAGTTACAAACAGAGGGAAGGCTTGTACTGATAGCCTAGATCAATGCTCTATTATTGTCCTTTGTCAGGACAATAATGTCTCTTTGCAGAAGCAATCTGTCAGCTGAAATGCGACATTGTCACATAAAACTCAGAGGACATAACAAAATAAGGCAAGCATCACTACCATTGGGCTGCGTTAGACACGGAGAAAGAATATTCTTGTTTTCAAGCCTGGAAACAAACAAACAAACAAAAAATAACACAGGGAATTTATACTTTGCTTTCCAAAGAAACATATTTCCAAACAAGTTGATGATAGCTAGAAATAGACTCCATATGACAGGTTTTCTTCTATAATAGCACTGTGGTGAGTTGCTTCTTGAAGGGTCTGAAAGTCAAACCATACCTTTATTTCATGTAATGATATTGGTTTTTTTTCTTTGATTTTTCTATGTGATTCTATTTCTTTGATTTTTCTATGTGTTCAACATAAAATATTTTCTGACACAGAGGATGTCTCTGGTAGTTTCTGTGTGCAAGAAATCAACCTTACATGGCTGTTTAGCTGTCATCTTACTTAAATTGTTCTGTTCACATGTGCTGGCAATCCGAAACACTGGGAGTGCAAGGGACTCTGTGGCATTGGCCCTCTTCTACAACTTTCCTGATTTCTGCAGAAGGAAAGACGGAATTATTTCACCTCAAAATATCTATTTTAAATGAATTAAATAAGATATATCTGGAATTTGCCTTTAAGTAGAACCATGAGAAAAGAGAAGTGTATAAAACCCTCGGAAAGCAGTATAAAAGGTAAAATAATGGTTATAGATATGGAAATGACATCTTTTGTGTTAATTCATGTAATTAAACATATTATTTATTTGATAAACGGTGTTCAAAAGTACCTCAGAGTGAAGGTATTTCTAAGGCTACACATCTCTGGCATTCAAAAATGACAAGAGAGAATCCCAGGGCTAGACGCTGAAGTGACATGAAGTGACGCAAGACATCAGATATACTTTTTTTGTTTGTTTGTTATTAACCTTTACAACTTTTTATATAGGAAAAGAGTGAACTTTCTATCATTCTCTAATTCTACAAAGTCAAGAGTAGGTATCAGCCTAGAAGAAAAAAACAAATTGGAAGATAATGTGATGGCCATTTTGAGGATGCCTCATCCCTCTTAGTGTTCAAGGCCAGGTTGGATGGGGCTTTGGGCAACCTGGACTTGTGGGAGGTGTCCCTGCCCATGGCAGGGAGTTGGAACTAGGTGATCTTTAAGGACCTAAGTGAAGCATTATTTTACACAGTAATTCTCTCATCTTGATGTTAAATCCTTTCCTCTGATCTGAGCACCTGACTCTACCTGACATTTAAGTGAGATGCACACCCACAACTGAAGGTGGGCTTTGGCTCTTTTAAACCAAGTTTGTCTTTGATTTATAGAGAACAGAGTGCAGAGAAGGAAAAAATTCAAAGGGATGATTTATGGACTACTCTCAACTGTTTTCTGCACTGACAAGTTTTTCTTTGAGTTTCTTTGACTTTCTTTGTAGAACTTACATGAAACAAAGTTTATTTACATAAAAATCCACAGATTCTTATTTTTTTGGAGGTTTTTTTTTTTAAATCGAAACCATCTTAGTTTTTTCTTTTAAGCAGTTCCAGCAATTTCTGTGTGCAGTTTGTTATGTAAAACAATTTTTTTTTAAAAAGTGGTTTACATAGTGGTTTACATTGAGAGATTATCATGGGTATTCTGAAGATTATACGTTAAGTGTAAAGCAAATCTTCTAAATAAACCAGGTAATTTATAAAGTGTCTTGCTGCTAGATTTATGTATAAACTTGAGAGGCAACTCTCAGTTTTGCTTTTTACTTAAAATTCCTGTTTTGTTGATGGAACCTAATTTTGGAATGACATCCAGGTAACAATATAATAATCCATTCTCACCGCAGCAATCTTGCACTAAGCTCACGGGATACAGTGATTTAATAATAGCATGGTTTGAGCACTTACATTATGCATTTATTTTTGAAGTGTGTGGACGTGTTCTCATCTGATTTCCTTGAAGGAGTTCCAACATTTTTTCTTATCGCATAAATATTTATAATAGATGCACTGAAATAGTCTTCAGAAAATACAAAGCCAGATGCTAATAGAAAAATTTTACACAGATGAAGGAAAAAAATGTTGTTTTATTTTAAGTGTAGACGAATAACTTTTAATGTTTTATTCATAAGTGGAATTTCTGAGAACTTCTTGTTTAACCCTCCTCCACTTCACAGATAATGATAAACTGTAGAACCGGGGGCCAACACTGCAAACTGATAAGCACTGCAAGAACAACATTTAGATCTCTGAACCCCATCTGACTTAGTGAGAATAAGTTTCAGAAATTGAAAGAGCTCATTTCTGCCCTCAGATGGATGTTCCAAAAGCCCTTTGAAATCACTGCAGTTGATCAGACTCCAGACATTAATACTGCATGAACTCTCTATGTTCAAATGATATTTTGCGTAACAAGAAATAAATCAAGAGACCAAGCCAGAAGTCTAAGCAAAATGAGTACTTTGATAAAAGGAGTACTTGATGAAGACTATCGTGAGCTGCTAATTACATAATGCTCTTAATATATCTGAGCCTTGGTGCTATGGAGGGGGAGGATAGAAAGAACTATAGTGCATCTGGGTGTTAGTCCCTTCTTGGAAAGGTTATCATTTGGAAACCCTTCTCTCTCCACAAAGAAAAAGCTACTCCACAGCACCCCACTTCTCTCATTTCAGCCTGCCTCAGAGCCAGAAGAGGCAGAGCCTGATTGTATGCACATGAATGCACATTTTACCTTGTTGCTAAGCTATAGAAAAGAAAGGAAAATCGTGCCACTTCCCTCTCCTGTAGTCCAGGATAAAGCGACTTCCTACACCGACTTCTTTATTATAAAGCAAGACCAGTAGTCCAGAGGCCAGCTCCTGCTGTCTGACATCAAACTAGGCTATTACCAGAAGAAAAAGCACAGTGCAGGTGTCAAGGAAGTCACGTTACATTCTGGTAACTGTGAAGGCAGCTGTGGGCATCCCTGTCAGAGCCTATTACTTTCTACCTGGGCTGTCCACCAGTCAGCTGTGTTTTCCACAATTCATTTTTAACAGTTCTACTCTTGCTGCTGTGATTCATGGTCAAATGCTCGTGAGAGTAACTGCAGCTGAGTGCTTTTTTTTTTCTTCTTTTTTTTTTTTTCTTATATATATATATATATATGTATTTATTTCACAACTAGGAACACTGCATGAATGAATACATGGATGAAATAAAAATATGGTTTTCATAGACCTAAAAATCATTGGATATTTTCCCTCTCCAAGTCTGCAAGAGCAGAAGCTCTCAGTGAGCCACAAAATTGCCGCACCCTGGTGGCTGGCTCACCTGCATATGTTGTTAGCACATTGGTCCAGTCTGTCTTGTTGCTAGCAATACCATATTTACGCATTTTTTAACTGTGCTGCTCCTTGTGTACCTTTCAAGATACACTGCTAGAGGGATCTGTGAAACACAGATCTGCTGTATGGAAACTTATTTTTGCGTGTTTTATGTATATGATACATGTGTATGTGATACGTAGCTATAACCTTTTATATGTAATCTTGGTCTTATTTTATTTATATAAAGTATTTATATATATATTATATATATAATGTATTTCTTGAGGGCCACAAAGATGAGCAGAGGGCTGGAGCACCTCTCTTGTGACAAAAGACTGAGAGAGCTGGGGCTGTTCAGCTTAAAGAAGAGAAGGCTCCAGGGTGAACTTATTGCAACTTTTTAGTACTTAAAGGGGGCTTATAAAAAAGATGGAGAGCAACTTTTTGCTCAGTCAGGCAGGAAAAGGAGGAATAGTTTTAAACTAAAAGAGTTGAGATCTAGTTTAGAGGTTAAGAGGAAATTCTCTGATAGTGGTGGTTGTGGCTGTCCCATCCCTGGAAGTGTTCAAAGCCAGGTTGGACAAGACTCTGGGCAAACTGATCTAGTGGGAGGTGTCCTTTCCTATGGCAGGGAAGTTGGAACCAGATGGGTTTTAAGGTCCCTTTTAACACGAAGCCATTCTATGATTCCTTGATTCTATGATATAATAATACATCCAAGATGAATAAAATTCATATAGTTTATATATAAATATGTGCAACATATATATTTCTATTTCTACGTTATATCTACAGCATATGATCCTCATTCTCTTGGTTGGTTTCACATTTGGTATGGCAGTGCTGAATTCTTGGAGCCAGAACTTCTCCCAGATAGGCACAGTAGCTGACACAACAACCCATGAGCATTCTTGTATGAGGTCAAGTAAGTCATTGAACAATCCAGTTTTATGTCTGAGGAGGCCATTTCCACAAAGGGAATTTTATCCTAAATGGAAATGTCTGCAGAGAACAGAAAACAGCAAATTGCTGAGCAGCAACCCCCATCCAAATCCTGTGTCTCCTTCTTGTTAGCCTGGCCCAGCCTCAGGGTCCCAAAACACCAAATATCCTTAGAATTTAATTTTAGCTTAGTATCTGAATATCAAGGCAGAAGCTGTGTTGATCACAGATTTATAATCAAAGCCAGCTTTGCAGGCTAATTCTCTATTGCAATCTAGCCATACTGGCTTCAAAACGTATCCCTTTCCCATGATCTGGTTGTGTACACTACTGAAAAAATGACAGCAAAATAAAACCATCAAATTAACATCTGTACTCTAAACTTGGCTGTGGGCATTGATTCTTGCTGGATTTGCACTGTCCCCTTGCCCAGCGCCAATGAGTCAGCAGAATTTCTTAAGAGAAATCTTGCCTTTCCTGGTACAGTGAGTCAGCAGAATGTGCTGACCTCCAGTTCAGTGAAAATGAAGGGAAAAAAAAAAATGGTAGGAGGAGAAATGTTTAAAAATAGAGCTTTTTTCCTAGGCAACTCAATTGTGGCTCTGGCACTCTGATTTGTTGCCGATCAACAAACGTGAATCCTCATATTTATAAACCCTTCTGTATACAAAATGCCTTTGCCATCAGATTCATCCCTGGTACACATCGCAAGGGGAGGAAGTGCTGTCATGTTACCTTGTAGCTTCTAAAGGTCAATGGGTTCCTTTTGAGGCTCAGTGAACTGATGTCTTTTGGGGAAGCTGTGTTTGAATCACTGCCTTCAATTCAGCAGGGACAAGGGCTAAGTGGAGGGAATCCAGAATAGCATGGAGAGCACTACATGGGAAAATAGCTGTACACAGAGTGGTCATTGTTACTGTTCAGCATAATATGACAAGCTTCACCAAAACAGTAGCATTGAAAACTTGTACGTGGGCTGCATCTTTAGTGCTTTAAGAAGAGTACAAAAAGTCTCTGCTTACGGCATGGAGAAAGCTTTTAAAGATTTTTAAGGATAGTTTTGATGTTCAGTACTGAAGCAAAAGTAGCCTCTGTTACTATGTTGTGAGGAATGCTACCTTTCTGCTTCTTTAGCATCTATATTTTCAGTTATCACCCATGTCTTTAGAGAGATTTAAGGTTGCCCCATCCCATCTTGTATTAGTCTTTCATTTAGTCTGTGCAGAAAGAGATGAATGCTAGACTTTGGCCTGAGTCTGAGGTTTAACTGTTTAAAAGGTAATTCTTGGATTTGGGATGATTTTGACGTATCAGACAATTCCTTGTGTTGAGGACCTCACAATATAGGGCCTGCAAAGAATTGGTTTGGTGCAATCCTGAGAAGGGTTTGGACAATCTTTTTCCCCCAGGAGGAAAACTAGAAGACTCCAAATCTATTAGCAAAAAATACCATTTTGATATGGCTATGCAGCTCAATGACAGATGGCAGTGAGGTGGGCTGGTCTCACCTACTCACAGCTGATTACCTTGGCAAACCTCAGTGGAGCTCCTGATAGTCAACTAAAAATGCCTTCCATAAAATCAATCAATCAATCAATCAATCAATAAATAAAATAAAGGAGATGATCTCTTTGCATTGCTCCGGTTTTTCTCTGTATACTCGTGAGAAAAGCTTCTAAGATGTAGTCCTGAGATTATAAAGCAAACTTAAATTGCATCTTTCCCAGTGGAACTTCCAGTTTATTTCCACTGAACACACACCCATGGCATCCAAACATAGCCACTCAGGTGCTAAATCACTGACAGCTCAGTTTTCAGTGCAGCTTTTTTCATTTGTTTGCTCTTGGATTTCAATACTGCTGCATTCAATTTCTTTTTCTTTTTCTGTGCAAGCATCACTTATTCCCATCTGTTACCTACCTCCCCTCTCTGCACAGTACCCTTAATATGATAGATGTTTTCCAAACATGTATGAATACCTAGATTTTGTCCTTTAGAGATTCATCAAGCAAAATGCCAAATAATAATAAAATCAGATTTTGGAGAATAAGGAGTCATTTCACCCAATTTAAAGTCCCTGCCTCCCACGTTCAAAGTCTGTCAGTGGTGAGCAGAGACAAAAATCCAGAACTTCTTCTATTGTATAGAAATATCACCAGCATGGAGGTTTCTCTCCTGCAGAATCTCAAAATCCCAAGCCAATCCCAAAGGCAAGAGTTTTGCCAGCACTGTGATAACACCGCCTTTGAAGCTGAAGTCAGCATCAGCATCCACATGATGTAGATAGGAAGGAAAAGTTACTTTTCACGTGCCAAGCTCAGAGAGAGCTTAGAAACACAGTCTGCATTTCCAAAGTGGCACTAAGTCAGGGTGGTAAGGCTCACATTAAGAATAGTTAGGTTCAGAGCAGACGTACAGGGGAGGAGAGGATTTAATCCCTCACTCTAAGGCACAACACCCACTCCAGAGATGTTCATTCATCTCTCCAGTTGGACAGGGGACTCTACATCTGCATACCACTGGCAATGGGGTTCTGGAAGGAGCATGACAATTCGATGACGACGGTGTTACACTTGTGAGCATTTAACCCTCTTATTTCCCCAATCTTCTTATCTCTCATCCTCCCAGACAGGAATTTCAGACAGGCCTCTACATTCCCAACAAATTGGCACCATGTCCCTGGCCTGCCTTGTGCCTTGCAAGTCTCATTACCCGTTGGAAACAGCTTGCTCTCAATTTGCTTCGCTCCAGTGCAATCAGTGCTGCCAGATGGAAACAGCTTTGAAATTTACCTTTTCAAATCTCAGCTTCATATTTCTCTTTTGATGTTTCTTGTCAGGTTTTCCAGTTGTCCTCGCCTCTCTCGGCTTGCCACGGCTCCGTCTCTCCAGGCTGTGCTTTTCCCGGGCTTACGGATCTCTGAGCATCCTAACTTGCAAAGGCATTTCTGCCACAGGGTGGCTGTCGCTGGAGCACTAATTTGCACTGCTGCCAACAACGATGTGTGTCAGGCTCAGCGGCTGTGTCAGAGCTGGACTGCCACTGGTGAAAAAAAAGATAGAAATGTTCTGAAAAAGAAGCTTTTGAGGCTGCAGGAAGTTACAGTTGTTTGAATACTCATGTGAAGCTGAGGATCATGCAAAGAACATGGAGCAACAGCTGGGAAAGCGCGAGCAGACTCAAAGTCTGCAAACCAAATCATTCAAGTAGGTCTGAAGACTGCATTGTGCCTCCAGGAATAGCCAAACTTAATAGCAAGCCAATCCTGATTCAAATACTTGCTTTGTCACTGTCTTTGGTATTCGTTTGTTAGGGTATTCGTTTGTTAGTCCTCAGAGCAGCACTTCTTTTCGTTACTTCATTATTGAATTGGAACCACACTCACAGAACTCAACTCAGACACCTTAAGAAAGTCCCTACTGCATTGTTTGTGCTACATCAGTGCAAGAAGTAAATGGATGGTATTTCAACCTGTTTTTAATACATCGGGAAAGGCCCTGATGCCCTCTCACTCATACACAGCTGCTAGATACAGTATAGCATAATATAATCTGTAAGATTATATTATATAATATATAATATTATATATATATATGTATATATATATGCATAATATAATCTGTAAGATTATATTATTCCCAAATATATTTATGTAGACATATATAGGTGTGTATATATATATACATATATATGTGTATATATATATTTGTATGTCTGCACTTGTTAGGGGGAATGTTTCCACAGCCTTGCACAGGATTCTTGCTTTCTCTGAACAATCAGCTACCACAGTTCATGTTTAAAAGACACCTCTCCAGGACTGGGAAAAGCAAGCAAGAAGTCTTCAGAATATTCTCTTAACCAAGCCCACCAAATGTGCTGGGACAAGTAAATGAATGCTAATAAATTGTTAACTTTGCTGCTGCAGATCAGTCCTGCGTACTTGAAAAGCTCACCCAGAATAGGCTGCATAGTCTTAACAAATTTGGCAATGTATAAACAGTCCAATTAAAAAAAAAAAAAAAAAAAGAATCTTAATCAGCTAAAGTGGCTTAACAGGCTTCCAGGAGAGCTCCAAATGAAAAGCTTCTCCAATTTTCTGGTCCCCCACCTGCACACACCTAATATCACCAAGCAGAATGTGAGACCTGCTAAAACATGCTTCCTTGACACTGAACTCACTGAACTCACAAGTGCTAAAAGGATAAACATGAGCAAATTCCCACTTATCAAACTCTAGCTTCCCTCCTTTGTATGGTCCTGATGGCAGATTGTTTCCCTCCTTTATATATGTCATTCTGTGTTACAACCTCCGCAAGAAAGAGTAAATTTGGAAAAGAAATCTGGATTGTCAAAATGAAGGCATGAAGAAAGGAAATTATTATTTCATCCCTACCCCCATCCTCAGACTCTCCTCCCTGTGCTGGGTACAGTCATGGTGTTTGAATTTGGGACTGAACACGTGGGCTGGGGAATGGGAAGATCTTGAATTGTTTTGTATGGTTCCAGTTCTTTGCCATTGTTTAGATCCAACTGGCTTTCCACTGAGGCTGCAGCAGTAGTGCCAGCAGAGCTGCCAGACCCCTCCAGTCTCTTTTGTTTGTTTCTATGCCTGCCTCTGAAAGGCTTGCTGAAAAATGTATGCTCTTATTTGATAAAAAGAGCTTTCTGGCAAATATTAAGCTCCATCATTTTCAGTACAATGTAGGTATGAATTCTATCACCATACCTGGGATATGTTGCAGAGACTTATAAGTTTAAGAAACTTCAGCTGGGACACTGGGACATGAGCTTTAATTGATCTGTCTAGGAATGGATCTGCTTCTGATGTTTCTTAACTCCCTACATTGCCAAAGATTGCCTGAGTGAAGCTGTAGGGTTGCTAAACATGTCTATCTCCTGGTGAAGATGGCAGAGAGTTTTAGGTTAGAATTCCCAGGGATTCTTGGCCGTCAAAGGAATTATTTGGATTGCAGTTTTTTGCTTTTGTAACATAAAAGAAGGTAAAGGTTTTAGCCTGCCCAGGTTGGATTTACCTCTCGCTAACCTCGGTAGAAATCATATGAAAACACAAAAGCATTTTAAAAAATTTCTGTGGGAGAGGAATCAGTGACTAAACTTTGAACGGAAAGGGCTAGAAAGGACAAGAAGAAAAAAATGTGATCTTTTCTAGTTCTGATTTCTGTTACAGATGTTAATCATGTTGGAACTCAATGTGAAACACAGTGGTCTGACACAGGTTGTAGCCTGAGGTGATATGGTACGTACACAAAGAAGTCTGAGTTCTGTATAATTCAGTATCAGGTAACCAGCATGGGGATACTTCATACTACCACTTAGGGAGAAGAATGGTTTATTGTGTTAAAATAATTGCTGAACTTGTTCCTGCTGGCTCCCTTTAGGTTCCGTGAAGTAATCTTTGCTCAAACACACTTGAGCAAAGAGATTATACAGTAAGCTTTCTTCTGTTAAAGTCTAACACTGTAAATAACATGGTCCACTCTAATTAGCTTTTGTAAACAAGCATCCAGCAGGCAAGTAAGCAATAGAAACAACCAGTGAGCAATGTAGCAATCCACTGCTACAGGCAACACATTTTGAATTATTTGCCCAAATTATGGCATTACAGTAATTTTGCACAGTATGAATTGCAATCACCCCTTTCCTCAGTACTCTAACCGAATGACAGATTTTCCAGGTGACTCACTGGCAGCAAGATGCACACTCATGCACCAAGTCTGCTCTTGGATAGAGAGACTCAGAGTGTGGACTTTCCAGCATGACATTATCAAGCTGTGAAAATATTTCCAAGCAAATATTTGGGCTGATGATCGTGATCATGATGATTTGGTTGATGATCAGCCCAGCATTTTTCAAGCAGACACATGCTTCTTCTTTCCTTTCCCTTTTTTTTTTTTTTTTAACCTCCTAGGGATCTCAGTCTTGTACATGTGACCCCGAAGTACTTTTATGGCAATCCTATTATTTTTAGCTTTGCCAGTGAAATAGGTAGCCATCAAAGCTGGGGCTTCTAAAAAGACAGCTTTCTTAGCCAAATTTTTGAGTCTTTGCTCTTGAGAGGCAAAACTGCAGATATCCCCTCATTTGTAAGCATTTAAAGTTCCACCATGCAAAATCTTCTATAATTATTTTATTCAGAGTGAGTAATAACATATCAAGTTTTCCAGTTTCTGAACCATGTCCAAAAATAATACCATTCCGTTTGGTGAGATACCTGAGGGTATGATAACGCATTTTTTCCCTTCTAAAGGTAAGTGCACTTTTAAGAACCAATTTAACAAAGCTTTTTTTTTTTTTTTTTTTTAACTTCAAAGGTTTTCATGTTTTCCCTCTTCCACAGCATGTAGCACTCTCAAAGGCAGAACTGCTACTGCCCAAAACACCTTTCTGGAGGAGAATAATCCCAGCTAAAGGCCGAAAAGGATTGAAGTTAGTGCCTGGTGCAGTGACAGTGGAAATCCTCCCTATGGCCTAGATTATAAGAGCCTGATCCTAAATAAGCTGAACTGGGGGAAGAAAGATAAGGAGGCAAAATCCAAGAGGCCAGTAAAAAATAAAAATAAAAAATTGTTTTATATTGGAAGAAAATATTTTGTCTGTGTAAGCTAAAAAAGTATATTTATATGATTATAACTGCTGAGTTGGATCCTTCTTAGAGCCCTTCCCTTATTATGGCAAAGACAACCAAGGAAAAAATCTCAGCTTGCTAATTATTAAAACTGTCTTCATTTCAGAAGATAGATCCTTTAGCTTGGTTTGGCAATAACTAGAAATATTGCCTTTTCTTAATTTGCAGACATAATAATTTATTTAAGTTCTTACTCCAGTTTCTAAGGTAACCGCAGTTCCAGCTCCCTTATGATATCCTAACTTGTCAGCTCTCTTAAGGCACGATCCCACAGCCCAGCTCCTTACAGTTGTATCTTACTGAATCTTCCTCCCTAACCAAGCCCCCCCCCCCCCATAACCCTCAGTGAGTAGATCCTCTGCCACCTCTTCCCAAGCCCTCCAGCTCTCCTAAAGTTATAAACTATTTATCCAGAACCACACCATCTCACAGGACGTGTATCTCAGAGCAACAGCCACCCTGTGCACCTCCTTGGTGGTCATCTGTCTTCTAGAGTGGTGATCATCTCAGGATTTATGCGCTTTTAAGCCTTTGAAGCATTTTTCCTTGTTAGTCACAGAGTTTTAAGAAGATACGTTTCTCCCCAGTCCGGTCTATTATTTTTATAAATGGTTGAAGGTTCCTTTGGTTGCCTTTAGGCCTTAGCAGTCTGTGTGGTAGGCCCTTTGGAGAACAAGCTTCAACTGTCTTGCAACTGAAATTGTTTAAAAGTTGAAAACAGTGCTAATTGCCTTTCTACATCGTTTTAGTTTTAAAGGAAACATCTCAAATTTCATTTATCTGGGAACACAGCTAGTGAAAAACTTGTAGTTAGCCAACATTTCTAACATTTATAAAGTTATTGCAATCCTCTCTAAATACTCCATATCTTAAGAGCATCTGTCACAAATCTTTTTTGGCTTCCTTCATCCTTTTAGCATCAACAGAGTCTGCCACACCCCCGAAGCCATCTGTGTATCTTGTGTAAAACCTCTACAAAGACTTTTGTTTCCCTCGACCACCTACATCCCACAAATGGAAAACATCACTTTTATTTCTTTTTTTTTTTTTTTTCTCATTAGCCCCCACAGTATAACCCCCACTGTGGGGGGAAATAGTCAGCAAACCCATTTGGTCACAGCCTGAGGAAAAGGGATGTTTTCCCAGCAGTCATGTGCCCTCATAAATGGTGGAGAATGGGTACCTGAAGGACATCAGTGTCTGGTCTGAGAGTTAAAAGTATGTGTGAAAAGGCTGCTGTGGCAGGTAGGAGATGTGACACCATCCTGGACCAGAGTCACAACCAAATCACTTCATCAGGATGCCACTCCATATTGCTAGCATGATATTTTAGCATTAAACTGAAGTAACCCTGAAAAGCAAAACTATCATCTTCTTATGATGATAGTTTACTTTCTGCTAGAGGTATGATCAAAAGGGTGATTCATTTGTTTTTGCTGAATCTCAGTTTAATTCCACTGCATTTTTTGGACTAAGAAAATAATTCCTATCTTCATTGCCACTCAGAACTTAAACCAAAACTTTCTCTGAGATTTATAAAGGTTTCAATTACAATTTCCCTATAAACTTTTGTGGGGCTATACTTCACTGACACACTCAGCAGCAAATCTGTAACCCTAAAATTTAAGAAAAAGCTGTCCCTGGGAGAACCTTGTAGCAGTTCACACACTCATGAAATTTAGTGCCATGAGGTGAGAACTATCAGTATGTTTGGCTCAAGTCTCAAAGCCCACTGAGCTCAGCAGGACATTCTCACAAATCTCTATACTTCTTTTCATTACAGCTTGAGGTAAGTAACCAAAAAATTGGATTTGTCAGCCAATTGTTTGTCAGTTTGACCACTGTTGATTCCATATTTCAAATGAAGAGACTATAGCCAAGAAGAGAAGAGAAGAATTGAAACTATTCAAAAAAACTGATGTGATCATCATTAAGATATTTATTCTCTGATTCCTTGAGGTGAGAGGTTAAGACATGTTTTACAGGTGACTACAACCAAGCCAGAATGACCCACCAGTTATCCCTCAGACTGCATAGGCTTGTGGCAGGCAGCACGCCTATTCCAGTGCTGGCCCTCCCTGGAGCATGGTAGCTGCTCAGCAGAAAAGCAGCCACTAGAGAGCATGACGAGACCACTAACCTCTCTGTGTTTGATCTAGATTAGGATTTGAACCCAGTCTCCTGAGGTAAAAGACTGACGCTGTAAAGCATCTTCATCACTGAGGCCTAAACACAAAGACAAAAAGCCAACACAAATACACATCTTCAAAGGCAAAATGAAAGAACATTGACCTTCAATCTCAGTGTATTAAATGAAAGACAGCATGAAACTGTCTAATCTCTGTTGGGTCTTTCATATGAAAATATGTAAATGTATGCATTATACATGTATTTGGAATCAATGGAAAGTCTTCAATACAAGATACATATAAATATTTATATGTTGTTAGCAAACCTCTGAACATCACTGCTTTATGGTTATTTCTTTTGTATAAAGCAGCCTACAAGTCTGAAAACAAAGGGACAGAAATGGAAGATGTAAGACATTTACTATTTTTGGAAGACAAAAGCAAAGCTAAATGATGAGCCAGCAATATATATAGTTTATTTAAATCATTCTATAGAACCTTATGATAGCAAAAGGAGAAATAAGATGGTTTTAGAATAACATAAAGAGCGTCAGAGCTCTTACCTTTATCTCCTATTTTTCATCTATAAATCATATTGGGAGACTGTCTGAAATAAGTTGGGGGTTATAATTTACTTCCTACTGGGACAGTGTTTCCTACTATGAAACAGGAGAATTTTGAAAGTTTGAAACATTATCTAAGGACAGAACAGAACAGAACAGGAAGAAAAGGAGGAAATTTCATTCATACTGTGAGAAGAGCTGTTCTTTCTAGCAGTGAAGATATGGACTGCACAATCCTGATGTGCCAAGGTTTTCTATGGGGATTTATTAATCTTGAATGCTTTTATTCAGGGAAAATATAGACAGAAAGACACCTCGGTGATGAGCTTGCCATCTGGGAACATCCACCAATGGGCACCAGAATGGCCCCGGGTCTGGTCATCATCAGCTCTCATCAGAAATGTTGAGTCAAAAGTGTGTCAGTATTTCATGGGACTGTTCCAACAAGCAGCGTCAAATGGAAAATAAAGAAGTAGGAGAGATGCAGAAACAGCAACAGCAAAGAATGAAACCGAATCCAGGTTTCAATCCATAATTCATGGTGGCAAGTTAGGTGCATTTCCAAAGAACAGCAAACTATTGCTGTGTTCAACCTGAGTAGTTGACACCAAGAAAATATGATGTTGCCTTCTTGTAAAAATCAGGGTTATTTCAGTAATCTTGCCCAGAAGCTTCTTTTTCATCTCAGCTCCCACCTACTCCAAATTCTCTTGTATTGTTTCAGTACAATATTAAGTTTAAAACTTGTTGGCTCCATAAGTATATCAAACCTCCAACCTCATTCCAGGCTTCTGGGACCAAGGCATGGTGGCATGCTTTCTCTGTTATTTTCTTGGCTCAGCTTCTCCCTTTAAGAAACTTTTAGGTCATCAACTTTTAGGAAACTTCCCTGGGTCACCAAGGCTCTCCAGCATCCAGGCTAGAGAGAGAGCAATCATTTGTGTTTTGCGCATTTATACTGAATGAGAAAGGTTGGAATTTGACCAAAGGAAAGGATATTGTGACAGAATATAAGATTCACACTGAGAAGTACGATGAACTTTATTTCTTTTGGGTAAAATCAATTATAATCCAGTGTAAAACAGTTTTAACCATTGACCACAAAGCCAAGTGCAGGACCTCCACAGCCAATCAAACAAAAGACAAAACTAAGACTCTCATGGCCTCACATCACATGATATTCTAGAAATCACCCTCAGCAGTTTACATAAGGGATTAAATTTCTTTTTTATTTATTTTATTTTATTGTATTTTATTGTATTTTATTTTATTTTATTTTATTTTATTTTATTTTATTATTTTTTTTTCTTTTAATAGTGAGTTAAATGTTGAGCCAAATGCTTGCTACCAGGAAAAAGAAGGGAGGTAGTACTCTCTGAATCGGTAGAGAGACAGCAGTGGCTATCAGATGTGTGTGTGCATCCTTGGGCAGAAAAACATGCTGAGTGGCTGGTGCCATCTCACATACAGATGATTTGTGGAAAGGCTGTGGCTCTCTGTCCTTCTGTATGTTTTCTAACCAAACTGTGGTATTAGGTACAAAATGAGTGGGCACAGTCCTGCAGAGATGGATGCTGTAGCAGCTTTAGTAGATGGAGGTGACTCTTGCCTCATAACTGTGGTAGTTTAGTGGGCTATACGTATGATAGACTTGCTCGTGACAGCAGTTAGCATATGCTATAAAAGTTATAAGCATTGTTGCTATAGAGAGAGTACAATGTGATGATTTGGATAGTGATGGGCAGTCCTCCTGAGAAGCAGGTTGGTACTGCCACACAAGGAGATAACGGATTAAATCCTGTCTGTCCTGAGCATTTAGGAGAGCCCAAGTGTGGCATATGGACACAGCCATGTGAGCTTTGCTTCCCGAAGTAAGACCTGGAAGACTAGCAGATGTATTTCAATGTCCGCCAGCCCATCAATGAGAGCCTTGGAGGGCACAGAGTGAGCCAGATATGCTTGAGACACTAAGCGGGTTCTTGCCAGAGCATCCCTGGGACCAGATGGGGAGTTCATCAGCCTTATTTGCTTTTTTGGAAGTGTAGATACAAGAGTCTGTTTTTGTGTGAATAGGGTATACCTTGTGTTCACTTGACACTGGTAAACATGACTGTACGAAACAGAGGGGAGGCAGGCTTAAAAAAAAAAAAAAAAAAGGAAATCTTGACACCCCAATAAATCCACATGGGAGGTGAAAAATAATGATCAGAATACTTCATGAGCAATCACATTTTAATCGGGTTCAATCCTGGGAAACCAAGTTGAATAAAAAGAGCAGTTATTGGTTGGTGACTCCTTTTGCTTTCAGTGGAAACAATATAATTGCCACCGCTCATTTCCATAAATAATGCAGAGAGATATATGAGCTGCACATGCTATTGCACAATTCAGTTATCCCCAGAAAGTGCATCTGTGTGTGTGTGTGTGTGTGTGTGTGAATGAGAAACTAACGAAGCTAGGAAAGAAGAAAAAGGTCACAAAAATATCTAACTGCTAACACCTAGGGAGTTTAATGCTGCTACTGCTGAAAGATTGATTCAAAGTTTCAAAGACGCGCTGAATGGAGCTGTTTAAAGCCTTTTTATGCCAGCTGTCCAGAAATCATGGAACTGAAAAATCTGAGAGTGATGTCTGAAAAACTGTTGGATTTGTAAAAAATGATGCTAGGGAATTTTGGGGTGATTGTTTGCTTGTCCACTCCTTCGAAAACATAAATGTTGGTATTTTTACCCTGTTACTCTTTTGGGTTATGAGAACCTGAATTGACACATTTGGCTCATCACACTGAGCTGAAATATTCTGTGTCAACTCAGTATCTGCAGCCCTCTGGACATCTACCTTCATGGAAGTTAAATGTCACTGATTCTTACCCTTGATAAATATTGCAGGTAAGGTTCTTGGCCTGAATCACATTCACAGTACACTACACTACACTGACCTGCTTTGTTTGAACCCTGGAGCAACAAGATTATCCTGGAATTGTTGTCCATCTGGAAAGTCAGTGCCTCAGAAAGGATTAAGAGCCTGAAGCATTCAAACCGAAACTCCTGTAAGGCACTCCAGCTGTCAAGGAAGCTGATCAGTGTTGGATCATGGTGGAACAACATGTTCTGACATTTCCAAAGCATATTTTAATTGCATGTTCTTCAACACACACACACATTTATATATATATATATATATATATCTATTAATCAATGTTGGTTCAACTGAGGCTAAAAACAAATGTGCAACTACTTAGATGAATCTTCTGATTTAAACCAGTTCGAGTTGGGTTGAAACATAGAATCATGAAATGCTTTGGGCTTTCTTGTAGGTCCATTTTAGGTACTGGGGGGACACTGTAAGGTCTTCTTATAATCCCAGAGCCTTCCCTTCTCCAGGCTGAACAACCCCAACTCTCTCAGCCTGTCTTCGTAGGGGTTGCTCCAGCTCCCTGATCATCTTTGTGCCCCTCCTCTGGACTCATTCTAATATGTCTATGCCCTTCTTGTGCTGGGGGCCCCAGGGATGAATGCAGGGCTCCAGGTGGGGTCTCATGAAAGCAGAGTACAGGGGCAGAATCACCTCCCTCGCTCAGCTGTCCACACTTCTTTTGATGCAGCCCAGAATACAATTGGCTTTCTGGGTTGCAAGCACACCTTGCTGTCTCATGTTGAGCTTCTCATCAACCAACACTCTCATGTCCTTCTCCTCAGGGCTGCTCTCAGTCCATTGTTCACCTAGCTTTTATTTGTGCTTCGGATTGCCCCAGCCCTGGTGCAGGACCTTGCACTTGGCTAACATGAAATGCGTTAGCTGGCATGTTGGATAATATGAAATGTTCTGTCAGCATGTTGTTCACTCTGTTTATACGTAATTTCAGATAATTTTTTTAGCCAGACAGTAATGAGGAAAAATCATGATGGATCAGTATCCTTTCTCCATTTTCTGTCCCCCTGTCCCAAATGAATTGATCACTAAGATCTATGTAGACAAAGAGATATCTTAATAGGCATTTATGCATCTCAGAAAACTTTGTTTTGTCCTTTTTCAACATGGGAAATATGTTTGCTGAAGAAGCATTCATGGATTTCCACGTAACAATATGAACAAAACACCATGAGGGTGTACAAAAGTTTAAAAAGATTCACAAATCTTGATCTCAATCAGGGAGCAACTGCAATGTCTGCATGCATCTGCCAAGTGCTATTGCATTTGCTTATCGTTATAAGTTGACCTCAAAAGGTCAAAAGAAAAATGTTTGTTTGCTTCCTTTCAGGATGGATTTTTATTTATTTATTTATTTATTTATTTATTTTAAAGTTTGGAAACAAAATGTGTGCATTGCACCTAATTCTTTAGCTTGATATTTCACCTCTAGTTACTATTATAATAATAATGTAAAAGAGTAGATAATATGATGTGGAGTTGGCAATATTTTGTAATAGAAAGTCCAATAATTAAATTTCTAATAATTGTAATCTATTTTAGAGTAACTCTAATTTAATTTAATATCGACACTGTGATGTTCCTTTGTCAGACTGACAATGATCAATGCATCTGGCTTTTTTAATGCATTCACAGTGTGCACAGTATTGACTGGGATGAGATAAAGTGTGTGGATCAGAGTATTATAATTCTGTTTGATGTGCTGTTCAATTGTTATCAATCAAACATTCTACTGTATCTAGTCTTGATATCACAGAAATAGTAACTCTGGATGTTTTGATGTGTTACTGAAAAAGACAGGAGGTGTGCTTTATATCAGATTTTTTGTAGTATCATTACAAAGACAGAATTAGTGAGAGAATATATATCTGACTCCGTGTGTGTGTGTTACTGAGAGAGAAGGTTAAGTGCAATGATGCTGTTTCCTATTGATTCCTGTTGCATCTTTGATAGTTCATTTTTGTTTCCAGACAGAATTTACCCAAAGGAAGAGTTATATTGGCCAGTGGTGGACCGTGCCAAGTGATTCTCAAGGTCTGACTAATTGGTAAACTAACAACTATTGTGTTTTGGTGGTGGGTTAGTGAAGGTAGGTATATGAAGAGGAAAGAGAGAAGCAATAGTTGTTAAATAATGGCTTCCCTTGTTAGATGTGCCATTCAACTTGAAGCCTCCTACACATGGGGAGGGATTTATCTCACATAATGTAGGTATCAAAAATATTAGTATGGACCTCTGAGCAGGTTACTGTAGTCACCCTTTGCAGACAATGGAGAGCTTGTTTTCAGTTAAAAAAATAATGCCTCAGTTTAACAAATCTTAAAATAGTTGTTAGCATGTAGTCAGATGGATTGTTTCCTAATTTCCATTGACTGTGTCTTCATCAGCTGCAAGGAAAGCCTCAGCAGCTAGCTCTGATATAGTCACGTCTTCACAATCAACTAAGAGGAATCCCATGCCTAAAGTTTGCCAGGAGATCCAGGAGAAGCCAGGGGGCCTAGTATGTGTGTGGAGAACACTCCAGGTCAAGGTGAAGCCCAGTTTCACTCCATTATCTTGCCTGTCCTCAAACACAAACACATAGCATAAGCCAAAACCAGTTATGTTCAAATTTGTTTCATACCATGACATAGGGGTGATGAAACACAGCCAGTGATCACCTTTTCATTGGACCTTGGCTTTCACTGCACTTGCTCTTTCACTGAGTGGGAAATCAGGGCCAATGCCCCCTATAAAAATAAAATATCCTCACAGGTGGTACCTCTCCTTGAAAAAAATGAAATAAAAGGAGCAGTAAAGCTGTCACACATTGCATTCTCCTCATTAAGCTACAGAAACAGCCCACATTCATCTATATAGAAGATATATTTGGAAAGCTGTTGAGTCAGACTTACAATTTAATTAAGGCAGAGACTAAATCAAAGGAGAACTACAATAAAATATTAGCTACAAGGTACGTACTCCTACTTCTTAATCACACTGCCAGATCTCAAGCACCACAATGTGACAGTGTTAAGAAATAACACAATGCTACGGGTGAAAGATGGAGGAAGGCCCTACCACAGCCTGGATTAATCAGTATCTGGACTGAATAACTGTATATATTCTTGAGATTTCCCAACACATAGACTGCAATATTCCAGTTTGCTTACTTACAAATTACTCATAAGCATGTCAACCTACCCATGCAGAATTAATTAAAGATTAAATAAAGATTATAGAAGATTCTATCATTTTCTTGTGATTTTACCTGGCTGGCAAATCTTCATAGCAATGAAAAGTTGGTAATGAAAGAAAAGCTAAAAAATTTCAAAGCCCTCAAAACTATCATGAATCTCTGACTATCACCATTTTCTTTTTGATTCATTTGTTGTAAGTACCACTTTATTTGCCAGGACTTTTTCAAGAGAGTGAAAAGAAAAACCTTTGCATCCTGTGCCTTGTTCTTGGCACAAACAGTCTAGGAGGTTCCTACAGAGTATAGATGACAACTTTTTGACACAGGTGATGAATAAGACAATGAGGAGAGGTGTTCTGCTGGACCTTTTACTAGCAAACAAATAAGGACTGTTTGGAGATGTAAAGTTTGTCAGCAGTAACTGCAGTTTGGCTGCAGTAACCATGAGATGGTGGAGTTCATGATCCTGCATGGAGGAAGCAGGGCAATAAGTAGAATCACAACCCTGGACTCCTGGACTTCAGGAGAGCAAGCTTTGGCCTCTTCATGGACCTACTTGGACGAATATCATTGGTTAAGAAACTAGAAGAAAGGGGGGGGGGGGGTCCAAGAGAAAGGGTTAATATTTAATCATCACTTCCTCCAAACTCAAAATCAGTGTTTGTCTTTGAGTAAGAAATCAAGCAAAGTGGTCTGGAGACCTGCATGGAGTAAAACCCAAACAGAAGAAGGAAGTATATGGAATGTGGAGAAAGGAATGGGGCAATTGGGAGGAATATAGGAACTTTGTCAGAGTATGCAGGGATGCGAAGAGGAAGGCTAATGCCCATTTGGAATTAAATCTGGCAATAGATGCCAAGGACAACAAGAAGGGCTTTTTCAAATACATCATTAGCAAGAGGAAAACTTAGAAAAATGTGGGCACACTGCTGAATAGGATGGGTGCTTTTGTGACGAAGGATACAGAGAAAGCAGAGTCAAAAAATGACTTTTTACTTCAATCATTACTGCTAAGGCTAGCTCTCAGGAATCTCAGACCCTGGAGACAAGAGAAAAAGTCTGGAGAAAGGAGGACTTCATCTTGGTTGAGGATGATTGGGTTAGAGATCATTGTCTATTAAAAAAAAAAAAAAGGCTACAGAAAGAAAGAAAATGGCAAAATATTCTTCTCCCAGTGCAGCCTCATCGGTTTTCAGTGGAAGAAATCAGAAAGGAAAAAAAGTAACAATGTCAATACAATGTCAATATATCTCAGAGCCTTCTAGAAAGATGAAAGTCGATACCATCCCTTTTAAAACTTTCTAGAGGATGTGAGACTGGAGGATAGCACCCAGTAAAATTTGATCCCAATCTAACCTGAATTTCTGTTCTTCCTTTCCCATGTGTGTCTGCCCAATTTGAAAAGTGTGGTTTCTTATCCTGTAGCCAAGGAACGTGTTTCTCCATGCCTCCACTCATATGCTCGTATGATAGAATCACAGAATGGCTGAGGCTGGAAGGGACCTCTAGAGGTCATCTTGTCTGACTCCCTTCCCATCCATGGAAAAAAAAAAACAACAATAACAAACCAAAGTAAAGCAAAACAAAACAAAACAGAACAAACAAAAAAAACAACCAAGACAACTAACCAACCAACCAAAAAAACAAACAAACAAACAAAAAAAAGCAAACAAAAATAACCCCACAACAAGAGGGAAAAAAAAAAAAAGAAAAAAAAGTTTAGTTTGTTTGTTTGTTTTTGTATTTAAATAAGACAACAAATCATACAATTGATTAGTTTGGAAGTGACCTCAGGAGGTCACCTGGTTCAATCTCCTGACCAAAGCAGGGCCAGCCTCAGAGCTATGTTAAGCCAAGGTTACCTTAGGTCTCAAAGCTTAAATGGTTGAGGCTCAAGGCCTTGAACAACTGAGTTTTGAATATCCTCAGGGATAACATCTTCTCTGTTAAGCCTAAGTGTTCTAGTGTTAAGCACCATCATTGTGGAGATTTTTTCATTATGTTAAAGCAAATTTTCCCTTGGTGTACCTCATGTCTATTGTTTCTTTTCTTACATTGTACAAAAAATTAAAGCAGTGTCAGTTTATACAGTTAAAATAACCACCTGTTAGCTTTGTATCTATTACCTGCCTGCAAAATTCAGGTTACATATTACACTTGTTACCACTCAAATTGAACTCTTGCATAAAGGTAGGATATAAAGACTTATTCAGACCTTTTGCATGTTTTGGTACCTCTTTTCTGAGTGTATCTTACATAGCCACTTTTCAGTTAATGTTAAAGGCATCTCTACTATACAAGTAAATGATTTGCCTGCAATATGGTATTCAAGTACCATAATTAAAAACAATAGATACTCTTAATGAATGTATCCAACTTGTCAAAAACAGTAGTACCTAAATTAATTTCTTCATGACTACACAGCACATTTACTGAAATGAATTTAGGAATAATGACAGGTGATGATTTATTGGTTTGATATTTATTTAAGCCTTTCCTTATTGTAAACATAACCCCTGGATCATAAAAACATAACTCTGTTAGAACATTAAAAAAACTCACTTGCCATTGAATATTTTCTTTTGTTTACCAAAGCTGACACACCTCTCTCTTCTGTTCCAATGACATTTTGTGTTCAAACTTCTACTTGCTAGCTACAGACAAGAAGTTTCAATGAAGTAGGAGCAACTATGTCAAACAAATGGCTATTTTAAAGGTATTTTGTAAAGCAGCTTGTGAAGAAATGTACAGTGGTATTTGCCATTTATTTTCCTCTCTGAAAATATTTAACATTAATAAACCTTAACTGTATTGAAAATCTCTTAATGATGGAAACAACATATGGGAACAGTGAAAGATATACTAGAAACTATAGAATGACTTAAAATACCAGAGGGGGGGGAAAAAAATCAGCAAATCAGAAAACAAAATGAACATGATACCTATGTAGCTGCTGGTAGCTGGAAGCACTCTGGTAAATTATGCAACCTGCCTGCACATTGTTTTCCTTTATGTTTTCATCTTGTATTTTCCATAAACTGGTCACGTACTTTCATTACTTTTGGCTGATGTGTTTATCTTTCTTCCTTTGTTCATTTTAAGATGTAACAGTGCATTCATAAGGAGATGCTGATTGAAGGTCTGTGACAGGAATGCTCATCTCTGTGAACCAGAGAATAATCAAGCAACTAACCAAGTAAACAAGATCTCCTGCCAGAATTTCCATTCAACACAAGTCATTTGACACATCTTTCTTACATGCATATTTCCAATTTGTGTATGTATATACGCACTGCTACCCCCCAGAACTCAGGAACTCAGTCACGTTTATACAGTACAGTCAATGAAAGAAAAAGACAGAGAATACCAACATCATGTTTTTTTTTTTTTTTTTTTTTTTTTTTTTACATTTACTATCCTATTTTTCATTTAACAAAGCTGTAAAATTTCATGCATAAGACAAGTTTCGTACTTCTGCAATTCATCTATCTATAAACTTTATAGAAGATCTTGTCTAAGGCACACTTGCTGCAAAAGAAAAAGGCAGGGGGAGGTCTGGAAGAACTCATTCTTTAAAGACGCTTTTAATTATCTTCTAGAAAAGCTACTAGTACCTATTTCCATGAACTTGAATATTTGCTACATTTTTATAGGGTGCCATGTTACTTTCCATTGCTAATCACCATCTCAAATGGATTCATTTGCTTATTTTTTTCTCATTAGGCATTCTCATTAGGCAAAAACTTCCTCAAAGAAGAACTACTGTGTTCTAACCTCTTTTGTCACACTTATTTCCAAGGACAAATGGGCACTTAGCCATACACTGGCTGTGAAAAACAGTTAATGGAGAAGCACCAAACTAATTTTCTTTTAGGGAGAGCACTTTCTGTAGCCAATTTGTTTTATTTTGCTGCCTGTATTAATGATCAATCATCTCTTAAACAACTTCTTTTTGACAAATGTGTTCACTTGAGTAACAGATGTTACACTGCAATGTTACATCACAGAAATATATGAGATATTGTGTAATACAATAAAGTTGCCAAACAACAGACAAACCCAAATATTCACAAGTTTCATAAGGCCACATTGAGACTAGAGGGCTGAAACTAGATAATGGAAAAATAATATCTATGACTAACATTAATTACCCAAACTAACTTTGAGTACTGACATCTGTAAGAATATATGGCATCACATCAGCTATGGGCATAACATATGCTCTTTCAGGCTTCATCAGATGTCCTATTTTCACCACCATTTACAGAAGGCTAGCAATACGATATTGCTGTCTCTCTTCCTATTAAAAAACAACCTCAGTAAGACTGGAGAGTTAGGACTGCAGGTTGTCTGGCCAGTGAAGCCAATGTATAAGGCAGTATCACAGTGTACTCTAATGGAGTGTTGTTTCATATATATATATACTTATCCAGCCATCACGGCACTTAAAAGCAGGGCAGTCCTGTTTTCCAAGAACCTCAGTACAATGCATACACTTTGTTGCCAAAGGAAAAATCTGCTTCAGGACTTTGTATCTGAGACCAAAAGAGAAGGAAAATTCTGATACCGCTTGTAGAAATTTTGTACCAAGTATGAATGCACAGAGTGTCTGAAAGCTAAAAATATTCACCATAACTTAATCATGAGGAACTCTAACACAGGCTAAGATAAAAAGTTGTGAACTGGTGCCATTTTATGATTGCTTTAACACTGCCTTCAATTCTCATTTAATATTCAACTTATTCTTTAACTGAATCTCTGTAATAATAAACAATCACAAGAATAAAACCTTTGCTTCTCTGCTTCTCTTCAGCACTTTGAACACATGGTAGTTAATAAACTTAGCAGCTTCTGCTGACGTAGACATTATTTTGTGCATTTTATAGAAGGAAATCAAAACCAAAATGTTGGGTCATGCTCTTCATCTTGAATTTTGTGTTGCTCTGGCAGCACAAAGAGACTCCATTCAGTTTAACCACCTGACTCAGTAGTCTTGTTGCTCATGGGTAGGATGCAACACACCAGGGAAATATGCTCACCAGAGTTTAGGTGATGAATTAATCTCAAAGCTGGAATTAGGATTTAACAGTTTCAGGCTCATGATTTCATGATTAGGTCTCAAAATACATCTGCTTTAGTGCTTTTACCTCCTGTTGACTTTAACCTAACATGACAGTAGAAAACTTTTGTAAAGCAGCTCTCGGCACCATACAGGACTTGATTATTTTTAGTCTATTTTTTTCTTCCACTGAAAGTGCATGAAAATCCCAACAGGAATATTTAATGCTGCAGCAGGCCACTGAGCAGTGCTAGGAGCAAAGCAAGGACTGTCTGTTCTGACAGAGCATGTTCTTACAAATGAAACTCCCTGCTCTCTTCTTCCCATTAAAATAAAAACAAACGGCTAATATTCTTCCCACTAACAGGTCTAATGTTGTTTGTAAAATTTTAGAGTCTGCTTACAAGAAGCATCTCAATTAATACATTTCTATGAAATGTTAAAACTTTTATTCTAAATCATATTATTAGTACATCCATGAGCATATCTTTCACCCTAACAACATTGGGAAAACTTGCATTTTAAAGCTTGACAGTAGTGAATATTTCAAAAAAGAAACAACTTCACTTAATTGGTTCAATTAATAAACACTTTGTCACGTCATGCACCATCTTTCTAGTGTCCTCTACTGAAATTCTGAAAGGACTGTTGTGTGACAGCAGTGCCTACTAAATCCCATATGCTCAAATGTATGACAGAGCTGCTGCTTCACAGAGCCAAGTGCTAGTAAAACCCTCTGTTCCAAGCCACTGACAAATGGTAAATCACACCAGCCAGAATTTACTCTCTTTTGTTCCCCATTGCTTAGGTCTGCTCTGCTTATATTATACACTCCTTCGGAATGGATTGTGTTTTGTGCCTTGGCAATGTGTTGCTCAAGGGACTTCAGAGCAAAGACCAAGTCTTGTAAGCTCTGTGGTAGCACAATTAGTAATATTAAGGGCAGAGACAAGAAGTATGTCTTAAGCTTCTTCAGGACTCTATCAGGTAGACACCACCTCTTCCATTTTGCTTGCGTACCAAGGGACTTATTCTATACACAAGCACAGATACCTCTCTAGGGAATAGCAACAGTCCAGGCCACATCTGGCACAGACCATTCCAATATTTTCTTGTTGTTGTTGTTTTCCTTCTTCCTGAAGGGTATAGACATTACCAAAGGAGCAGTAGGACTTTTAAAATGGCTCCCCTTCTGAAGCTGCTGTAACTAACTCTGCATGCTATCACTCTTGCTAGCTCTTACATCTGAATGGTTTAATGATTTTCCCTAACTCCTAACCAACTTGTTATCCATATGAAAGGCTTAGTCTGCCACAGCAATTATAAGTTTGATAAAATAATTCCAGCTTTTGAACTGTCTCAAATATGTTAACATAAATTTGGAGCAAAGTGGAGGGAGAAACTGTTTCTCTGCAGGTTGTCCAGGTTTGGTTATCCTGCTATCATTTCCTATTGAAAGAACCACAAAAGAAGCAATTGGCAATCTCTTTCTGAAGGACACTTTACCACAGAAAAGAAACAGTGAAATGATTGCAATTAGTAAATCAAATCAGCATCTCAGAGTAAGTAGTCAGATGAACAAACACACAGACAGCAAGCCATTTATTCAGATACTCATATGCCAGTTTTACAAAATTTGTAAAGAAAATGGAGCCTCCCAACAAAATCAGGTTGGATGTTTATTTATTTTTTTTTGGTTATAATCTTACTGGATGGGAAATCATTTGCTGTAAGTGCTATTACAGTTAATGAGAGAAAGAGAGTAGTTAATTTCATGCACATTTTATTGGGAATTCACTCCATCCATGAAATAATTTCACATAACAGTAGGTGGAATACAAACAAGCTAAATTGATAGTATGTACATGGTGAAGAAGACCAATTAAAACCAGAAGGGAATATTTTGTAAAAATAATACTTTGACAGTGTAATAGAAGTATTGTAGTTCCAGTTCAAGTGGAAACACATGCAATCTAGACTCTTATCTAATCAGAAAGCCTAATCCCCAATAGTAAACACACACAGCAGGTTGGACACTACAGCCCTTTCTATTAATTTTGAAATTACATTAAAAACAAGGAAACAGATCTGCTCTTGGTGGTTGTATGCGGACACCCCTGTTTGCTTCTACCTTGGGTTCCTGTGCACTCCAAAGACCTAACTGCAGCAGAGCAAAACTAATACCTTCACATCAGCCAGCTGTAGTAACCCATGCTGTGTATTTAAGGAGTGCAACTCTCTATAACATCTAGCCACAGTAAGGATAGGAGAATCACTTACTAGTTGTACTAGAAAGGAGTTCTTACAGGTCCCATGTGTATATAATCTAAGTGATAGCTGTGCCAAGCCTGCAGCATGCAATCTACTGGAGCATGTGCTTGGGTCCTCAGCCATGGAAGGCATATTCTGAATTGATTGTGGATTGTGTAAGGGGAGTTAATCTCATCCGACCTTGAGGCTTGTAGTTTTAAAAAGGGCAGTGAACTATAACTTCAATTTCAGAAGTCTTGAAGGCAGATGATAGTGTAGTTTATCACCTGGCTGTTAATCTGCTTCACCTTTTTCATCTTGCCATCACAAAGATGTGCATGTAAAACATATTGTCCTGTTTTGGGCTGGAATAGAGTTAATTTTCTTCATAGCAGCTGATATGATACTGTGTTTTGGATTTAGGATGGAAATAATGCAGTGGTAACACACTGATATTTTATTTGTTGCTGAGCAAAAAAAAAAGTCCTCTGTCAAGGACTTTTCTGCTCCTTGTGCTGCCTGGCCGGTGAGGGGTTTGTGGGTGCACAAGAAGCAGGGAGGGGATATGAGGACAGCTGACCCCAACTGACCAGAGGGATATTCCATACTGCACGGCATCATGCTCAGCAATAAAACTGGGGGGAGTTGGCTGGGGAGGCTGCTGTTGCCTGGGGGCTAATTGGGCATCGGTCAGCTGGTGGTGAGCAATTGTGTTTTGCTTCACTTGTTTTTTTATTCTTTTTTTTTTCTTCTTCTTCTTTTTTATTATTAAACTGTTCTTATCTCAACCCATGAGTTCTCTCACTTTTTCACCTTTTTTGATTCTCTTCCCATTCCACTTTTGAGGAGTGAGTGAATAGCTGTGTGGTTCTAAGCTGCCTGCCAGGTTAAAACATAAGAGATGTGTATGTATTCTGAGGTGCCTAATGACAACACTCTAGCACTGGTTTTTTTTTTTTTTTGTATGAATTTGCTTGTCTCAAAATATTATTGCCTTAACCTACTAGACTCAAAATGCTCCGTACCATTTCAAGCAAGCTGATACTGTAAACAATTTGTATGTTTACATCTCTCACCAAACAGAGGCTTAATTTCTTTGGAATTATTCTTACTGCCCTTAAAGGAAGATCAAACAGCTATGACAGACATATCCAAGCTCCTTTATGCTCATCGTTTCATTGTTATACACTCCCTGTTCCATTAGAGCCATTTCTTCAGGTTAGTAACATTTTCTTCTCTCTACAAGTTCATGATGGATCGATTGGACTGTAGTTCATATAAACAGGAAATACCAGCCAAAACTTTCTATGTCTTATGTTCAGAAGTTGTTTGAGTACTTATTAATGAGCCTTTCTAACGAACTCATTTCTGTGACCAGTTAAAACATGTAAGCCCAATGGAAGATGTGAGTTTAAAGGAAGACTTTGAAAAGTAAGAAAAAAATAGTAGACTGGTGTATAAAAAGAAAAGGCTGACAGAGCAGCAGGCAGGATACACAACTATCAGGACTTTTGTTGGGAAATTTTGTTAAGAAAAGAAAAAGGGAAGAGAAAGATTTGTCCAAGAAACAGAGAATGTGGGTGGGGAAAAAAAAAAAAAAAAGGATTTAAAAAAAAAAAAAAGAGCAATAGCATCTGGTGGCAAGCTGATGGAAAAGAAATATTGGAGATGACTGTGTTTTCAAGGGTGACAAGGCTGAATGATGAGGGAGATTTTCAAAGGAGTAATAAAGGGAGAAGGATGAATACATACATGTTTAATTGTTTAATTTTGCACATAAAGGAGATAGATGAGTCAGGATAGGGGCAGGCATGAGAATATGGGACATGGACCAGTGACAAAGTCATAAACATCATCCCAAAACTCCAAACAGACTCAAGCTATTTTATAACAGAGTATCCAGTACTGCCGGTTTTAGGACATAACATTTACTTATCCTCCTGATAGCTTCTCTGGTAATTTGGAAATGCTACCTGACTATGTGAGAATACATCGTCACACAGACAAAAGGCCAAATAGCAAATGTTGGCGACAACAGAGTTTGAGAACAGAAGAAATGATTGGTAACAGGATGTTTTTTAGGCTGAAGCAGATATAGAACTAATCTGAATAGTGGCAATGAAAGTAAATTGGAAGATGACAGCTGAAAATCAAATTATATTCCTCATTAAATAACTGTTTATGAAGAAGTTAAAGAGTGAAAAGTGAGTTGTGCACCTTAATTCTTCTCTTTGTGTAGTTGTGCAGTCACGCAATACTGTTTCCAAACCAGTTGTGCTTCACTCTTCACCCCATTTACAAATAAAAGGAGTGTACAGCAAAACTACTTCATTTCACTCTGTACAATTAACATAAAGACATTAAAGACATTAAGTCTTGTGCCATTTACCAGAATTAGCAGGTAAGTTTGAAATACTTGGAAATGTAGAATTTTTATTTATATTTACCTATCTACTTAAATAGTTTTATTATTTTTATGTATTTTTTCTTTTACTGTATAACTGCAGCACACCTGGGTTTAGAGCTTTGTGTAATGCTGCTTTCACTAGTTGTCCCGAAACTAATAATACATGTTTCACAGTTTCCACTAATACTTGAAAACAAACTGCTCTGCCTTCAGGTATTGCCTAATAAAAAAAGCTTTCTACTTAATCTTGAGATGTGAATAAGTGTGAATTTTAAAATGCCAGCTGGGTTTATGGCTGATCAAATTATTACTTCAACCTGTAAATCTTATCAGGGATTGAAATTTAGATGAGCTTGTCCACAGCTTCCCCAACCTTAATTATAATTTTGTGATTAAAAGAGAGAATGGAAGGCAACAGCAAATGATTATGTGGAGAGACAAAAGAAAATCAGAATAATATCTATTTCATTGACTAAAATCTCCTCAATATAGTTGGTAAGTCTAGAAGAAGCTTAATCTGGAATGCAGGTATTTCAAAACAGTAATTTTTCCTCAGGAGATGGTATTTTGCAGGATCTCAAAGGAATTGTAGTATCATTTTAGTATTCTTCTGCTTACAAAAAGTTATTCAGCATAGAAATGATCAATGTATTGAAAGAACAGCAGAAGAACGTGTCAGCTTTCTAATTGGGTAAATACTCCAGAAGCTTAATAGAAGAAAATCATTGAAGGAATAAATGAGCTGTCTGTGTCGTTATGAACCTTTAGCGTTAGGGTGAGGTGAAAAACGGAAACACCCCACTGCAGTTGTGAAAGTCCAGAATCAATATCTCTGTCTGGCTTTCAGAAAAATAGTATTAATAATGACTAGATTTATCAGCAAAGTGAGAGTCTTTGATTATGAACCCGTTAAAAGACGTGGATCTCCATATCATTTTTTTTATTTATTTACTTTTAAAATATAAATGTGTTTTTAAGCAAATACTTGTGCTTCTGTTGGTCAAGTACAATTCAGAAGAGTGATTTTATCAATATTTACTTCAACTTTTCTTTTTCCGGAAGTCAGAAAACACATAATAGCAGGAAAACCACTACTCATGTCAATTAAAAGAAATAAAGGATGAATGAAGGTAACAGAATAAGCAAGATCTTGTCTCAAACATCGTGTTTCAGTCTTATGGGCTTCTGTAGTTGCTTGTGTTGTAATGTTCTGAAACGTAACTGTACAATTACCTATAGGCATCCCCAGGCATGTAAAAGGCTGTCAGTATGTACAGTTAGAGTTAAAAAGTTAACAATCTGTCAGAGGGGATGCAGAGACCTTCCTTGTCTCTCCACAAAAACACTCCTTCTTTCTTATTAATTTTCATATGTTTTGTACACTTCTTGAAGAAATTACTGGTGAAGTCTCCATAGATGTGAGCAAAGAAAAGTCTTACCTTCTAGTTGGCTATATTAATCTATACTTCTCCGACAAGCTGTGGATACCCCATCCCTGGAAGTGTTCAAGGCCAGGCTGGATGGGGCTTTGAGCGACCTTATATAGTGGGGCAGAGGAGTTGGAACTAGGTAATCTTTAAGGTTCCTTCCAACCCAAGCCATTCTAGGATCCCGTGACCTATAAATATACATATTTCAAGTTCAAAATCTTAGCAAGAACACTATACCAACAAACCTGTTCAGCAGGAGCTCAGGTCAGGCAGGACTGATGAATTTTACTTTGAAGGACAAAATTAGTTCAAAAATGCCCAGTAATGGCAAGGTGTTACTATCAAGTGACATGTGAGTTCTACTGAATAGCTGTACATCACTGAAATATTCATTATGGCAAACAAAAGTCACTGCCCATATACTCTGGATGCAACTGAATTTTTGGTGTAGAAGAACAAAATTTACAGTGATAGGAGGACTCTTCTGTAGTTAATAGGAATTAGGAATAAGGTATAAACCTAGGTTTTATTTTTGTCTTCAGGTGGATATATGGAAGGCGTTCTCTGCTCAAAGGATATTGGTATCTGAGACTATAGATTTGCAGGATGCCTATGGAACTGCCATACTGAAATATCTTTGTGTTCTACCATTACTCGAGAGAACAAGTACATGTAAGAAAATGACTGATATTGCACAGCACTCATATATTTTGTAGGGTGAATAAAGAAAAATTTATTAGAACATAGGTCCAACTCTTCTGAACACAAAGCCTTGAGCCTGTTTCCCCCTTTATAACCAAACAGCCACTAGTTCTGGAAATAGCCCCTGTTCACCTTTTTGCAGGGAGGTGTACTACACCTCTCCTAGTTCAAGGATATTTTTACAATAGGCAAAGACAAATTACCAATGTGAAACTTGCATTTGAAGGTCACAGCTTTTCAAGGCATTCTTGGACTTAAACTGAGCATTCAACTCTCCACAAGTTCCTCAGCTTTCCAGATTGGCAAAATTATATAACACTTGATTCAGTTTTAAAAGCAGCCTCATAACAAATTTAAGAATGACTTGCATTTTATATTTGCACGTATCTCCTATGGGGTGAACAACATGTTTCATTGTGGTTATAGTTAATGGGGTAGTAATTGGAACCCGTGAGGAAAATACCTGCTTGTTTTAGCATTCTTTTTAGGAGGGATTTGAATTTAAAAGTTGTAGTGTTTATTTGACAAAGAGGGTCACAGAAGGACCTTTTTTTTTTTTTTTTTTGTTTGTTTGTTTGTTTGTTTTTTCCAGGCATATTGCTCCCAGGTGCTGAATCTGAGCTGACTGGATGTATATGTATTCTGCAGTAGTAGTTCACTTTCAAAGGCTTTATTCATATTATTCTTCCCCCAGCACACACTACTAAGTCTCGGTTGTGGTATTTGGTTTTGAATTTGGTTACCATTCTTGTCATTTAATATTGCAAGTGTTCAGTGAATGAAATAGTGATGACAACAAAAATCACTAGCTTGACACATAACAAGGAATCAGTTTTGACTTTGCCTCCCACAGAGCTATACTTCTCCTTTTGGTTGTACTTTCTCCTCAAACTTCATATTATCAGCTTGTGACTGTTCCCTTGCCAATGAAACTGTGTCAAACTGTCTCCTTAGTTATTACCTGCTGCTGTACGTTGCCTTCTGTCTTAATGACTGATACAGACAACTAAATATGTCCGCTAAATTAGGGTTTCTTTCAGCTCTATAGCACTGGCTTTTGCTTCTGGGACCAAATACTTTCAGTGTAAGCTCTGCTTTTAGCTGTGTTAGATTCTTGCAGCCAACCTTTCCTGGATATCACTGTGTTGTGTCAGGCAGACAGTGAATCTGTATTTTTCATTACTCCCAGGAAATCGGATATGCATGATGCATACATACACTGATTTCTTCTTTCAATGAAAGAAACTATATATAAAAACAACTAGACAACGTTATTACTGGGAAACTCTCTGAACCCTTTAAAAAATTATCTAAAATAAGTGAAAATGGAAGAGACTATCCTCACAACAGACAAAGAGGAAACCACAAGGATGCTACACTTTCTTCTGGAAATCTGTTTTACAGGACCACTTCTCCTTACACATGAGCACCTTCACTGATGTCAGTATAGCTAATTGGATAAACAAAGATCATTCATTACATGTGAGTAAGAGTTGCAAGGTTTACATACCAGTTAAGAGTCTAGCATCCCAGGTTGGTTTTCATGATCAGTAAAGTATGTAGCTGTCAATTCAAGTGTGAGTGAGAAACAATAAACCGCCTCATTAACACCAACCATTTTGTTTCCACTGGTGTTTATGAATTTTATGAAAATTGGCAGCTGGGTAACAATAATAAGTCTAATTCTCTTAGTAAGTGTGGAATTAAGGGGTGGAATTAGGGGTGTCCTTACTTCAGCAGGGCTGTTGTACCAGATGACCTCCAGAATCCCTTCCAACCTCACCCGTTC
Organism: Anser anser; assembly: GCF_964211835.1. Lineage (NCBI taxonomy): Eukaryota > Metazoa > Chordata > Aves > Anseriformes > Anatidae > Anser > Anser anser. The sequence goes on from NC_139721.1 coordinate 9,179,435, forward strand.
TGTGATTCTGTGAAAAAGGGCCCAGCCTCATCTAGAGAACATCTTGTGCAGATTACAGAAGGTCAAAGCCTTTGTAGGACAAGACGCATGCCAGCATTCTTGAAAATGAAGCATGTCATGATTTAAGATCTCAAAATGTTGTAATTTCAGAACCAAGGAAAAATAGCAATGAAAATATGTTTTATTTGGTTTTAAAGACGTGTTCACAGTTACAGCTGTTAGTATAGAACTCTCTTGAAGAAGAAGAGGTATGAAGACAATTCAGGAAACTATTTGCATGCCAAAAAGTTGTTCCGTTCTTCTCACCAGCGGTCAGTGTAGAATCTTCAAGAGAAAATAATGCTATAACAATTTTTAAGCCATCTTCTTCACTTGTAAACCTAGTTCAATGTTTATAAGGCATTTTTCAATAAAATAATTGAAATTATTTTAATGCGGTCTTAAGTCTCCCCGTCTGGATGTCTACCTGGGCAGCCTGCTCTAAGGAACCTGCTTTGGCAGGGGGGTTGGACCCGATGATCTCTCAAGGTCCCTTCCAACCCCTACAATTCTGTGATTCTGTGAAATACCACAATTCAACTTATTAAAATGAAACCCCTCCTCTCCTTGAATATATCCTCTCAATATACCTAAATACAATTTAGGTATATTGAGACCAATATACCTAAATAAAATTTAGGTATATTGAGACTAATATACCTAAATACAATTTAGGTGTATTGAGACCAATTCATCAAAGGAGGGAGGGAAATGTGCAGGATTTAGAGGAAAATACTCACTCAGAAATGCACTCATAGCCATTCTGGGTGCTCGTGTGGCTCTGCTGAAGGCTCCCCAGGGGAGCTGTGGTCCTCAAGGAAGCAGCCGATAGCAGCTGATCCCTTGGGGTCTGGGGGGCTGTGCTTTCTCATGGGAGAACTCAAATCACACTTCTGTTTGCTGCTTCATTCTGACGTTGGCCTGGTCTCTTGTGCCCACAACAGTGTTTACCTCAGCCAGCGTGACAATAGACAAGAAAAAATTACAGAAATATCTGAAAAGTTCAGAGTGCAGCTCCTGATGAGAGCAAGCCACTGCACAGGCATGAATGCCACTGCTATGGTGAGAGAAGAAAATGCAGAAAATGGTAACTCTAGTAAGAAGATGTTGCCTTAAGATGAGAAGGACTGGCATTTTGTATTGGATTTACTTTGGATAAGAAGACTGCAAAAATAATAAGAAGAAATTTGAGAAAAGCGCAGGAGCTAATGCCCCAAACTTTTGAGTTAATTCCAGCTTTTTTCTCAGGAATATTTCCTTGGATTTAGCTCCCTAAATCCTATCTCTGCCTTCTCATCATTGCCAAAGTAGATACTCTGAGTCTTTCCTCAGTTGCTCAAATTCTTCTGCAACACAAATACAAACGTACGTAAGACTAATCTGTAGATCAATCCAACATTATATCATTCCTACCAGCACTTTTTATTTAATATCACAGTGTTAAAAAATAAATCAAAATCTGCCAGACCAGACATACTAAATTTATTTAAAAAGAAATATATTTATATATATGTATATATATATATTTCAGTAAATCATTTCAACTACTCTTCAGTCTCCAAAAGAAGACAAGTCAAACTAGAATATCATTTTAGAAGCGGTAAGTCTTTGCAGTCACCAAGCAGCTAAGGTATCATCCATGTCTCATATTGTTATTTATTAAGTTTACTTAAGTTATTTATTAAGTTTACTCTTAGAAACATTTTGACATAGCTTTGGAAGTAATGTTGCTGACAATACTGTTGTGTTTTTTTGTGTTGTTTTTTTTTTTTTTCTCACAAAGTATTTTCATGACAATGTAATAGTCTTTTTTTTTTCAGTAAAATTTAAGATTTTTACCCAGCAAAATCCAAGATGAAAATATTATTTGATTTGACACATTTCATCTGTTGTTCAAATTTCATAAGACCATGGAGATGCAGAAAAAGAAACTCGCAAAAGAAAGGATATTGGTAGCTTGTCCAGCAGGGACCCAGTATTGACCAACATCCATGAAATGCTAATACTGCAAGAAGCAGTCATATGCTGCTACTTATAACAAAATGCCAGTTATTTTAGAATTCTCCCTAATTTTGAAATATTAAATCTATTTAGGATTCCTGAAGAGCTAAAATTTGGCCATTAGCCCATTTTAAAGAGATGTTTTCACTAAGGACAGGAAGTCTTATTCTCTTTAGGGTATGAAACCTGTCAAAGCAACATTTCCGTACTACATCTCTCCGCTATATTTCAGTATAAAAAAATGCAGCAACACAGATTCCAAAGTTAAATAGCTGACTTCAGTGTCAAACCTCTCTCCAGGTTTTCTGGGAGAAGCTATTCTGAAAGTTATATAAAATAAATATTCCTAATTTTAGCATTATCATGGTCAGTGGAGCAGGTTCCTTGAAGCATTTTACCCCAGAAAGCTACTAAAGCTTCACAAAGTGAGCAACCAGTCACAGGTGCTATATTGAGATTTACCCTGCCCTAAAAAAAAAAAAAATAAAAAAAAAAAAAAAAAAAGAGCTGTAAAAGAGATGTTTTTACACACTTGGCAAACTTTTTATCGGTGTTCCAGAGATGCACAGATAGAGACAAGCTGTACTACATCACAGGTAGGATATCCCACTCAGTAACGTAGAGATACACCATGAAGTGGTTTATGCTAGAAAAGCCAAAACTTGCAATGAGATGAAAAGTAATGACATTTAGTTGTCAGTTCTAATCATCCCCTTTTCCCCTCTCCCAAGTGGTACGATTTGGGAAGGCAGACTTCGTTTGCTAGAAGCTAGTCTAGTCTCAAAATCAACCAGTCTTGTACCCTGCTACTTCCAGGAAATAAATGGCATGAGAGAAGCTTGCAAATGGGGTGTGCAGCACTTCTTTCTTCTTCCAGACCAATAATAACTAGGCAGGCAGGGGAGGAAGCAACTGAAATCTAAATGGATAACTGTGGGTGCAAGAAAGTAAGAGGGAAAGTAGGAGGAAAGCAGAGAGTGCTCTCCAACTTCTCCCTGTAATGCTGAGGATGACTCAGGTACATCCTTAAAAAGCAAACAAACAAACAGTCTACCTATCAGCAGTTCTATTACCAAACTTACCTGCTATTAGGTAAAAAAGTCCAGTGAAGCCCATTACAACTAACCTGCCACTGTTTATCCAGCCTTTATCCAACAGAGCCAACAGTCAATTGTATTCACAGACAATTTACGTGATTTGTAGATTAGCTGTCCTATAAGGGAGGGGCTTCAAAGGTGACTCTAAACAGAGGGCTTTTTGCTCACCATGCTTTCCTACTTGAGAAGGTACTCAGTTTGCCTGTTACTTAATGTAACAAAGAGTTACTTTTCTTATTTTCGTGATAACATTTTAAGCATTCCTGAGCTGATCATTCCGTACGTCCTATAGGGAGAACTTACTGTCCTTGACCTGAATTCACCAAAGAATTCACGTATTTCAGTAGTCAGTCTTATTTTCCAGAGAGACTATGTCTGTCTTTTTATCTTTCTTATATGACTAGGTAGCAGTGTTTGAATCACAACCTCTTCCATATTTTGTCTATCCTTAAAATTAGGCTTATCCAGTATGCCCCCAGAACTTGCAGATTTCAGGGCCACCCGAAGGCATGTTGTTAGAGATGCATAGCAGGTCAGCACACCTGCAAAAAAGCGTGTGTTTGGTTTGCCCACTGGCTGCCTGCTAGGAACAGAAGAAGGACACCAAGGCTACAATTACTAATTTGCTAAATATAGAGTTTGCTTGTTCTAGGCCTCAAAGGCTGCAGTCACCTGTGTTATAATGGCACAGCTCCAAGATATAAAAATATTAACAATTTTCAAGGCTTAATTTGCCAGGCAGATGAAATTATTGGTGATTAAGTTCATTTTCATAACTTCTGTTTTTGATTAATTAGTATTAAGACGTATTTGCTTGGCAGTATTTACTGGACCATCTGTACTTTATTTAATATCTTTTATTGATTTAGTTGGAAGACTGATGTTGCCTGCATGGTCAAATTCCTAGCTCACCTCCAATGCTTGTGTCTAATCTGACATTCTATTTTATAATTGGAACAACAGTTATTCCAAACAAATTAGAGAACCAAGATAGGGTCAAAGCTTTTGTTAACCATCATTAACTATTACTGCTTTTACACTGTGTGCCTTCATATGGATTAGTAATCATCTATGGGCCTGCTTTAGGATTTCAGAGACTTGTGGAGTGTTCCTCCCACAGTACTTTTTTTTTTCTTCTTTTTTCTCTGAAATTCTTGAGAAATTTCAGAGCATTGGTAAGATAAAACATTATCTAATAAAAGTTGTATTTTTAAGCCAGGACTCATCATTTTAAGGATCTTTTGACCTTGTCAAAGTTCAAGCACTCTTCTCTTGTGCCTCTTTTGTTAAAAGAAAGAAGCCAACTTATTTTAAATAGTAATGATTTTTCACTGGTGAAGTCTAGGTTTTTGAAACTTACGGTTCCTAGCCAGAAGAGACATTGATCATCATGTGTTTTCTGTATCTACCCTTCAGCCTTATCATACTGTATTCATTGTGGTTTGGTTTTGACAAGCTTGACACTCAGCTCTCGAATGGATCTTGGAGAGCAAAGGACAAGCTGCTTTCTAGTTTTAATTAGGCTACATACTCACAACACAACTTACTGCAATTTGACTCTGTGTAAACTTTTGCTGTTATACTAGAAACTTTGTTATAGAAAAAAAAAAACACATTTTACATGCAAAACTGAGAATTCATTGCTTGCTTATTAAAAAAAAAAGCAATCTAATAAAAGGAGAGCAAACACTTGTTATTGGCCTAGTGATACTGACACTCAGAGACCAAATTATCTACAAATTATCTAATTAGTCCAGGAAAGTCTTAATATAATATAATTAAGATTATTATACACATTTTCCTAACACCACCCTTCTGTGAAGTTATGCTCAATCTTTCATTGTTCTTCTGGGTCCTACAGTCAATGGCTGAAATTTTCTGTGAGAAAATTGGAAGTTGGGTGGGTTGCACCAAGTCCTCAGTGCAAAAAATTATTTGCCAAAAGACTGTGATCTAGATGCTGGGAGCTTCTTTCTTCTCAACCTAGGGTGGAATTAAAGCAATTTTTATGCTTCTAATGTGTTCTGCGTCCTGTCCTTCTTCATTGGTCAACAGTTCCACATTACCTCTGTATTTACTTTATATTGCATGTTTTGCGTATTTGGATATTTTATCTTTGTAAACCTTGTTATTCCTAAAAAGTTTTCTTAGTTCCTAAAGTTGCATTCCCTTAGCAGTCAGTAACTGAACACTGCTAGGTTGTTTATAACTTTAGGGCACCTGGTGTTACACATTGTTTGTTCTTTCAAAGTCCATATTCTTTCTTTTACACTTGCAGTCCTCTGTACTGTATCATTATTCTAGAGTCATAAATAGTTCATTCTAAAGAGATCAAGTATCTGTTAACACTGTCTGTCACTTACATGTAATATGTCAAAATCATTTTAGCAATAGGCTTTACAATGCAGTTACACAAACCAAAGCTAAGACAAATGAGGCAAAAGTTACTTGCTCACCAGGAATTGCAAAAATCTAAACCAAAGCTTGAGGGATAGCCTAGATAAGCCCGGGCACAGCAAGAATGACAAACTCCAGTGCAGAAGCCTTGCAGTGTGCTGAAACCACACTTGCAATTTGGTATGACTCTGTGAATGTGAATGGCCAAGTGCAGGAAAACAATAGCTCAGACCATGCCTGTTTGCACTGTGCAAGGACTATTGCTTGCATTTTTATGTCCAGCGCCAGGAACGTAAAGGCACTACAAGATGAGACATATACTGTATTGAGAAGAGAGGGGAGAGGTATACATCTGAGCACATTGCAATTAGGTAATTTTTTATTCAACATGGGCTGATCTCTGTATTAAGGGTATGTAACGGCTTTGATTCAGCAGGATTTATGTTCAAATTTTCCTAATCTCTCCATGTCTACATATTTCATATACACGCTATCTAAACTTGGCAGGTGAGTGCAGGCATGCCCCATGGTCTCAGGGCAGACTCACTGGTATCTGAGGCAATACTGGTATCACTCACTGGTATCATACTCGCTGGTATCTGAGGCAATATTCTCTTGCTGCATAGGCTAATAGGCTAATGGGTTTGTTATCTGTATGAACAGAGAAAACAGTTTAAAAGTTGTCATTATGTTGGCCCTCAAAGGTCATGAAGATGACTGGGCTGTGAAGTTGTGCCAGTGAAACAGGAACATAATATTTAGTGTTTCTGTGGTGCTGTGACATAATATTCTTTTGACAGCATAATGTTCTTTTTCCAGCCAGTACTGCTCCACATGGCCTGGACTGGTTTATTGTTTAAAAAAATGTGGCCCTGAAAAAGTTTGAGAGAACTTTGCTGTTAACTAAGTTCTCATCATGCTGCCTGAGGATATATGTGGGTGAAAATTACTGTTTAATTTGAGTCCAAGAGCCAAATTTCTTTCCTATTATTTAAAAAAAAAAAAAAACATACAGAGGAACACTTGATATAAGAAAAACAGGGTAGATACTTTATGGTCTCTGTTGCCTGTAATTCCGGCAGGTAGCAGTTGCAATTTAAAAATATATATATATATATTTTTTGAATAAAACAGGTTTTTTTTCTTTTTTTTTTTTTTTCAAATTGTACCCTTTTATTCATTGACTTTTCAAAATCATTCCAATACTTGCTAAAAATGTGTAGGAGTTGAAGTATAGTTTCTCATTCAAAATTTCTTGTATATGAGCTTCAGTGATCTCTGTTTATCACTCATGCTCAGTAGGTTTTGATTCCGAACATGAAAGCCAAAAAAAAAAAAAAAAAAAGTAAGTTCTTTATGTCATTCATGCTATAAAATGGCAATTATATTCATCATTATTACTTGGACTAAATATATATCTGTACCTTGTAAATCTACTTAACATCTGTGGATTTTGCAATGTGCTGTAATTGAATTCACATTTTCTGGCATCTGTTAATAACCGTTCCTGCTCTTAGTATTACAGTGAAGGAAAATGCTTGTAAGTGAATGCACAATACAGCAAAGTGATAGTCTCCTCTGCCTCCTGTGATACAGATATTTCAGGCACTCTAGACGTTTCAGCAGGCATTTAGGGCTCAGTAGCTGAGGCCACTGTAAAATGATCCAAGTGTATCTTTGCATATCTTTTTTTTTCTTCTTCTTTTTTTTCCCCAAGACTCCTACTGAGTTTCACTCTTCCAGAACTTACTGATTTCTGTGAGAGAACCCGACTTGGTTCCAGGGGTTTCCAGAGGAAGCAAGTTTAATCTGGAAGGTAAGACAAGTTCAGTGATGCAGACTGGTTGACTGATAAATGCTTCCAAGGTCAGGATGGCCTAAGTGGCACTGGTGACTTTGTCAACTTAACACAAATGTCCACTCTTCCTTCATTTACTGAAGTAGCAAGAGATACTAAAAATGCGAAACTAAAAATAGAGTATATGTAGATAAATTGTTCTGATATTTAATAAGTGAATAAGTAGGGTTCTGGAAAATAGTATCTAACATGAAATCATATATTCAAAGTAGATATTATTGTATGGCCTAAAATTATATTTGGCAGAACCCAGAAAATGTTCTGCATCATGCCATCTCTTGATTAATTCAGGTTTCTGGCTTGAATGCTTCGCCCTTTGTGAACTGTATGGTAGTTTTGACACTCCTGGGGCACTAGTTCCAGTTCTTTGCAAGTGTCCAAAGTTTCAGAGGGACAAGACAACAGACAGGCAATTCCCAAAACATTTCTACCAGCATGTTCATGTACACAAGCTGCAGGATGAAAACTAGTGTGTCTGAATTTCGTGTGTCTGAATTTCCATTTCCCCAGCTGGAGTACCTACATCATTGGTAGGTAAATATACTAGTAAAGTATCACAGTGTGAAAAAATAAGAAAAAAAGGTAACTGTAAATGATTTCATTGATAACAACTCATGGGCTGCAACACAGTTAATAGCAACTGCAAGCTCGATTTTTACAGTTTCAATAAAAATTCCGAAGTCAACCAGGAAAAAAAGAGAAGAGAAGAGAAGAGAAGAGAAGAGAAGAGAAGAGAAGAGAAGAGAAGAGAAGAGAAGAGAAGAGAAGAGAAGAGAAGAGAAGAGAAGAGAAGAGAAGAGAAGAGAAGAGAAGAGAAGAGAAGAGAAGAGAAGAGAAGAGAAGAGAAGAGAAGAGAAGAGAAGAGAAAAAGAAAAAAAAAGAATTCCAGAGTCCTAAAAGTTTCACAGAAGACTTGCTTTAAAAAGAAAGAAATGTGAAGGCAGTGGTCAGTTCTTAACCCAGCATCTCTTATTTATAGTCCTCAACTTCATTCCAGCAGCTTGTTTTATCTACCTTGTTATCTCTCATTTTATTTGAAGATTAAGCTTGTTGAAATAAATATTTTTCTCGTCGTGACCTCAACACTAACTGATACTTAGGGTCTTTCCTCTTCTCAAAAACTCTGTATATCATTTAGGAAGACAAAGAAGTATCAGGTGGTGAATATTTATGTAATTTATTCTGTTTGTTTTTTATTTTTTCCAGCACACACATTCAGGGTAATGGTAATAGTTGTGAACCCCTCCTTTTTACCAGTCCTGCTCATATTTCTCATCTAAGCTTCAACTTTCAATTCCTGTAAATAGCTCAGTGATCATATTTTCCTATCAACCCCCCTCCTGGAGCCAATGCTGTACTTAATGACTGCATTTCCCAACATTTCCAATAACAAGATTTTTATAGACAAAAATAAAATGATAACAAAAGGTACAAAAGGCTACAGGGTGGTTTCACATTGATATGTGGCTCAGGAGAAGGATGAATGAACTCAGAAAAGCTGTTTATGAATTATATGTTGGGCTAAAACATGTGTTAGGTACACATTTATGTCTCTTTTTCTAATACCCTTTACACCCTCACTTTCTATAAGGTATAAATTCAGATGTGAAGAGAAGTTTTATCTATTTCCTACTTTTACCTGATAAATAAATCTCTGTATCTGCCTTTATCTTTACCTGTGTTAATGCATACCATTAGTTACTCCTCATGGTCTCTGCAATTTTTATCTATGTGACATACACATTCAACAATATTTTCGTATTGTTTGATTTGAGGTGCTTTGTTCAAAATAAAGCAAGCTTGAGCAATATCAGAATTAACATCGAATCAGCAGTCACAGGATTGCATGAATTCAGAAGTCATCTCCCAGATAGAACCAAAGCTCTGCAAGTCATCACCTTAACTTAGAAAAAAAGGAGTCAGGTTGGAAGGAGAATTTGTCAGTAATGGCAATGGCTGTAAAACGTAGAGTTTAATCCCTTGCATTCAGTTCTGGTAAAATCATATTTATTATACCTATCTACAAAGGTTACATGGGTTCCATTGGGCATCAGGACAAAATTAGATTTGATATTACAGCTAAGAGTATCTCCCAGAAGGCAAATGTTGTGACAACGAACTGTGAAAGGGCAAACTCTAAATGCTGATAGAAAAGGTTAACAGCATGCTGAAGAATGTAATACAAAAGGAACACCCTACACTCTACAAATCTGACATAGAAAGTGTGTAAGAACCAATTCCAGAGACGACGAATACCAAGAGAAAAAAGGAAACCCATATCATTAAGCAGAAAAATGAGCACATTTTCTGAGGCTAAAGAAGCCTTCTTAAAAAACATATGGGAATCTTGTGTAAATAACAAAATATAAGACAGATCTTGTCCAAATAAGACAGATGCCAGGTCTGGTGTAAATCGGAAATAAAGAAAGCCAAGAGAAGTTTGGAATAGTGGTGAAGTAAATGATAATAACACCAAGATGTTATCCGTAACAGGAAGAGAGAGAGAGAGAGAGAGAGAAAAAAAAAAAAAAAAAAGAAAAAGGACCCAATAAAATAATGTCAAGAGAAGGATCATAACTGAGATTAAAGTAAAAGCAAAGGAACTTAATGTTATTTTTAACCAATCTTTACAGCAGATAAAGAACAGGGAAATTTTCAAACCAAAGGCTTTTTTGTACCCTTCTTGTATAACTTTAAACTAAAGTCTCTGAAGGGAAAAGTTAAAAAAAAACTTACAAGTTCTCAACTGCAATAAATAGGCTGTCATAGCCTATTTCATCTGGGATCAGAATGAAATGAAGTGTGAAAAAGGTGACATACCTATGGGTCTGCTACTTTTCTCCTATGAAGGAACTTCTCTCCAAAGTAGGAGAAGCAGTGTTTTATGTTCCTTGGTCTCCTCCCTTCCCTGTTTTTTCTTTTATCTTGATGGCTTTTTACCTCATATTTCTGGGGCTTTAACCAATTTCCTCCACCTCTAGAAACCAATAGGGTATTCAGAGTGCCTCGAGTTGTGCCAGGGGAGGTTTAAGTGGGAAATTAGGAGATATTTCTTCTCAGGAGTAGCAGCCAGGCATTGGAATGGGTTGCCCAGGGAGGTGGTAGAGTCACCATCCCTGGGGGTGTTTAAGGAAAGGTTGAATGTGGTGCTTAGGGACATGTTTTAGTGGGTGATACTGGTGGTAGGGGGATGGTTGGACTATATGATCTTGGACGTCTTTTCCAAACTTAATATTTCTATGATTCTATAATTCCTTGTAATCTCCCACCTTTCCCATTCCTCTCCTTCATATCCATCTTCTCACAGTGCTTTCTGTAGGTTTTAAGTCTTTCCTTTCTAATAATCTTCTGCATTTGTTACTTCACTTGTGGTTTCTTCCTGTTCTTCAGCTGGAAATCTGCATTGGTTATTTAAGTATGTAAACTCTTAAGGACAGGGAATGTGTATCTTTTTAGGAATGCTACCTGGCAAAAGAAAGTGGTGGATGGTGATACTGTAGGTGGGTAAAGAAACACTATGAATATTAAATAAATTTACAAGTGCTGAGAATGCAGTTGCCTTCACACATTTTTTTTCACATTTTAGGTAGGTGAGAATCATTTTCCAGCTTTATCCATCCAGAAGTTGGGCATCAAATTTCATCTTCTTCAGTATTCAAGAAAGAGAGAGAGGTTATTTCTGAAAACAATTGACCCAATCCTAAAAGACATAATGGTAAGGTGAAAAAGGGGCAAGTAATCTTCTGGAAGTGCCTATTTCTGTTGACTTTAAAAGCTTAGGTGGACATCTCAGAGTATGAGTGTGTTTTGTTGAGCTCACAGTTTTGTTGAGCAAGGTTGATTTAGATTGTTGTGACAATGCATAGTGCAGAGGCTCATGGGAACGAAGGGTAAAGTCAACAGAATTCTTTATTCTTCATGTTGATTTTTAATGAAGCTATTAAAATAAATAACCTAATTAGTTTGAGCTGTCACTAAAATTAGAATGACTCCAAATGGAAAGAGAAGCGGTTTGGGTTTGAGGAAGATTTACTGACTGAGTGTGAACCATTTACTTATTCTTAATTTAAAACAAGAAAAAAAATATGCTTTTTTCTTCATTTCATAGATATCAGGGATCAAATTCAGAGTTGAGAAGTACCCTTGTGGGAAACAAATGAAGTGACAGCAGAGTGGGAGGAATAAGAGTTGTTATCCAAAATGTTCCTGACACCATCGCACCCCTTCAAGTGTTTGTTAAATAATATATTAATAGTACATACAGCCTGGAAAAACGTCATTCTGAACAGATGCTGTGGAGAAGGCAAATGTTGTGATCACTGTGGTAACGCAACAGGCTGTGCTCTAACCACCGGACTGGCAGCAAAGCCTAAGAGCCAACTGCTCTTAGAAATGGTTTAGTATTACTTTCTGTCTGCAGCCTTAAGTTCTTTATGGTTCCAAGTGCAGCTTTATGAAGAACACAAGTTCAGCAAACACTGCTGATGCTATATGTAACAATCATGAGTGCACTGTCTTGCCATCTTTCTTTTGCTCTCTCTCTGAAGAGATCTGCTCTGGCAGGCTGTGAGGTTATCTTTCAAAATGGATGAAACCTTAACCCTCCAAAGTCCTTGAAAAACTTAATATATGGTCTCAAGGAAATGCCAGTAATGATCTGCATTTAGCTTGTGTGCCTGTCTCCATAAAAAATGTTGGTCTAGATGTAATATGTGAAATACTAAAGCTGACTTTGAAAAGCCATCAGTCTGAGGTGTGAGATTTCCTTACCCGCTAGAAAAGAGCATCATGCTTCACTGGGCATTAATGACTTGTTAAAAGTTTGGACGAACACAACAATTGTTATAAGCATTCTGGCAATGTGGGTAAGACAATTTGTGCCAGATCCACAGGAATTAGCATCTTCGAGTAAGTGTAATGAAGAATTGCCAGTTCCTCTTTTTGCTTGGTTCAAATATGTGGTTGAGGAAGTACAAATGATACCAACAGATGGATCAGAACAATTAAAATTAAGGTGTTAGAAATGTTTGGATTTGTCTTATGTAGGCAATCTTAGAGTTCAGGTGTTGTTGAGAGCCGAAATCTTCTGCCATCAAAGCAGAAGACAGTCTGTCAGTGTATGAACCAAGGCATACAGGCAAGAGAAATGATTAGAGGCTGTCTGTAGCCTTCAGGTTCTCTCTTTCCTTCTTTTCACTTCTATAAATTTTGCTAATACATCTGTTTTGGATTTAGTAAACCTATAGCCCTTCTCTGGCTTGAATTAAGTGTGATTTTCAGTGTCACTGTAATCATCTAAAATCAGGGCACTTCATACCTCCAAGTGTGGTGTTTAGGGACTGGAAGGTATCCAACTCTCGCATCTATCACTGTTGGATATTCAAAGGATATTCATATAAACTACACAAGCTACTTTGGAAAATGGAAATGTGGTGGCCAAGGCAAGTTTCTTCCAGTGAAAATTGATAATCAGAACAATATTCTGACACTCAGTAAGATAGCGGGAAGCACACCTCAACCAGAGGTGTGATGTCACTTAATTTATAATTTTAGAATTCAGCAGTAGAAACTGGCCAGAAAAGCCTATGTAGGTGAAAATGGGCCTGTTCTTTTAAGAGGTGTAGCCAATCTAAAGAGACAGTTTGCTGCATGGACTTCTATGCATGATTGAAAAGATTGTTTCAGGAAATCTTCATAAGAATTTTTTAATCTGACAGTGGTGGGTTAACCTCTTGGCTAAGGGCCAAACTTCCACCCAGCCACTCTCTCACACCCCTTCTTTAACAGGACAGGAGGACAAAACAAGATAGAAATGCACATTGGCAGGGTGAAGACAGGGAGATAACTTACCAGTTACCATCATGGGAAAAACACACCTCAGGAAAATTAACTTAATTTATTGTCAGTTAGAATAGATTTGGTTGGTAAGAAAGAAAAAGTAAAATTTCCACAACACCTGCCTCTTCCCCAGGCCCAGCTTCAACACCTCACTCCCGCCTACTCTCCCCCAGCAGCACAGGGATGGGATGGGATGGGATGGGATGGGATGGGATGGGATGGGATGGGATGGGATGGGATGGGATGGGATGGGATGGGATGGGATGGGATGGGATGGGGACTGCACTCTGCCTCCACAACCCCACTTGGCCATCCCTTCCTCCCGCTCCAGCGGGGCCCTGCCCCGGGCTGCAGCCCTTCAGGAACACCCTGCTCACACGGGGGCTCCCCACGGCCGCAGCTCCCTCAGGAAATGTCCCCCTGCTGCGGCGTGGGCCCTCCCCGGGCTGCAGGGTGGAGATCTGCTCCAGCGGGGGCTCTGCAGGGCTGCCGGGGAATCCCTGCTGCCTGTGGGCCTGGAGCCCCTCCTGCCCTCCTCTTTCTGGGGCCTGGGCCCTCTGCTGCTTCTCCCTCACCGTGGGCCTCCTCCTCAGCCTTTGCCCACTCTGCCCTTTCGGAAATCTGTTTTCCCCAAGGTGCTGCCAGCTTGGTGCTGAGCTCAGCTCTGCACTGCCATGGAGCTCTTGGAGCCATCTGGAACTGGCTGGAACCCTGCAGCCCCTGCCAGCACCTGGGCAAGAGCACCCTGTACAATAACTGTAAATATATGGTTTCATAGGTACTAAAATAAGTATTTGAAAACACCTTTCCATTCAATGATTATTACAGCACTGTTAATTTTATTTTAATCCTGAATCATCAGGAGATTCAAGGTCAGTATCTACTTCAAAAACTACACTGATGTGAACCTTCTCGCTTCTTGTTCATGGTGACACATTTACACCACTTACAGGTCAATCCCTGCCCACCTGAGATCTACCTTGCCCAGCGCCAGCTCACTGCTGCTTTCCTGCCAGTCATTCTCTACCCACTTAGCTCCCAGCTTGACGCTTCTGTTGGACCATCACTTCTACAATGCTAGTTCCAATTTTCAACCTTGTCTTGAAAGCAGACCTTGAACCAGGTCTCTTTTCCCATAAGGTATAAAACAATCGAGCCCTGTGTCATCTGGATGCTTCAGTTCTAGGGATAGCATTGTAAAGCAAGCGCTTAGCACTTGCATTTAGTTACTTTTTTTTTCTTTTTTTTTTCTTTTTTTTTTTTTTAAACTGATCAAATGCCTGAGTCCCTAAGAACATCTTCATTTCATCCCATTCCTTCCCTTGTATAACAGAAAAACACCTTAAGGCAGAAAATACTCTCAGATTCACTTGACAATAACAGAGGTTTTATCTCCATAGAAGGAATAAAATGTCAGTAGATAGATTGGAGAGCAAAATATGATTTAATAGCCTAAATCAAAGCTTAGTGATGCCAGTGAAAATATCCCTGCGGAAACACTGCAAAAGAAAAAGCAAGTAGATATGAAGACCATCAAACCAAAGGTTCCAGATATCAAATTTAGGTGATTTCTTTGGAGAGAGCATAGCATAAAGTTGAATACACCTCCACACATAAACAAACACCCTCACAGTCTTACATAAACTTGTTTTAGTCCCAAAACAAGGAAAAAGAGGCAAATCTTAAAACTGCACTTCAAGCTCTAGTTGGAATTTTGCTTATCTTTTTTTTACATCTGCACTCCTTCACTGTGTTCAAAGTTTTCCCTTTTCTTGCCTGTTGATGTGCAATTTGTCTGTCTGAGACTATTCATACAGAGAACACAAAAGAAGGATTTCTTGATCCTGACTTGAGAGAAAAAGTCAGTAATGTATTGAGGAAGGGAGTTAAACATTTCATGAACAGGAGAGAGAAAGCTGGCTGCAGCTTATACTCTGCAGAATGACCATTGCCTCTGAACTCTATTCCTTGGACATGGTAGAAACCAGGAACAACTCAGTCATGCGTTGGTAGTAACTCTGCTTTCTGCTAACCTCCCTGACAATATAATAATTCTCCGTGAAGGAACACAGGCTGCTAAGAGGTGTTTAGACTTAACCGTAAGGTTTAGGTCATTTTTTCCACAGCAAAGCGCAGTGTAGTGTGTTCTACAATCACTTGTCAGAGCTGTCAGTTACCCTGTCACTTTTGATTGCCTCTCTGGGAGTCCCAGAGTTGCTTGACATGGTTTCAGTCAAAGAAGTCTGGTGACAAACATATCAATCGCCTCACTAGAAACCTGGCAGGCCAACCACAGTGTAAAGCATATTCTTTATAGTCTCAGATTAAAAGACATAAACAGCAAACCATTTGAAAAATGAGCCTCTGTGCCTGAAATAATGCAAAAGATTTGTTAGCGTTTAAAGCACAGTCATTGTAAAAACACTGGTTTGTTCCCAAAATGTTTAGTCACTTTAATGGTAGCTGCCACTAATTGAAATGTTTTACGTTCCATCTGCTTGGTATTCAAGCTGAGAGAGAGTGGAAATGAGAGTGCCAAGACAGTGCAGCATTCAACCTTTCCTCCCAAAATACTATCCTAATATAATGAATATTTCTCTTCAACGTTCTCTGTAATCACATTTTTTCTTCCCCTGCATTGAACTTCATACAATTGTAGAATGATAGAATATCCTGAGTTGGAAGGGACCCATGAAGATCATTGAGTACAACTCCTGGGTCTGTACAGGACCACCCCAAAATCAGACTATGTGTCTGAGAGCATTGTCCAAAGGCTTTTTGAACTCTGTCGGGCTTGGTGCCGTGACCACTTCCTTAGGGAGCCTGTCCCAGTGCCTGACCACCTCTGGGTGCAGAACCTTTCCCTAACCCCCAGCCTGACCCTCCCCTGTCCCAGCTCCATGCTGTTCCCTCGGGTCCTGTCGCTGTCCCCAGAGAGCAGAGCTCAGCGCCTGCCCCTCCGCTCCCCTCGTGAGGGAGCTGCAGGCCGCCATGAGGCCTCCCCTCGGCGTGCTCTGCTCTAGGCCAAACAAACCAAGGGAGTTCAGATAATAAAAGATTTTGGAGTGTGTGTATATGTTACCAACAAAGAGCACCAACTCTTATTTTTAATATCTAACATTTCATTTTTCTTAGAAGCCAGGGACGTTCCCAGAAAGGCAGTCCTCTCACATCTAACCACTGCCCCAGAAGTTTTCTGTATAGTGGTGGCAGTTTGACATAGGTGTTAGGGAGAACCTTTCTGACTTTAAGGAGACTCTTGTCTTTGGTCCCATTGTAAATTAAATATTTCAAGTGCCTTCACATACTCATCATCAACTGCTTATGGGTTCACTCATGCCTGTTAACTGAAGTTTAATGGAGTGTATGTTTGACCATCTCCACATCTGTCTTCTAGCAGTTTTTGAAATAGTGAGGATTTGAGTGAGTTAAATGCCCATTCCTAGCCTTGTTACAGAATTCTTTTGCATGTGTGCATTTTAATGTGAGGTAATAGTCTGTCCAGGGTGTACATCTGAAAGATCTTTAGCTTTTGTCTCTATGTATCTTTCCTTTGTCCTATGATTTTTCCATTGTCATTTCTGTGACTGATGGAGTTGCAAGTACCAATACCTAACACCACCTTGACATCAGCTATTGTACAAAGCTGCTGTTAATGAATACCTTTTGTGACAGTGTTTCTACATTAAGAGATAGTCTGCCATAGATTTTCTTTGATGTTTGCAGCTTTCTTTAACAGAGTCTCAGTCATTTCAGCTGTTAATTCAGTGTTGACATTTGACTGGCTGTGGTATGGTGATGATATGTTGTGAGTGAATTCTCATCACTGGGTGAATTGTACAAACTGCCAGCCAGTAAGCTGCAGTTTGCTGTCTGAAACAAAACAGGATGGTGAACAAACCAGGGCTGGTGAAAAAGCCTCACTGCTCTCTCTGTGATGGTTGTTCTGACACTGTCAGACAAGTTGCTTACTGTGTAGAAACTGGAGTTATAGCATGGAATATTGAAGCAGTGAAAGAAGCTATTAGTCAAAATATTTGTTTCTGCTTTGTTCTGTGTTCTGCTGGGTGCACAGTGCCTGGATATTACCTCTTTCTTTTGTTTTGCCTGCCTGTCATAGCTCTTATCAAAACTGGAGACGATCATGAAAATTATGGGAGGAGGAGATAGAGCAGGCACAGAAGTAAAATTTGTCTGTGTCCTCTCATTGCTTTGGAGAGAATCCTTACACATCTCCAGTGCTCTCTTATGAACCCATACTTTTTGTACTTCAGTAATACAAACAGACAATGGTGGGTAGCTAAGATATAACTTTTTGTAAAATTTTCCTACTTGGAGTATTGTTGCTGTGCATTTGACTGTTCTAGTTGAACTATCTGTAATACTCAAGATATGGTAAGGCAATTGCCCTCCTAATGCTTCCAATGCTTCCTAAGAGCTTCCAATGATTAGCTCTTGCCAATGCCTGTTACTGGTCTCAAGCACCTCTATTTTGCGTTGATTGAGTTTTGCATTGTGATAGTTATTTCTTTGGCCTTTCAGTAGATACCCTTCTGCTTATCCAGCTTGTGTACCCATCCTTTAATGATTCTGAAAGGACTTGTTTTCTTCCATTACTTTCCTTCAGATCATTATTCCAAGTAAATACTGAACCGAGCAATGAGTAATTTACAGGACCCCTAGAAAACAGTTAGAACTTTTCTGGTAGCCAATTAGCAGCTCAACTGCAAAAAATTCATAGTGAATTCTTTGGGCTCAGTGAGTTTCCTCTTTCTGTAACTTTTTTTTTTTTCCTATTTCTGTCTGAATAGTTTATATTTTGTGCTGGTACGTTAGTGCCATTCACAAGTTTTAGTTGCAACTAGATGTTTGAATGTTAACAGCATTTTAACTTTTTTTTTTTTTTAAATTAACTTTCATTATTTCTTTGGTATTATCAGAGTAATTATATGATTGGTCATGATATGATATTAATATGACTCGATTGCCATATTGCTCCTTGTTCTGATACTGAACTGAGGTATTCTTTGTACTGGGCTCACAACTGATGTCTCTAACATTGAGCTTGTCATGATGCTTATCTTCACATCTACTGTCGATCTAAACTTCACAGAGCAGGGTGGATTTTTTGTTGCTTTTTTAATGTGTTAATATCATTCAGATTAATGTAAAATTATTTCCTCAAAATTACTGTTTGCTTTCTTCCTATAACATGTTTTTTATTCAGTCTTGAGTGCTAAAAAATTCAAAATAATATTAATGACAGGCACATGTATAGTTTTTTCCTGCACTGTTCCCCAAACCTTTTGCAGTTTGGTGCTCCTTTGGGTTTCTGTTGCTGCTATCATTTAGCCTTATTTCAGGTTTCCACTCTTAGGACAGGTAAATTATCTCTGCCTGCTCCATTTTAACAAGTCATTTGAAATTTGAGCTCTATTCCTGCTTTTGCAAAAAACAACATGGGTTTCAGAAAAGGTGACTTGACTCTAAACATTTGTACTCAAATCTTTTCTTATTTCTACTAAACAGTCTGAAATCTGGTGATATATTGATATCTTTTCTTCGGTTCTCTTAGAATCATTGGGATTTGACTGCAGCCATCACTTGTCACCCCCGTCAAGCAAGGCTGTGTTATAGACCACAAGAGCCTTATGGACCTATCTGACTTCTGAGGTCCTGAGGTTCTGAGGTCTGCACTCCAGAGACATCCCATATACATCCTGAGGCATACACCAAACTCTCAGAGCCTGTGCCCATTTGCACAGGAAAGAGAAACTGTTGTGCATGACGGGGCAGAGTCTGGGCAGTCCTTGGGTTGGGCAATTTGGACATCAGGATTCTGGTGAAACACGGTGGTATGTGCCCACAGATGAGACGTTTTTTCCTTCCATTGCTGAAGAGGGACACAGTACCATTCAGGCAGGCACTGCTACTCACAACAGAGCTGATTGTTGGACACCTAGGTCCCTCTGAAACCTGCTGCATTAGATTTCCCCAAGGTTTCTATTTCCACTGGATTAAGGGATTGTCCCATCCCATACCACTCTCCTCTCAGTGGTGGTGGTCTAGTTAGACCATGTAAATGCTTCTGAGGCAAGGATGTTTTTATTGTTTTTTGTCCTCTGCTAGAGAAATGAATTGTCTGTAAAATTACACAGACTTCATTGTGTGAGGTACAAACTGTTCCTATTCACAAGGTTTTCTCTAAAACAAAGAATATGAGATTTTTTCTTTTTCTTTAACGTGAGCTGAAATTGTGAGTCTGCCACAAGTCTCAGGTTTGTTGTCCATGGCCAAAATCTATGGTTTAATCTAGCTATGGCTCATAGAAGCATTCCAGAACAGAATTAAAGTCCTTTGCTGGTGAAATCTTTAATTTATTTTCTTCTTTTTTATTTAATTTTTTTCAACGACTAGTGGCAGAAGACAACATCCAGATAGACAGGTGGCAGCATCCGTCTCAAGATAGAGATAATAGGAATAAAGAATACTTGCTGAGGAACAGGGGAGTGAAAAAATACTATAATGACATCATGATTCTTTCTTGTGGGGATATTACAATCATTACATTTTTACCTGTACAAATAAGTAGTATCCTCTGGTCCTCCGGCCTTGGTATTAAATAATGATAAGGCAGGGAAAATACATGAAAATAATGAAGCTATTTTAGCTGCTTAAAATTGGAAACTGAGGCGTAGAAGCAAGAAGCAATTTGGACTCAGAAATTCAATGACATAACACAATTGAAACTCCTGGGGGCAAATCCAACCACAATAAGAGCCATGTATTTAAAAAGCTCTTTACAAGCATTGACCTAACATCGAATTTGTTAAAATCCCTGTTCCAGCTGACATTAAGTGTATTTTAATAGCAAATTTAGTTTTAATGAATCAAACTCTCCACTAGTTACCTGATCTTTGATGGAGAAATAGAAATGGTAAAGGAGTGCGGTTGGATGATGGGAAAGATCTGAAAGCCTGTTTTGCAGAGGGTTAGAATGGATGAGCTCAAATTTTATTCTAGTCAGGGAATCAAAGATATCAGATTCCAGAAATATGCTTTCGTTCTCAGGTCATATAAAAGTTTTTCTATAGTAACTGCTTAAATATTTACACTGCTTTGAAAAGTTTTATGTGTATGATACTGTCTATTATAATGAATGAAATGCCTTTCTCCTTTTCTTTTTTCTTCACTTTTTTTCCAGGGGATTTAATTTTAACATTGAAAATATGTGCTTAAAGTTCCTTTCAACTGCAATTTATTTTACAGTATCTCATATATATACTCAAATTTCTCTTAGTAGAAATCTTTCTTCTTTTTATAAAATATGCCTGGAGTTGGAAGAAACTTCTGGCCATAAAGATTGCTTTTTCTTTCCTTCCTCCTCAGTCTCACGCTCTCTCTATATCACTGCCTGTCTTTCTCATCTTTTTGAAGGCTTACTGCCTTCTTTTAAAGCTGCTTTTGTTCTTTAAGCAGTACAGGAATCCACTGCTTCTGGCACTTTTTATTTATATATTTATTTATTTAGGAGCCTATTCTCTAGATTAGATTGCTTTCAGCAAATATTTCATGTGAAATAATAGTGCACAATTAAACTGATGTCAGATTAAGATAATGGCCCTCACTGTGAGTGCTGTTCTTCCTCTTCTTTTGTCGTCTTTGTTTCTTATTCTAAACATCCTTACAATCAGCAATTAGCAATTTTGATATTGCCAAATCACTCTCTTCTTTTCTCATTTGGCCTGGTACACTGCATCATCCATTTGTCAATCCAAAGTTATTCTCTTGACTGTTACCTATGGTGCATTAGTTATTCAATGTCATCTTCTGTCTCCCCAGGTAGCTAAGCTGAATGTGAAGTTTAGTTGTTGCATTTGATACAATTCTGACCTAGCTATTAAAAGATAACAATGGCATCTGTCTGCTTGCTGGTTCTGATGAGGTAGATTCACAATGCAAAAATTGCCTCCTTGAGCAATTTCTTTTCACTCCTTTTTTTTTCCTATTTGTCTTTCTCTCTTGTTTCTGGCTTTGTGCTCCTGCTTCCTGACACTTACACTGCTGCTTAGCTTCTCCTCATCTCACACACGTCCTTAATGCATCTTTGTCCCATGTTCTGGTCCAGTATTATGTGCACTTCAACACTAATACTTTTTCTTTAGCAACTATGCATCAGTGTCTTCCTCTGCCTCTCACTGAAAGTCAATGAAGTGAACATTTCACAGTCAGTGCTTTCTAATGGTTTTCCAAAGCCTCCAGGTCACAGTCAGCCTCCCACTTGGATTTCTTCAGCAAATTCTTTGCAGGTTTTGAGGAAATGAGGGAAGACCACTTCATTATCCAGGAGCTTACTGAAGGGTAGGTTAATATAAATAAGTGTCTCAAGGGTATTTATCTGTCAAGAAGTTGTGATGGCCCTGGAAGAAGGTGGCAATGTGATTAGCCATCTCTTCACCTACATTTGTCAAAAGTTACTGGAAAACATGGAAGGAGTCAAAGCTAAGGTCAAAACTAGGGAAATTGCTACCAAAGTTCAATTACCTTATCAATCTGGGCTGCATATCCATGGCCGTGGACTTCTAAGTTCACATATCATGAAGCCAAAGGTAACATTACTCTTTAACTGTCACTATTCACTCATGGCTCTTACCAACTAGTGGGATCAGCTCCCATCTATAACTAGTCTGTGGCATGCATCTGCATTACTCGTGTTTTATTCCCTGCTATATGGCACTCACACTAGCTGCCAAAGTTTGAGCTGACACCAAAATTTAGATCCCATATGTGGTCTGCCACTTCCTGTAAAGAAATATTTGTCTACAGCAGGTAAGAGCAAATTGCACTGAGCAGAGGATAGTCCTAGTATGATTCTTACTTTAAATATCTATATCCTATATTCTTCTCTATAGAAATTCAATAGATCTGATAAGGAATCACCAATTATCTTACCATAGCAATCTTCCACTGATTCAAGATATGAAAAACAAGACAAGGATATTTTCTGAGGGACATCCCCAAAGCCTTGGAAGTCCTTCAAAGTCGTTGGAAGCACCCTGGGAAACTTTGATGTTCAGAAGCTAGAAGAAATGCCAGTTTTTCATATATCTCTGAGGTTGCTCCATCCATTGTGCAGTCCTAACTAAGCAATTTCCATAATTCAGCCTTCCTGAGATTCATGTCCCATTTGCAAACAAGCAGATTCTTCCAGCTTCTGCTTGGGAGGATCTTTCCTTTAAACATATAAAATTTGAAACTCTGTTGTTCCTATCAGCAGAAGAATAGTTACAATTGGTACTGAGATGAGACTGAGCTGCTTCTTTCCCTATCACAGTTCCTGTGCAACTCTCCTTATTGTCCAGACTTTCAACTCTATTTTTACTTTCCTGTTCTGGTCCATTGTCAAGACACATTGCTTTTCCAGCTCCCTGGCTACACTGACTGACTTGATCAAGAGATTCTACTTCAAAAGATTGTGAGAAAGGTCTGAGGACTTCACCTCCTATAACAGTTACAGATCTTGATCAAATCTTTAGTTGTACCTCAGACATTCAACTTAAGAATTCTTCTCCAGGAAAATTTGACATCACTTGGTGAAATGGTGATATTAATCATTTTTTCACCCTTTTGCATTACTGCCTGTGCTACTGGCCTTATGTATTAAAAAAAAAAAAAAAATTTCATCTAGCGCTCATTGTGAAAAGAATTTTGTCCTCTTCTGTTTATCTGTGAATGATTCCTTAAACAGCAAAATTATCTTGAAATTGAAATTTCTATGAAAAATAAGTTTTGTATCTTGTTGTGGTTTAACCCGGCTGGCAGCTAAACACCACACAGCCGTTCGCTCACCCTCCCCCCTCCCTCTCTGGGATGGGGGAGAGAAACGGGAAAGTGAAGCCGGTGAGTTGAGATAAAGACAGTTTATTAAGACAGGAATATAATAATAACAATAATAATAATAATAGTGATAATGATAATAGTATAATGATAATAGTATTGATAGCTATGATAATAGTATTAATAATAATAATGTGTAAGAAAACAAGTGATGCACAATGCAATTGCTCACCACCCGCTGACCGATGCCCAGCCTATTCCCGAGCAGCCGGCCCCCCCACCCCGGCCAGCCACCCCTATATATTGTTTAGCATGACGTCAGATGGTATGGAATACCCCTTTGGCCAGTTTGGGTCAGCTGTCCTGGGTCTGTCCCCTCCCAGCTCCTGCTGCACCCCCAGCCTGCTCGCTGGCAGGACAGAGCAAGAAGCCGAAAAGTCCTTGGCCTGGTGTAAACACTGCTCTGCAACAATTAAAACATCAGCATGTTATCAGCGCTCTTCTCATCCTAATCCAAAACATAGCACCCTACCAGCTACTATGAGGGAAAATTAACTCTGTCCTAACTGGAACCAGGACAATCTAAGTAAGATGAAGAATATGCCTTTTGGGGGGAGGGTGTGGGGGTGGCTGAGGTGGAATCTGTTGCCTAATCTTAACCACATTGCTGCTAGGAGAATTATATTTAAAGAATTAAATCCCATGCAGAAAAGCTCAGGGATCTCTCTGCTCAGGGAACAATTATCATTATGTAAACAATATGATATTAAGCACAATTTATGGCATTAAAAAGGGCAAGCAATTCACCCTGAAATAATTAAAATGTGGTGACTTCTAAGAGTGCAGATTGCCTCCCACTACTCAGACCTTAAAATGTTTACTTGATTTTATTGTACAGTGGAAAAGCAGAAATGGCGGTCTGGAAAACTTTGTGTATTTCAAACACAGGTCCTCTTTCAGCTGCAGCATTCTTAACTCGCTTTCCACTTCATATACCATTTCTTATCCTCACCATATTCAACTAGGAGCTGGATATTTCCTGAAGCCCATGACCTTTCCTTTCTCACGTCTCTGTGTGAGACTGACCACACTGTGACACTACCTTTTTTTCACTCTGTCTCTCAGACATATCTTGAAGATTTTTTTTCTCTCCCCTACCTCCCCCCCCCCCCCCCCCTCCTTTTTTCCCCCCTGGAACCACTTCTCAACTATGGAGCTGCAAGCTAGAGAAGGTAAGGTGGTCCTCTCAGAGCCAAGCCAGTCAAGCTATTTCTAAGGATTTCTTAAAAATCCTAGGGAAGCAGAGTCTCAATATGGGAAAAGTTCTGTTTCTCCAGAGCAGAACAGTCAACCTGAGAAGCACAAGCAATGGGGTGTAATTCATGATTTTAAGTACCATTGTTGAAGAAAAGGAAAGCCACATATACAGAGTGCAAGAAAATCAAATGGAAGGGAAGATACCAAAACATTATGCTCAGCTACAGAACAGAAACATAACTACAGTCAATTCCAAGGAGAGCCACACCACTGAATTCTGCAGAAAATCTAGAATGAAATGAATCACTCCTCCTTTGGTTGTCCAGCAAGCAAATATACCATAGAATATTTGACTGAACAAAGTTGTTATCAGTAACCTAAAAAGTAGAATTCACTTTCCCAAATTTTTATTGCCAAAAAAAAAATAAATAAATAAAAATGAGGTGCTTAAGTGTAAAGTTCATCACTTCGGCTTTGTCTGTCGTCAATGAAGTGAGATAGTCACCTCCAAATACTGAATTATGTTTTATGATAGATACCTAGTTTAGCATGAGATGAATTCCCCCTATAATGATAATGTTAGGTCAGCTGTATTCCACTCCATGGTTGCTGTTTCTAGAATTCAGAGTAAAACAAAATGATCAGTTTGTTTGTAGAATCATATAGCAGTGATGTTCACAAATATTTAGCCAATAATTTAATGATGAGCAAAAACATTTATTCAATAAAAAACCTACAGTAGTATTTTAAATGTCTTGTGCTGTGAGACTGGAGTATGTATTTAAGATTTTTTTATGCAGTTGTACTTAAAATATAGTCTACAAACGAAGCATAACCTTCAACTCTCCCTTTACAAGTTCTGTGTTGTGAAACACTTGTCAAATTAGTAAGTATCCAGTTAATTAAAATTAAACATACACACACCAAAATATTTTCTAATTTGCAGTTCTACTCCTTAAATCAGTATTTCTGAGCAGTTTGAACTATGTGGTTTAATTAACAGGGAATAGGGCTCTTCAGTTTGGCTCTGTATTACATCTTGGATAAAATAATGTTTCTAATCCTGCATTAATTTACTCCCTACCATGACTAGCACAGTTCAAAGACAAAAATTAATATTTTCAAGGCTTAGCTCTGCACAGTTATCTAGGCTCCTATCTTTTAATCTTGATATCTACCCACGCCACAGTTCCACAAGCAAGAAGATTAGGAAAATAGACAGTGAATGCACTATCACTGTACTGTAATGCATATGAAAGTTATTGGAGGATAATACGGTACTTTATCTAACCTCAGTCTACTCTGAAGTATGCTCTTCAAGTCACATTTAAATGTCACACTAGACATTCTATTATTTTGGCCTTGCACAGTCCTTGACAGCAGCTGAAAATGGCTTGTGACTTTCAGTATCCACCTTTCTCAGAGAGAAGTGAACTGCAACATAAGGACCAGGGAGGAGTTTTCCTATTGCTACCCACCTCACCCCTCTCAAGTCAGTCCTTACATGTGTCATCTTGGCTGGATGTGGTACGAGCACCTGGTTAGAAAAATGTCACTGCAGTTGAATATGAGTATAAACACTGGTTTTAATTTTCACATTATCTCTTGTTGGGATGATACTGATCTGCACCTATAGATGCTGTGCTGGCAGCAAAAACGGTGTGCCTTATGGAATGGCTGGCACACCCCCACCCTGCATCCCCCCCCCCCCCCCCCCCCCCCCAGTTTGTCACAACTGGCCAGTCACAATTTTAGGAAAAAGAGAGCAAAACTCCCCTGGGTTGACAGTGCGGTGATGATAGATGTCTGCCATCTCTCTACTGGAACAATTAAAGCATGTGGTTTATGGGAGACAGAAAGGTAAGATCCCCAGTAGCTGGTTCTTCTCAGGACTTGCTCTCTAAAATACTTTTTTTCAGAAGATTCTTCCTTCTCAGGGGAAAGTGTGTCACCTGTGTGACTGTCCCTGCAACTGTTGTAGGCTGCTAACACATTAGCACGTATCTGGGCAGTGTTTGGTGTAGGCAGTGGAAAAAAAAATAATAATAATAAATATATATATATATATGTTTTTTCACTTCAGAAGGATAATGACTATTTTTATACCTTCATTGCTGGCACTGACATAGTTGCATCTTGTTGCTGCTGTCTGGGTGGAGTATAGTTCAGATGCTCAGTCTCATTAAATTTAATGATGGCTCCCTAAGATTCTTCTTCCTACTATTCCACTTGGTGAAACGCTTAATTAAAGTCAAGTTCTCATTATTGTTTGATTCTTTGAAGTTGGTATTCTACTGAGATATGTCTCTATTATCAAATAAAAAATTAACATTTGTGCCTGTATGCTTCATTAAAGAACTGATATAGAAATGTAAACCCTTTGCCTGCCAAATTGCTTGTGCACATTCTATCACATTAAAGAAATAGAGTTAGATGGTATTTAGAAAAAGAGTGAAAAAAGGAGAAGTGCTACCAACAAGATTTGTTGGTATCAGACAACAAGTCTGGACTTTATTTTGTGATTTTTTTTTCATTTGGACACGTGGCCACTGTTGCACCTTAAGAAGAAATGGAGGAAACTGAACATATGCAACAGTCCATTAGCATAGTCTTAATTCAATTCATAAAGTGAAAAGGGAGATAAAGCTGTTTCACTGGTGTTTTGAGCTCTCTTTAGAGCACCACATCAGGCACAATATCTCATGAGGGATGACTAATGTGCAGGTACTCAGTTACTTTGCAGTTAAACATGGGTGTCTAGAGCCATTTGCTGTGCCACAGTTTTTTTCTGATTTCCAGCTCCTACTCCAGAAGGGTCTGGCTTAAGCCTTAAGGTATATCTGCCAGGCCCTTGAGGATCTCTCAGATACCAGGGGGTATTTCAAATAGCACTATGCATTTACATTCATTTTACTGAACTAGGTCCTTATACAAACAACTTTTAAAGCACAACTGGTGTGTTGTTTATATTTTATTTATTTATTTATTGAGACATGGGGACAGGAACATCATGCCCTAGAGAAGATGTAGGCACACTAATTCAAGGTCTTGTTCCTGGATGATAACAGTCCACTCAAAACCAACCTTTTTCAATGTAAAGTTACGACTGTATTACCGGTTAAGCATCACTTTAAATTTATCTATGCTGAATGTCATCTGTTGTTCTATTGCTTAGTTATTGTCTTGTAATGGTTTTCTTAAGCTCTCAACCACCTTACTTTTCTTACCATAAATAAATTAGTATCACCAGCAAAACAGAGTAATTAATTATTCACAGTTTTCCAGTTCATATGTGAATACATAGAAAAGCACAAGTCCCTGGACTGGGGACCTCACAATACTGCAAGTGTAATTGCTTACTGCTGTCCCCCTTTCCTATCATTTAACAGATTGTTTCACCTGACAAAGAACTTCCATCTTATACCATAGCAGCTTACTTTTGGTAAGATTTGGTTAATTTCCTCAATGTCTTTCTTTGACTTTTTGTTAAATATCTTTTTTTGGGGAGTAAAAAAATATAAAAATGAACCCACATAGTTGTTGATTCATCAAATAACCCCAGAAAGTATACAAGGTATGATTTTTTTTCAAAAGGCTGCGTTGCTACACCCACACTATTTTCCCATTTATCTATTAATTCTGCTTTTTATTACAGGTTCTACTGGACATCAGATTGTTACCCTGCAGTTCCTAGAATCTCCCTTGGAAGATCTATTGGTTTCACATTAACCATCTTCCAGTTCTCTGGAGCTTTTACACTTCCAGTTTGTTGATCATATCAAGCTTATTCAATTTGCTTTGTAATAATCCCATCAGTCTTCTTATACATGAAAATTCATGTAATATTTTTGTTGTGAAAAGAATATTAAGCTATACAAGATAGGATCAGCCATTAGATTCTGTTTATTGTTTCATTTTTACAGTAATTACAGTACTTCAGTGAGGAAAAGAAAAAACTTATTTTTAATGAAAATCTCCATTAACATAATCTCAGTGAGACTTTATTCTCAGCAGTTGTGAATTGTTTCTAGCTCATGGGCTACTTTTAAAATCAATTAGCATAAAATGGTATTTTCTCCTTTCATTTGCTACTTAGTGTTCAGCTTTGTCTCTTAATCAGAGAGAAAAAATGACAATGGATCCCATGAATAATATTAATTGCAAAAGCATAAAAAGCTGGTACAAAGAAAGACGCATTCAAATATGTTTTAATTTGACTACTGTAACATTATCTTTTTCCTGTACAATAGCACATAGCCTGCTAACAAGTAAATGTTAATTCCACAACTAAACAAGACCTTTTCTATTTAAACCTATGAAATCATGTCTCTATTAAATCTCAGTTAGCACTGTACTTGCATTGGGCAACAGCGTCAGAAAATGGGAAAATAATAACATTTTTTTCAAGTAGGGTAAACAACTTAGTCTTTCACAGTTGAAGTACATGATACTTTTGAAGGTCAGTGCTTTCTCAACTTAACAGGTGTACCCAATGATATGGTATTAACTCTTACTCTAATTTGCTACTCTTACAAATGTGGAGAACAACCAGTACCACGATCGTTGATCACTGTGGAAATTTGACACACTAAACATGAATTTGGAAATCAAGCCAGATTCTGGTTTTGGCAATGTTTGCTAAGAAGATTTTTTTTAAGAAAGAGATGTGAAATTAAAAGGAAACTTACTGAAAGACACCTAGAAGAATATTACTTAAAAAAAAAAAAAAAAATTCACCCATATTGTCTAGGTCAAAGCTGGGTTTTTGATATTTAGTCAACATTCTATGTTTTTAGTTTGGCATTGTGCTCTTTTTTGCCCATATAGGTAGCCATGCTACAGATGTCGTTTCATGACATAAATAGTTTATAGTCTTTTTTTTTTTTTAATTGAGAAATTAAATGATTTTTTTTTTAATAAAGAATCTGTAAAATACACTGGAGAAAGTAATATAAATATATATTACCAGGTTATGTGTTACAAGGCTCATCTGCTTATACATGAAATAGACTGAAATACCAGGCCTGCGCCAGTTGGCTACCAGAGGGACCAGGAGGTCCAAGCCAGCTACTGGAGACACTGTAAGGTCTGGGGATAGATTGAGAGACCCTTTTGCATATGTGGCATTTATGTGCACGAGGCAACAGGAGATCAGAGGATACAAGGGCCAGTTAGTAGGTAGACCCGAGTGTCTGCCTGTTACTGGAGGGCTCCACAGCGTGTGTCTGCATGTATTTGCATTCAGATGCACAAGCAGCTGGTGTGGAGATGCAGCCTCAGGGACTCTCGTGCCCAACTGGAGAGACTGGGACCCAGAGGCAGATACTGCCTCTTCATCCCAATCAGCTGGAAAAGACAACAGGATGAGGCAATTAGTGATGCTTTTGTTTGTCCAAGCATTGACTGCATAAACCCGTGTTGATCTACGGAGACAGACATGTATAGATGTGTTTTATGTGCGTGCTCTATATACGTGTAACTACTGAGAACACATGTTCAGTCTTGGACCTGTGGGCCTGAAGCTGCAGAAGTCTCATCTTTATCAGCCTATCATACTGAGCACTCCTAACTTACGTATTGAACATGTTATTTTTGTTTTAAAATACTGTAAAAATAAATGGTTACTTCATAGGAAGACATTTTTACATCAGATTATAACTTTCATCAGAGAAGTCCAAAAATACAGGTATGTCCAAAAGATACGTGAAACACATGTTATGGATTGCTTATATCTCACTTAGAAAGTAAACATCGAGTCTAAACTATTCTTTGTGATGTTATTGTTTGTATGTCAGCAGCCATATCCTAAAAAAATGGCAAATCTCATCCTAAATTGGGTTAGAGAGAAATAAAGTGAATTGTTATCTGATGTATCTCTCCTTCTCTGCAAAGATTGTAGAGGAGGCTGGACACTCAACTGTTAACTAATTGGACTTAGGTAAAATGAGTTCTTCCCAGAACAGCAGAAAAGTTTCACAGTCTTTAAAAACTTTTCCTTCACTCTCCAATTTCCCAAACCAGTGATTTAAATAATGCCTAAGACTAGATTAGTACCAAAAGGTACTATCCTGTAGTGATACACTGCTGCATAAAGGATACCTTAACCTGTTCTCTCTTCCAGACCAGTGAACTGTCATAATGGCTAAATGTCTATTTAAGGTCCATATCAGGTAAGAAAGAATCCCACAGGCCTGAGCTGTCAGAGTGAATATTATATAAAAAAAAATATTTAATACTCACAAGAAAAGGGCTTGGATAAAAACATAATTCTTACATAAATGGTCATTTGGCGCATATGATATCTTGGTGAATAAATAAACTCAATAATAATTTGTAAATGGCTAAAAAATTAAATTGCAATGGAAATTGCCAGAGAAACTTTTTTTCTAAACAGAAACTTAAAAAAAAAAAAAAAAAGAAGGTAACTGGTTTACTTTTAACATGGCAGAAAACTTAAGTCTTTCGATAGCAGTTTAACAGATCTTTCACAAATCATCTTTGTAGCCCTCCTCTGGACTCACTTTAACAGATCCACATCTTTCTTGTGCTGGGGGCCCCAGACCTGGATGCAGTCTCCAAGTGGGGTGTCACAAGGGCAGAGCAGAGGGGGACCATCACCTCCCTCCCCTGCTGGCCACCCCTCTGCTGATGCAGCCCGGGACACAGTTGGCCTTCCGGGCTGCAAGCACACACTGCTGGCTCATGTCAAGCTTTTCATTCACCAGAACTGACAAGTTTCTCTCTGCTGGGCTGCTCAATGAGTTCTTCTCCCAGTCTGTGCTCCTGTCTGGGATTGCCCCACCCCAGGTGCAGCACCTTGCACTTGGACTTGTTAAATCTTGTGCAGTTCCCATAGACCCACTTCTCCAGCCTGTCCAGGTCCCTTTGGATGGCATCCCTTCCTTCTTTGGTATCAATTGCACCACTCAGCTTGGTGTCATCTGCAAAGTTGCTGAGGGTGCTCTCAATGTCATCATCTATGTCATTATGAAGATAAGAGTTTTCAGGCCTTATTCAAGAGATAGTAGATGCATTGCAATGGATGCAATGAAGATGCGTTATGCATACCAGATGGAAATCTGATGAAGTAGGAAGGTTATCTGTGCTCTTCCTCTTAAAGCACTGTTTTAGGACGCGTGTGTTCCTGAATAACAGTAATTGAGCTCAGCCTCAATGTTGTGATGGCCTCTCATTCCCTATTTCAAAAATGTCTCTCCAGGAATCCTTACCCCTAAAATATATACAACAAAGCAGACGAGAGAAAAAACAGAGAGAGGAAGCATCATAGAAATAGGAAGGTGACCTAAGTGAATTTCTGGTCAAATAAGAAGTCTACTGCTAGTTGAAGATTTGGAATATGTGATCTAGACCATCAAATCTGCTATCTGAAAAGCAATTCTTCTCTGAGCAATTACTAGTTTCAGTCCCATTTGTCTCTCCTCCATTAATACACACATCCACCTACAGGACACTGACAAGTATTATACTATGGAAGAAAGAAGTTATTGAGGAGAGAGGGTATTTTGGAAAGAAAATAAAGACTAAAACATGTAACTGATCTAATAAATTATCCATGTAGCAAAGGACATGAAAGGATCTAAAGGAAGTCAATTCCCTCCACAGATTATTGCGCTCTTCTGCAGTTTAGCATCCTTTGTATTTCACCAGAATGAAAATGCCAAAAGCCTACAACATTAGAGTGATAGGCAAAGAGGATTTAGTGTGAAGTGGTGCCAGAGAGGAAGATAGCTTCCCTTATCCAGCAAGTTGTCTCTCCAGCATGGTTCCACTTCTAGTTTCAAACTATACTAGCACAACCCCCCAGTAATACTCAAACATCTTTTGTTGCAGAATGACCAAAAGCAAGCTAATGATGGGTACCAGTCTCAGTGTCATCCCAGATGGAAAAGGAAACAGATGTACATTGTCTGTGCCCTGGTAAATCAAGCTGCTTGTGCACATTCTGCTGAAGCAGAAGGGTTGCACCTTGCTATTAATTCCTGCATAGGCTCAGGCCCATTCCTAATGATATGTTGGCCCTATCTCATGTTGAATGCAATTTTGAAACCAACTTACTGTAAAATTCCACCTAATCTTTCACAGCAATATGTTGTCCTGGAAACTTGAATCAATCTAGTCATTAATAACTTTCTTCATGTGGGAATTTGAATGCAATATTCTTCCAGATTGAATGAAGTCACAGGTTACCCATCTGACAATAATATCAAAGAAGTTTATGAATATATGCTTCATCAGTGGTCTGATAATGTCATTTAAATATCATGTAAGAAACACAACATATGAAAACAATATGTCTCATATCCAAATAACTAGGTATAATAAGGTGATTATATAATTTTGTATCTTTAATATATGCTCATAACTATGTATTATATAACAACTATGTGTTTTATATTTGTATATGTTATATGTTTCTATGTATTTTATACAAAATTAATACATAATTTTATATCATGATATAAGCACTTGACAAGAGTTTACTGACAATGATAGTTTGGCTTGAAAAATCTCAGTCAGTTTACATGAAAAAGAAGTATCTTCCATTCTTAAAATAAATTATGTTGAAAAAATAATAAAAGTTTATTTTAACTACCTATATCTATTCATCCTCATCTTGGTTATATGGTGGCAAGTAAAAATCCCAAGAAAAGAAACATTTTCAAAGAAAGTAGGTAGCTAATAACATTCAAAGTTGAAAATGATTTTCTGAGTCTTTGTGCAATGAAAACATACCCTTCGAAAATACTCAGACACCTCTGAGATAAACATCTGGGTTTTTTGATGGTAACATACACAACTTCTGATTCTTTATTACTGCTGTCTGTCATTACAACAGATGACTGAATATTTTTTATTGAAACTGAAGAAAATGAATTTTTGATCACTGATATATTTTTAAATATCTAACCTCTGTGGAAAAAAAAAAAAAAAAGATTAAAAAATGAACTTATTCAGAACTCTGAATATTGCTGGGTGGAAGACAAAATTTTTATTAAAACCTTGCCATGTGGCTTCCTGGTTTCATTGTTTATTTGCCTTCCTTCCTCTATTTTCCTTCTATATTCAGGTTTACTGACCCATACATGTCTTCCATATGGTACCTCTGGCTGTGGGACTTTCCTTGCATATTGAAGTAGCTCAATAAGAATAGGAGAAGAAAAGCACAGTGGACAAATTGGGTACCCTGATCCAAACTAAACTGAAATTCCTGAGGGAACCATGTTCGAACTGCAAATCCCATTATATTAGAATTTTTGGGTTTCAGCCAGATCTTTTGAAATAGTCTTCAGTTATTCACTATTTCTAAACCAAAATCAATGTTTTTTAAAAAGGAAAAAAAGCACTTACCTGACCAGCCCTAGTTACTATAATAGTAACTTCTATAGCCAAACAGATACAAAAACATTGAGAATCAGAAAGCCTGGTTTTATTTTTAATTTTGCCAGCCACAGCTGGATATGGGGTACATATTTCACGTTGTCTCCACTTTTACTTCCATATTCAGCCTGTGTCTCCTGAATTGGACTCCCCTTTTCCCCTGGGTGTATATGAAAGGATGCAAGCTTCATTTCACAAAGCTGTGGATTTTGAAGAGGAAACACTGATTTAGTCTGAGCTTCTGCCTAACACAAACAATAGCTTTCAATAGCTTTTCACCATGGAATTTTTGTTTCTACTCCATCACTGTCTAAATCAAGTATGCATCTAGGGAGTTACCGGAATAGAAAGTCTCTTTTTTGTGTTTGTTTTAGTTTTTATTTTTTGGGGGGGGGATGTCATTTCCTACTCAGGGCTTACAGCTAAGCCTTAAATCTAAAATTATATTGTCTGGTATCAGCTTCTAAACATTGGATCTTATTAACTTTTCTCTTCTAGATTAAGGGGAACTGTAGCATCAGAAATATCCACCCCCATAGGTACTTCCGGGCTTTGATTAAATCTGCTAAGTTTTTTTGCTTTAAACAAACTACATCCAGCTTTCTGAATGCTCCACTGAAACAAAAACAAACCAACAAACAAAAGTAAAAGTCTCAGACCTCTAATTATCCTTGCAGCCTTTTTCTGAGTTTTCCAATCTAGCATCATTCTTACCGCAGGCTGGCAGTCAGTACTGCACAATGTATCCAAAATTTCTCTCAGGTAACAGTTCCAGTCATCAGGAACAGACAGAACAGGATGTCCATTTATGACAGGCAATTTACATTTAAATAAGTCACCAGGCACCAAAGTTAGTTGAATGTGGATATGGTTCAAAAAGGTGTATCACAATGAGCTCCAATCCCAGTGGCAGAGTACAGAGGGAATAAGTATTATGAAAAGACGTGATTGTTGCCAGAGTTGTGCATACCTGCGATTTAAGCAGGGCACAGAAGAAGAAAATGAAGCTGCACGATTAATTCTTATCATTTTTCCCCCTAAACTTTCCCTGTTAATAGACAGGTTTGTGGGCTGGTGGTTAGAGGAAGAAAATAAGAATTAGGATTTGTTCTAGTTCTGTTATTGACAGATGCCTCACCTACCTTGCCTGTAAGTACAGAGAGACACTACAGGGTGGATATGTTGAATTAATAGATAAAATGTGGTGTTACTTCATACAGAAAGGATGTGTATAAGTGTGTATAAAGAGATACAAGGGACTGAGTTCCTTAAAGAGTTACTGTCAGAAGGACTTTTGGACTCTAATTCCTCTAACTACAGGTGTTAGAGCGGCACCAAGAAATAGAGGATGTTATCCTGGAAAATGCAATGCTTTCCTAGGCTTCACTGAGGAAAACCAGTTCTTTATTAACCTTTCCTCTAAACTGTTGAGAAGGCACGTTCTGATTCTGCCCACTAAAGTGAATTTAAAATCCATAAAAGCTTCCTAGTAAGAGCAGGGGAGGGACACAAAGATGATCAGAGGGCTGGAATACCTCTCCTATAAAGAAAGGATGAGAAAGTAGTTGGGGTTATTTAGCCTAGGAGGGGAAGGGAAGGCTCCCTCAGAGGGACAATCCCTAGTCCTGCTGGCCACACAGGATGCCAGCCAGGATGCCATCGGCCTTCTTGGCCACCTGGGCACACGGCTGGCTCATGTTCAACCAGCACCCTCAGATCCTTTTCTGCTGGGCAGCTTTCCAGCCACACTTCCCCAAACCTATATAACTGCATGGGGTAATTATGACCTAAGTGCAGCACCGAGCGTTTAGCCTTGTTGAATGCCATGTGACTGGACTTGGCCTATGGATCTAGCCTATGGATCTATCCCTCTGCAGAGCCTTCCTAAAATGTTTCAGTCAGCCCTGTAACCACTTTGAAGGGTAACACTGCATTATTGATGTTGTACCCCAAAAATATGGGGTGAATGACTGAAATATCTCTGAAGTTTCACTGCAGTAAAGGACAATGTGATTAAAAAAACAAACAAATAAAAAAAAAACAACTCAGCACTAACAGTATAAAAGGGTCACAATTAATATTATTGCAATCATTATTACATTCTACAATCTCCAGTGACTATGCTAACATATTTTGAAAGCATTCTGGATAATGCCAGGCTTTACATACAAAGATGCACAACAGTCCATCCCTGTTGGAGACAATATAACAGTTTTGGAACCACCCCTTGCATGATATTGATAGCTCATTCCTACCCACATGAATGGGGGAAGAGAAGCACTTTCAGGTGGATGTAACAGCAGCTGGTTGTCTATGCTGATGGATGCTTACAGTCACAGTGGGAGTCATGCTGCTGCTAGGGCATCATGCACTGCTCAAACAACTGTTTGCCTGCCTCTGACAGAAAAGCAGTGAGCCAGAAAGAAATGCACCTAGATGTTTCAGTTTCTACTCCAATGTACCCTCCTGGGAACTGTATTTCATTAAAGCACTGTATCCTAAAGACTGGCTCCCTCTAGTGTGAGTTGTCAATAATCGAATACTGTAATTTGAAACACTGTGTTTCAATTAGTTTTCTTGAATTCAGCATTCTTAGATACTTGTCTGATATTTCAGTAGTTACTAATCTTGCACTGAGTAAAACATCAGTGATCTGCTTTAGCGGTTAATGTAATACATACATATTATGTTCAATTAAATGATTTCTACTTCTCAGTAGGGATTTGATTTCTAGATCTTACTTCCAACTGGAAGGCGCATGGTATTTTAATAGGAATACACCTACATACAACCGCAGCATCTGTCCACAGTTTATAGACTGCAAATAAGACACTCAGAACTGACATCATTTGTATTCTCAGTATTCTCCTGATCACCGAAAAAGGGAAGGTTTAGATTAGATATAAGGAAGAAATTCTTTACTCAGAGGGTGGTAAGACACTGGAACAAGTTGCCCAGAGAAGCTGTGGATGTCCCATACCTGGAGGTGTTCAAGGTCTGATTGGATGTGGCTTTGAGCAACATGGTCTGGCCTGCCCATGACAGGGGGGTTGGAACTGGGTGATCTTTAAAGTACCTTCCAACCCAAACCATTCTATGATTCTGTGATTCTAATATATTATCTAAATAAATAAGAGCTATAAGAGCTATAACTGTATGACTGTAAGTAGCAGTGGTTTCCCCACCCAGATGCTCTGACTTCCTGTAATTTTTGTTCAGGAGAGGCACTACTGCCTCTGGTACTAAGTGTAGATCTCCTTTATGATTGTCAAGAGGATTGTCGACAGGTGGTGGAAAACTATTAAGCAAATGGAAATTATCAAATGCCTTCACTGCAGCTATTGCAGATGTTGTGATAGCTTCTGAGGACAGTTAATATAGAGCTTTAAGTTGACTTTATCTCCTTCATGACCAATCTATCTTAAAAAAAAAAGAAAGAGCTTGAAATGATGTAACTAGAGGGAAGCAATCCTTCTTCTTTAAGCCACAGAATGTTAATGGTTAGAATAATAATGAGTTTTGATTGGACCGTGTTGTCTATCTCATACGTTAAAATGTAAAATGGAGGAAATCTCCAGACTTTTGTAAAGAGTAATAAGGGTACAAACAAATTAGCCAACAACATGAAGAACCTATGGATTTCTCTACCTTTTGAGTGCTTTAGTGATCCAAGCAGAACTGTATATTATGACAAAAAATTCTCATGCTTTGCACACAGATCTGCTAGCAACGTTGCACATACTCCAATAGCAGGAAGCACCTCCATTAGCAAGACAACCTATACCAATAATTACTCTTCTTGCAGCAGTCATAACACATTTTCTTAATCCTGACTGTGACAGATCTCATCTGACAGAAGGTCATAAGGTTGGCTTAATGTTAGGTGGAAGCGATGTAAAATTTAAATAACACATTCCAGTACCTACCTTACAACTGTATAAATTAGAACTACATACTACTTTGCCTCGGTATCACCTCTTTTCCATTCAGTCAGGTCAAGTAAACCCAGCCTCTGATCAACCACACAGGCAAGATAGAATGGCCATGATCCCACACCTGTTGTCTTGGAAGAATCCCTTGCACTCTGTTACAGTAATTTTTCAGTTCATTTCTGAAACTCAGATGATGCATTAAACTTATTAAATTTATTAAGCCATGACAGTTTGTTAAGTCCTGGCTAGTCTAAATGGACTACATTACACCTGAATATGGTAAATGAGATAATTTAGAGATTTATGTGGAAAGTTTTGGCTAAAATAGGAATGTTGGTATGGGTCTTAAGGATGTTATTACTCACTGAAAGAGTTGTGCCAATGGATGGTCCAATGTGTGTCTATAATTTGAGCCTAATTCTTTTAGTATTGTTAATAGTGTTATCTATAAAATAGTATGGGAAACTACATCGTAATCATGTTAGACAGAATGGGTAAGAGTATGAGATTAGCATGCATGAGAAACACCTGAGGGAGTGCAGACCAACTAGTTAGGCTAAGAGGAAATTCTCGAGTAGACATTTTGAGAAGAATGAGAAAAAGCTGAGTCAAGACTTTCTATGGGCAAAAAATTAGAAGAAACCACTTAATTGCCAAGCAGACATAAGCATAATCTTTGCTTTATTTAGATTGCAAGAAAACACTGTAATC
Source organism: Anser anser (assembly GCF_964211835.1). Classification (NCBI taxonomy): domain Eukaryota; kingdom Metazoa; phylum Chordata; class Aves; order Anseriformes; family Anatidae; genus Anser; species Anser anser. Next base: position 9,217,801 of record NC_139721.1, read on the forward strand.
ATATACAATTACATTTTTATAGATTAAAATGTTTCATAGTATTGATTGCAGTAATAAAAGATAGTTTTGGCACTCCAGATATGTTCTTTTGTCCTTGTCACACACTTCTTGAAACTCAGTTGTTGAACTTAAGGTAAGTTAGATAAGATTTCTGCACTAAAAGAAGTAATTTTCCGCAGAAATTTTTCTTTTCATTTGGTATCTGCATGCTTTTGCGTACGTTTCTTATAGGTCACAGCAGCACCAGCATTTGCTATGTCATATCAGCATGGCATAATTTTTATTTACTTACATTGCATGGTTATATTGATAAGTAAATTCTTTTCACCTTGTTTTCAGAGACACAATTTCTCTGTGTACATTTTTATCAGCTCTTGTGCTTTCCCAGATAATATCAGGAAGTAAACAAATCTAAACACAGCTATAAAGAAAAATAAGAATACAGTTATTTCTTCCTTGTGGGTTCTTTTCCTTCAGTGGTAATAAACAAAATATTTCCAGTACAGCTGCATCCATACCATAGAAGCTTTGCTGCTATTCTATTACCAGTAAAGTGCTTCTGCTGTCCATACCAACTTAGTGTTGAAAGCATACATTTATGTGCACTGTTTTAATTCCCTGTATACCTTGACTTTATTTAAGAAATAATGGAAAAATCATTCTCTGCATCTTGTAGAGCAAAATACAGAACAGGAAATCCCCATGAGGAAAGGAAAAAAATAACGGAACTAAAGAATTGCTTTTAAGGATGTAACAAGCAAAGTAACATTGCTGAGGAGGTATAAAGCATATCTTTCTTGATTTCAGAGGTTACCAAAATTCAGCAAGAGGACATGGCACAAAAAAGAAACCAGAAACAAATGAACAAGTCTGAAAGAAAAACCCTGGCTTATCAAATTGTTTCTCTGCAGCATAAGAATAGCATGGTCTTGTGGTCTGAGAAACAGTAATGAGCAGGGAACTCCTACGATCTCATGCTGTCTCTAAGTGCAACATCCTTCACTTCTGTGTTGCCCAAGTGGAGATAATAATTAATTGGGTCCAAAGCTTGAGAACTTCTTCTGCAGTTTTCTTTGTAGTGCTCAGATATCTGGGAAATGAACCCACTGAGGAAGTGGTCACACTAATTGACAGGAGGACACCTGCAAGCTGGAAGCCAACAGTTGCTTTGTAGAGAACAGATGAATTCCTCATCCAGACAGTGCTTATGACAAAGTTTAGAAGTTCTGCCTCACAAGTTCTGCTCTGGACTTTCATATGTAAGTAACAGGTTTTTATATTCTAAAATTACAGAATGCTGATCACACATTATCCCCTTCTAAATTATTGAAAGCCAGGCCATACATTCAGACATCTCACATGCTTATAGCAGCTGTGCTCACGTGTGGGCTCCATGTGATTTAGGAATCTGATCCCAGCCTAGCCTCACTGCGATTAACTAGGTGTGAAAGTGCCTCGACAGCCATCTCATCTGACATATGACTTCAGGCTCTGCTAGTAAGTCACAGCTCTTCCTCTGGGAACACTATAGCTGTGTATCCTTCAGAGAACAGCAACACACGAATGCCAGAGGTCTAGAGAGTAAATTAGACCAGATGTCATGTATGGAGCTAGATTTTCAGAATCAGTAAGCTCTTTTAAATGTACTCTGATCATGCAGAATTATTTAAAATCAATATAAATATAACATATGTATCATTTTAAGTCTCTTTTATAGAGTCAGAGAAGTGCAAAGGGACCTTATTGTAAAAAGCATCAGGTTTGAGAACTACATACAAGCATGTAAATTAAATTCAGCAAAACCAAATCACATAAGCAATAGGGTGGAAAGAAATTTGAGCATATCAGATACCTCACCAGTGGAAAGGGACCTGTCAGATATCTCCTGATGTCTTGGATGCTCCTGTTACAAACTAGAATAGTCCAAAGACAACTCCGAAAAACAGTTCTCTTGATTTTTTTTTTCCCTGATCCTGCTCCCATCCTCTGCTTTGTTTCTCCTGTCCTTTTGCGAATAAAATATGTTGCTGTTCTGAAAGAATTGGTGTTTCTGTTTGTTCTTGTATTGAGCAGGGGTGGATGAAACAGAAAGGATAGGGCTGGGCAGAGAGCAGGGACCAGGGCCTATTTTGCAGGTTGCTTTTTTGGCGGTAGGAAAGGCAGAACACCCACAGAGCTCTGTTTTGTAGTGCAGGATGGCCAAGTCTGATTTCTAATGTTTCCTCCTCCACATGTTTGCCTTTTTCAAAGGCTCTTTTTTTGTCTTTTATGTATAAGACACCAAGACCATATTATATAAGGTGGGAATAGATTCCTCCACCCCCTCAGGTTTTGAGGTTTTTGTATTGGATTTTATTTCTTATTTCAGCAGTATTTAATGGTCTCTAGCTTCTTCAAAAGAATTGAAGGCTTCTGTCACTCTTAAACAGAAAAAAAAAAAAAAAGGAAACAAGTAAAAAAAGCTCTTTGTGTAAGTGGAAAAACACAACAAAGCTTGCAAAGAATGGAGAGCAAGATTTCTTCACATTTGCTTAATTGAGAAAATCTAAACTGAAAGCAGTTTTATCTATTCAATAATAAGCATGCTCTGTACCCAGTCCCATTTATGACCAAATTCTTGTTTTTATGTCTGTAAATCTAATAAAATTCTGAAGAAAGGAACGGCATGGTTCCTCAGTTACACCAGCACAAATGAGGCAGAATATAACAGTAGGTCAGAATATAACAGTAGGTTAACTAAAAGTTTTATTTTCTACAGCTACAAAAACATTTGGGAAGGCTAAACAGTGAAGAAAGATATTCCTAAACTGTTATGACCTGAGGAAGTTAAGGGCAGATGTACACATACAGCCAACACCATATAACCTTCTATAACGCTATTTGAATCGTGTTCTAATAACATTTGCAGCATATGAACTTCATGCCCATTGTCCACTGAACATTTATTCCTCCTCTGTAGATAGAACAAGGCTATCAAGAACATATATATATATAGCTGGATAGAACTGTAGAACTCTATAATAGAAAAAACTATATCTAGAACAAGACAAGTCTGCTGATACCAAAACAGACATATGTAACAACTATGTAACAGCTGTAAAAAAGCCATTTTTCATTTTTTCTTCACATAACTAAGGAAGCCCAGTTTCAGTAAGTGTTTCAGCTCAAGAACGATTCTGAGATGGACTTTTCATTGTTAAACAAGCCAAAATTTTTCCTGCTTCCCTGTAGGGAGATATTCTTAGCTATGTTTTGCGAGAAACAAAAGAGATTACAGTGATGAGAAAATCCTGAGACATTAGAGATGAAGAAGGTGCTACCCACGTTTACCTGATTTTCAAAATAATTAATGAAGTCACTCAAGTTAAAGGGAGAATTTACATTATTTTATTGGGGATTTATAGTTCACCACTATTGGTTCTGTAGTTTTTATGTCTCCTTGTGTGACAGAAGCACCTCCAAACTTTATTGCAGTACAGATGAAGAAGCTGTCACTGAAAGTATCCCCTACTATAGGGAAGACAAAGAAATTAATTAACGATATGAGCTGAGATGTGTTGCCTTTAGAGAGAAGCTCCAAAGGAAATCTCAAGTGTAAGCCCAGTTGAAAGCTAAGAAACTGGGGTCCAGATCTGAGTGTGCCCAGCTTTTGGCATGTTGTGCTCTTTACACACTGGGAACATTTACCAAACTTCTGAAATAAAAAATTATCATCATAAAAGTGTATAGTTCTGCAACAACAGTCTGGCACAAGAAAAGCAAACAGCTTTGGTCACAAGAACACTTTCTGCTACTTTTATAGCGTCCATCATTTTTTCTTCATTACTGGTACCCTGTTAGAATGTTTAAAATAACTCTGCTGTCCTTTTTGTCCTTCGATTTTCTTTTGGCTAAGGTTGTCACCTTTCTATTACTGCTTTCTGTACACAGCATAACTCATCATAGCTGGGCTGTTTGCTTGCTTTTTTATGAGCATTGACACTACTGTCAACTTCATGCTAAGGACAGAATTTGCTTGAAAGAGATCCATGCTTTTTGGGACAAGGAAGACCACAGCATCCTGATCAAATCATGCTCCCCTAAATCACGAAGTCTGTTTGAAAATGTCAGTGCTTGAAAGACTCTTGCAGGAAACACAACGTGACCATCAGAATTGGGAATTTATAGATGTATACTGTCATATTTTATTAGTGAGACAAAGGTGCTAGAATTTACAGTATCATAACCTCTCACTGATGAGACTGAACTTGGTGATGAATGAAGATCATAAATCTTTGCATACAATATAGATTTACAGATCAACAGCAATAAAATAAATGAAGTACAAACGTTGTACTGTGGGATTTCTCCCTGCAATCCCTTCTCATCTTCTGAGATTTTCATAAAACTAAGATTTCTTTTTATTGGACACAGAAAATGATCAGACTCAGAGATGTTACATGAGGGTTCCAGAGATGAAAATTCATGGGTGTTTTTTGTTTGTTTGTTTGTTTTACACCACAAACAAAGATGAATTCAAATCAGAATCAAAATGCAAATATTTGTTTTTATCTTACTCATACACCTTCTCTTGACTGAATGAGATTCACTGTATTATTGCTTTTACGTGTTAATGTGCTCAGGCATGTGTAAGACAGAAGAAACAGCAGTTTTGTCCCAAGGATCTCACAACCAGTTCAGCCATGTCCGTATGCAAAAAAAAAAAAAAAAAAGAATACTGTAATGTTATAAATAAACAGTGGTTAATTGCTTAAGCTGTAAGTAACTTTTAAACAACAAAGGAACATATTGAACACTAGCAGTAAATATACTATAAGACATTCCCTACTGGAATAAATCTGCTTACTGTAGATTAAGTTGTAGCCTCAAACTACCTGATAATTCAGCTATAATGTTTCCAGTTTGACAAATTTTAATATTAAGTGTGTGTGAAATTTCAGCCAGAGGTAAAGCAAAGTTTCAAGACTAGAAAGTTGCTGCTAGCTAAAGAAAAAAAATGTATGGAAACTAAAATAGGTTCTGGAAGTATTGGATGTTTTTTGCCTTGAGCATAAGCAGAAAGCAAAGAGGAAAAACAGAAAACCATGAAGTGATATAAAGGAATTCTAGTGATAATGAAGGAATTATTGGGTCAATCATTTTGCCCTGCCTCAGATCAGGGGCTCAGAAACCTGCAATGGTCATTTAAGCATGTGCTATACACAGGTTATTTAACTTAAGTTAGTGGTGCAGGATGAAATTCTGGCTTCACTGAATCCACAGTAAAACTCCCATCTACACCATTTATATTACACTACAATAATACCTCTCTTCCTCAAAATAGCTTATGAATTCACCGGTCCATCTGTGAGTGTTTTACAATAGGAATCAAATATCTCTGAAATGATAGCTCTACATTTTTCTTGTCAAGGTCTGCCAAGATATTCTTGCATGTCAGTGAGACATCAGCACTTTAAAGTCTTCTGTAGGTTTAAGCCAAAGGCATAAGGCCAAAATATACCCCTAAACGGCTACTATTATTTAAAAAGCTCCAGAAAGGTTGAGTCATTTCAAAATCCAACTGGAAAATGGAGTATGGAAACAGGCAAGGTATTTTATCTATTAAGTAATGATCCAGTGTTTAGAGCATTTACACTAAGCATCCTCAACCTGAGAGGACTTGAATTCATGCTCCATCCCTCTGAGGAAGTGCAGAAAGCATCAGAGTGCACTTTGAGTTAAGAACCTCTCAACTTATCACTTCCTCCTTTAACATCTGACCTATTTTATATATCATATTCAGATATTCACTAGAACAGGGAAAGGAACCCCAGTAACCCCCTTTCTAGCTGTATGTCCAGATCTTGTTGTGTTGCTGTCACTACTCAAACTGTATTTTATGCCTGGGCACCAGGGAGCAAAAGCTAACAGAGATCTACCAAGATTTTGTAGTGTCAGTGTTTCCTAAATATTAGCATTAAATATTTTCAAGCATCTCTGTGACTCTAGACCTCTAACACATTATGGTAGATGAGTATGTATGGCACCTGGATACAGATGGTGTATTTAGAAATGGAGTGACAAATCTGAGATCACAAAGGAAATCCTTGCCAGCTAAAGAATTAATTTTATGATTTGTAAGCCCAGAACTTGAAACTTGGATGCTGAACAGTCAAGCAAGCAGCAAAATCACTGAGCAGCATTACTGCTTCATCTGCCTGGTATATCCCTCTGTTGGGCTTTCTGGAAGTCTTAACTGGCCATGTCTTCATGTCTGTTTTTTATATGGATATGAAAATCAAACTCTTGCTACCTGTCCAAAGCTCTCTTTTAGCTGATGGATGGGAACAAGTTTTCTACGCTTATTCGAATAAACCCACTGATAATTTTTGAAACTACTGATCACAAATACATGCTAAGTAGCCTTCAAACTCTTGAGGTTGATAAGTTTGGATGGTGTTTTCAGGCAGGGCACAAAAAATGACTATCAGGAAAAAAAAAAAAAAATCCTCTTTTTCGTGATTTTCCATCTTGTTCTGTAACTAGATGAAACCATACAGAAGACTCAACATTTGGGGCTTAATTGCCATTCATATGTTACAGATAGATCTCGCCATGACACCCAAAGCCAAATTTTCGTTATGCTATATTGGTAGCGCCTAGCAGCCACTGGGCTGTGGATGGAAGTGAACACAGCATGAGTCATCTTGGAGGAGAGGGAAGTGCTGTGTTGTGAGTGGGAGGAAGCATTTGGATGAGCTGGCAGAAGCTGTGACTGCCGCAGGATGCAATGATCAGTCATTACTCCTGAACTCAATAGCAGCAGTGGCTGGAAATAATTCTTGACTTCCCTGGCCCAGTGACTGTACCCTCTCTGGTAAATGTGGATGTCTTGATGGTCTTCTTTGAGTTAGTTAACTCCTGACCGTGACTTTGAATATGATCAGGTTAGGATAACCTCTGATGTGGCAGGTTTTATGGCACCCACGTAAGCCCTATGGCCAGTCAAGATCTCTTTGAGTGCCTAAATGAACACCTATTAATATCCATTGCATGGACATGCTGTACAGATAGTATTTGTGTGGACTGACAGTCTCTGATCATGTCCATCAGAAATGCTTTCTCTGCAAGTGTAGATGTAGATCAGCACTGTGTGATAACCATACATATTTGTTGCTGTTTTAGGTAAGACCTTGCTACACAGCATGATGGCGACAAGAATCCCCTCAAATGCTTCCAGCTGCAGGTTTGTGCCCAGTAATTATATGCCCATCACACATATTTTATGAAATAGAAGAGTGGATCTTCAACAATTCTGACACTGAAGAGAGGAAAACGGGCCTGCCATTGAGGCACCTTGGTTCAACTGCTAGGTCATAAGAGGGTTCAGGTTTGCACCTGTTCCCATGCCATGCTTTATTATGGCAACATTTGGTAGCAGGAAGGCTGCAGGGGTGGCCTCTTTGAGCAGAATCCAGCAGCTGCCCCATGTCAGAGAAGAGTCAGCTCCAGCTGGCTCCAAAAGGGACCAGCCGCTGGCCAGGGCCGAACGAGTGAGTGATATTGGTGGTGCCCCTGGGAGAGCAGATTTAAGAAAGGGAAGAAAAGAGAAAAAAACAACAACAACAACAACAAAAAAAACTGCTGTGCCACAGCAGCTAGGAGAGAGCAGTGAGAAAACTTATACAGAAGCAGCCCTGCAGCCCCCCAGGTGAGTGCAGCAGGAGGTGCTCCAGGCACGCAGCAGCAGTTCCCCTGCGGCCTGTGGAGAGGCCCCTGGTGGAGCAGGCTGTCCCCCTGCAGCCCACGGGTCCCACACGGAGCAGATCTCCACGCTGCAGCCCGTGGAGGAGCCCCCGGTGGAGCAGGTGGATGTGGCCTGGAGGAGGCCGCGGCCCATGGAGAGCCCCCGCAGGAGCAGGCCCCGGGCCGGAGCTGCAGCCCGTGGAGAGGAGCCCACGCAGGAGCAGGGGGTCTGGGGGGAGCTGCCGCCCGTGGGGGACCCGTGCTGGAGCAGTTTGCTCCTGGGGGATGGACCCCGTGGGACGGAGCCGTGTGGGAGCAGTTCCTGAAGAGCTGCTGCCTGTGGGCAGCCCCCGCAGGCTCAGTTCGGGAAGGACGGCATCCCGTGGGAGGGACCCCATGGAGCAGGGGCAGAGAGGGACCGTGAAGGAACGGCGGAGACGAAGTGTCAGGGACTGACCACAGCCCCAATCCCCATTCCCCTGCACCTCTCGGGGGAAGGAGGTGGGAGAGGGTGGATAGGGGAAGGTGTTTTTAGTTTCCTTTTAGTTTCTCAGTGCTCGAGTCTACTAGTGACAGGCAATAAATTATATTAATCATATTAATCTCCCTATGTTGAGTCTATTTTTCCCATGATGATAAGCGTTGAGTGATCTCCCTGTCCTTATCTCAACCCTTGAGCCCTTCATTCCATCACATTCCCCTCCCTCCCCTCATTTTCCTTTGAGGAGGGCGAGTGAGAGAGCTGTTCTGATGGAGTTCAGCTGCACATATGACACACATTTCCTTCCTTTGGCTGCACCTTCCCATCCCAAGGGGTCTAGGACATCTCCTTTGAAGGCGGTGAAATCAGGAACCGTGGAAGCATCAGAAATAAGCAGTTCCCTCAGTTCAGGCCCTGAGAAAGCAGCAGAAATGCTGCTTTCATCCCTCTTGGCAGCTTGTCAGAATTAGAATCAAATGACCTTAAATGTGTTTATCTTTTTATTCTGCAATTAGCCACATTACAGGGTCCTGTGATTTCTTTTTGTGACTTAATCCTTACAAGTGAATTGCAGAGCTCTCCTAGCAATAGACTCAATAGAAACTTGGGAATAGTAATAATTATAAGCCTCCTGAGCTTTCCAGTCTCACAAATTAATGTATGTTTTAATTAGCTATTGGTACTTAATTCACTACTGGAGGCAGTTCATTTAAACCATTGCAAAATCATTTTAAAGGTATTTCCATTTTTTCTTGAGAAAATGAAATCAGTTCTTAAAATATCTAGAAAGTTCATGCTTTTTACTCACATGTTCACAATGAGTTTCAGAGGGAAAGGGAAGAGAAAGACAGTTTTCATTTTACCTACTTTTTTTAGTGCAGTACTAAATAAATTCAGTGCTTAACAGCCCCACCTCCTGGTGGAAAAGCAATGATAAAACCAAAATTGGATTTCTGCTGGGGACATATATTTTCTGACATTTTTTTGCTAGCTCTAGCTTACACAGTGGAAATGTGTATCTTTTAAACCTTTGCATTACAGTTCTGTAGCATGTTTAAAGCTTTTTTTTTTTTTTGACTGTTACCCTGTATTCCCTCATTCTTTCTCAGTTCACAGAGATAATCTATTTTAATCATAGATGTTGCTCGTCTCCTTAATGTCTCCTTTAAAATAGCTGAGAAATCCATTCTGTGTTCTTCTATGCCTCCCCATAGACAAATCCAAAGCTAGAAATCAGGAAAAAAAAAAAAAGAACAGCAGGATCTAGGAACTGGGAACTCCTGAAACTAATCTTGTGGATAGTGTTTTCAGGAGTTGAAGCATTAGACCACAGAGAATTCCAAGATGGTGTAAACTCTGCAGAATAAATCGTTAGGTGTCAGAAAACCACTATGCACTCTCATAGATGAGGCTGTGTGTGCCCTTAGGAAGGACATTTCCCTTTTGGCTCTCTCTCCTGTGCTGGATTTTCTGTTCATTTTGTTTCAGAATAGCCTTGCAACTGCAACTACTGATACCTTTTCTTCCCTTTCATCGATTCCTTGACTCCAGAGGTGGACTTACAGAAATTATATGAACCCCAAATAGTTAATATTGAGAAGACTGCCAACATTTTGGGGGATGAAACTAACTCATACTCATTCCTTGGAAGCATCATGAGGACAACAAAAAGGTCAGTGACTTCATTGCTAAACAGAGCATGCAAGGAAGGAGTATGGCATGCACATGAAGAGGGGCTGGATGCTTCACAATGAGAGACAGCTTCAATATAAATCATGGGCAAGCTTGCTTCAGATCTGCCACATTTATTTTTCTGATTCAGTCTCTGCTTCAACCTCTGTGCCATCTTTAGGCTTGCCAGCACCTCTCCCCCAGCTACCTGTCAGCCCAAATCTTCCACAACCACAGGATTCCCACCACTGCAGCTGGCCCTGCAGCATCTCGCAGAGGGGAGACTGTGTTTTGAAGTGAGCTGCCTTTTGAGCAGGACTTCTGAGATAATGCAACCTCACTCTGCCTCACATAGCTTGCTAGGCAGTTGGGGGTTGGTTGGGGTGAGCAGTGGCAACAGGGCATATCTTTCCTAGAATTAAATGTAAATTAGACCATATTAATGAGTGCATTTTAAAGCACCACAGGGACCAGGAATAATGTGCTTCTTACTGGCATTAGTGTATTTATAGAGAAAGCTGTCCAGCGAATAGGTGTTTTAGTTTCCTCAATCGTCTGTAGGGTTAAAATGCCTCTACTAATACTTTCCAACAACATTCCTTTAAATACTAATCAACATAAAGCCTGAAGCTATTGACCCCTGTTGCAACACAACACATTAACATGCAAGGGAAACCTTCTCTGCCCATTTCTGAAAGGGGCAAAGCAGCTCTGGGCCCAGCATTTGGCCCCGCAGAATCATTATTCCATTTGCAAGCTTAACAAAGCGCTGCATTAAATTTCAGGAACTATTGATTGCTCTCTAGGTGGTTATGCAAAATCAATTGTGGGGTTTTGTTTTAAGGAAGAGAGTAGGAGAGGAAAAAGGTTTTGACAGGAAACATGACAGGATTTAGAAGAAGAAGCATGTGGTTGAGAGGCATAGGAATGTCATGGGGTCACAACTTCAAAGATCGAAGCTCCATCCAGGCAAGTCCTATCTGTTGCTCAAATATCTCATCACAGGTTTCTTGAGGCTGTCTTGAAGGGTCTCCTGGCTTTGTTCACCTCCTTTTCATTGCACAGAGAGCTCTCTATGGTTTGCAGTTTACTATAGTTTAACAAATAAATTAAGTCACTAGGGAGAAGGGAAACGAGGATATCTGTGCATATACCTTGAGGTTACATTGAATCTTTTATCATACTTAAAGGGTTGCCTACAGAAGGGAATAAATAGGAAGGTTATTTGGATGAGGATTTCAGTCTTTCCAGTTTCCATGCACATAAGCATACAAAACATTTCGGTGCTTAAATAATTTGTTGAAAATGGGCTACACTGATTCACTTCTCACAGAATCAAAGCCATAAAACATCCCACATCATCTGCTTTACCTACAACATTTACCACCAGTAGATAAAACAAAATGAAGCCCATGGATACACTTCAGCCCATACTGATGGAGAATATAAGCCATTTAGGACTGAAATAACAGTTAATGTTGATTACCTCCCAATGACCATAACAAAACTTGTAAAAATTATACACCTTGGAAGAGTCATCAAAGATATTTAGGAAAAGGCACTGTAAATTAAGGATGTACCTTCTCATCTATTGCTGGACTGTTCAGAGAGCTTGTAGTATCACTTCCATTCTGTACTTAGCCATATGTATAAAAAGGAGTTTGTTTTTCCAGGCTGTCAGGGAAAAGCCTCTGAGAGAGCACTAAATTCACACACAACCACTCTGTCAGTGTCTGGAGCTGGTATAGGATAATAGTGGCACGACTCGAGAATTTAAGGGATGGAACCGAAGGCTGTATATAACTGAAACACAAGAAAATGTGAAAGAAAAAAGAGCAATTACCAATATGGCTCATGTCTTAGAGCCTCTAGAACACAACTGGGAGAATTATTTATAACTAATTAACTGCTTTTTTTTTTTTATAGCATGTGTACAATCTTGCAGAGGAAACAATAATTAGTAAATTGTTCATTAGTAGCTCATTGCAATATTAGAAATTTAAACCGTATTGGATTACTACATGAAAAGCATTGGGATTACTATCGGAACCCCACCAAAGTCAAAATTCAGTCAAAGGAATTGCTATGTGAGTGAATTCTGCAACAAATGAACAATTCATGCATTTTATGGTTCTGTGCTATATACCTTTTAAGTAGCTGCTTTCCAACATTCACTTCTTTGGGCTTGCTATTCCATTCACAGTTTGTTTGTTTTTTTGGTACATGTTCAAGTGGAATGTTGACCTACTGTAATTTTCCACTGAGAATATACATACTAAATTAATAAATATCAATAATTAATTAAAATCAATATTGATAAATGTTAATAAAGTAATTATAAAGCTGGTAAACAAGTATGAAAAGCACATTCAAAGTCAATTAATTCAAAGTGGAGAAAGTATTAGGAAAGATTAGGAGACTAGTGATGCCAGTATGTCATTTTGGGATGTCTTTATCTTCCTTTTTACCTCTTCATTTCCATTGGCATGGAGCACACCACTGCTAGCAGAGTGCCTGGTGTGACAGCAGTTTTATCCCTGCAATGTTCCCTGGTCTCGGCTGACATCAGAGTAATTAGTGATATAATTACGGTTCATCATAGACAGATGTTTCTCAGTGTGTAACTGTGTCTTAATGATGAGTCTTTTCCAGCAGTCACCCACTTCTAAGCTGGAAATGTTACAGGTTTTTTTAGAGGATTCCCAAAATTCCAACAGTCTGTAAATCTAATCAGAAGGGTGGTGCTGTTGGTAGAGAAACTAATTGGCTTTCATCATGGAGAACAGACCAAGAGTTTTTGCTATGAAGATCCATGGAAGCATGATCAAAGCCTGAGTTCTGCTTTCTTTCTAGTCTTTTTTTTTTTTCTTTTTTTTTTTTTTTCATTTTTAAGATTACTTAATGACCCCTCCAGAATTTCACAGTGTGAAAGATAGCACCATATTAAATTAAGCAATGTCTTGATGGTTTTAAGGAGTATGGACGTACTGTGTGAAAATTTCACCCTCTTTTCACAGCTGGGCTGGAGGTTTTTCTTGGGTTTGAGAAGCAAATAATTTAGATAAAATGATCTTTCTTCAAACTGCTACGTATCAGATAAAAGATTCTTCAAGCTGTTTCAAGCTGTTCTGTATCAAACCAAGTAATTATGAAGTCGTAAGAACTGACCATCTACCTACACAGTTGCTTTCCTCACAGGCTGTGAGAGGAAGAATCTTTTCATTCAGGAATTCCACATGCATTTTTCCACCTTGTTACTTCGCATTAGTTCAATTTATTAACTAAATATTTACGATTTTTATTAGTACTGAAGAGAGGAATCTTTCTCAATATGACCCTCCTCCATAACACCATAGAGAGAGAGGGAGTGGCTGCAGACTAAGTAGACAGACATCAAGGGCAGCAAATAGTGGGGAGAGGGAAGTATATTTGTGAAAGGCTGTTTGTAGCTCCGCCTTCAGTACACATGTAAGGAATGGTTTATTCAAGCGAGAAATATCTCCTCTCACCACAGACAGTCTGAAAGCTTTTGCTGCTGCACTTGCTTCCATGTAGGTGGTAGTGAACTCTTAGCAGCAGTTTCCACCTGCTTCTCAATCCAGCCCTGCCAGCATTAATTATGGCCACGGCCAAATTTAGCTTTCCCAGGTCTCTCCTTCATCCCAGGTCATAGTCTAAGAAGAGTTGTTTTAATTTCACATTTTGATAGGGAGTTCAAAATGCAGTGGATTCCCAGGCTGAGAAGCCTGGCTGTAGCCCTGTGCATCCTCTGACACGCAGGCAGTAACTGAAACAAAAGGAATATAGACAATGAATACAAACTGAGATGTGTATGTCTTCAAGAGAACCGCATCGGTATGCCCTGTTGCGAATGCAGATGAGCAAAGGAATGAAAGTGCTCTGTTACACAGCTTTTCCATAGCTATACTTTGAGGCTCAACTAACTTGTTAAGCTGCGCTGTTTGGATCTAAAGAGATATAAGTACTTAATTCCACTGCAAAATGATTTGTTTTAGGTTCCAAATTCAACCAGCAACTTTTGAAAGTTGATCTGTGGAATCTTGCATTAGGAAAGGCAAGTAGCAGAACTTAGGTATAGTCAAGAGCTTTTGAATACATGAACAGAATTTGATTTAATTTCAATTGAAGTAAAAAGGACTCATTCAAAGTAAACAAAGAGAATTTCTTTGAGTTGGAGGCAACAGATCTGTGGAACTCTTTGCCAAAACAAGAGAACTAGAGAAGTGTGGAAGAGAGATCTATAAAGTATTCCTAAATGGAAAATCATGTCACGTTGAGGAAATCCCCTCAGCTGAAAACAGTTCCAGGCTGGGAGAATCAGAATTAATAGGTCTGTTACTGTGGTCAAAGGAAGGAGGTGTTAAAGGAGTTGTAAAGGAAATTAAGTCATATAGTGACATAGAAGGATGGGGAAAAGACTGTTTTCAGTAGAATCAGAACTGTGTAACTGCAATCATGCCCTTTATCAGCTCTCCCCTTCACACTTTGACATTTTGAAGGCTTTGGGACATTTTTTTTTTTCTTCCAGTTCTTGTATTTGCTTTGATAGGATGCAGAATGTTGTGTGCCTTGTAGTCTGCATGAGTGAACACATTAAATCTGGTGGGCCACTTTATTCAAAAGCAGCTCTCATATATTTGCCTGTGATTGCCTGGATGGCACTCACCAGTGTGTGAGGTCAGTGCTCCTCCACTACAGCTGAGCCTGTAACCAGCAGGTGATGGATCCATCTGTCACTCCAGTTGCTGATGAGGGTCAGTAAGAAAGCAGCAGGAGGATTTCACCCCAGATGGCAGAATTCCCCAAATTACATTTTTCCTTGGATACATGGATGTTTTAAATCTTGGCTCTCACCCTCTGGTTTTACAGCTTACTCAAGTTAATTTTAAGACCTTCCTTTTTTTTGTTTAGCTCTGAAGAAACTTTCCTTTCATAAACACACTCTAACAGAGAAAGTTATACTCCATTGTCTTGGCCTGAAGAATGCAGGTGTGTTGAAGCAGCTGCTGCTGTTTTTGCTAATGGCCAACTTCCATAGTTCTTGTTTGCATTTTGATTCACTATTCATATGGAGAGAAAGGCATTAACTCAAAATATTAAGAATCAGCCTATGCTTTTAACTGCCTTTTTTTTTAAACTCTGCAAAATAGCTATTGTTATCTTAAATAAATTTCTCATTATTAACAATGACACTCAAAAATTAGAGAAGTTGATATATGTTCCTGTCCTGTTATTAAGAGAAATCTGTTATATTCTTTTTCCTTCCTACTGACTGAGAAGAGTAGCCATGAAGGTAAGCACTACATTGAAAATAGCCAAGCACACAAACGTTGCAGCAGAGACAGAAAGATAACTTCTGCCGAACATTTTTTAACCTGTTAATCCTCCTTTCAAACTCCCAGGGAATCAGTAGGTACTTACTCTTGGAACAAATACCACAAAGATTATGAGGATAAATGGGGGTGTAAAATGCCCCCAAATAATTCCTTTCAAACCTTCCTAGAATTTCAGTGTGGTTGAATTAAATTTAAATAGACTTTCTGGATGATGAACAGAAAGGGCGCGATACCCTCTACAGTGCAGTAGAGCATGTTCTCTCACTAATATAAAAGAATAGCTCTTTGAAATGTCAGAGGCTATCCACAAACTTTTAGACAGTTCCAGACAGAAATACCTCTCTACATCAAATATTATTATTTTTGCTTCACTTATTGATACTGTCCAAACACATAATACAAGGATGACATGACTGGAAGAATTTGAAAGCTACTTACATTGGTGTAATCTTAATGGCCTGGGTAAAAAAAATAGGATGACCTCAAATCACCTCTCTAATCTACCACAGATATAATGCTGTGATGCAACAACAGAAAAAAAAAAAAAAAAAAAAAAAGTAGATATATGAGCAAACTGAGATCAGTGAGAGTTCTGTAATCAGCTATTAACGACTACGAGTAGTGTCCAAGATGGTGAACTCAGGCTAGAAGTGAGAGTGTTAGTATTATTAGTAATGGTGTAGTAAGTAGTATTCAAGGTACATCACCTAACAAGCCACTTTTGAATGCTTCATGGACCCTGCAGCACATTACAGCTGTAGGTATGCATATTTATGGGTATTTATTTTGTAGTGTTAGTTGTTATTTACTGGAGTGTGATGTTATTTCTGGATGACTTGTTCCTTGAGCATCATCTGACTGATCTAGTACCAAAAAAGCATCCTGTGTTCCCGTGTTTCATACTTATAGCAAGTAAGCAATACTTCTTATAGCTAGATGCTCCCAATTTCTTCAGAGAAATTAACAGTTTTCGTTAGCTAGAGACTTTTTTTTTTTCCTCCTCATGGTTGCTTTACAAGATCAGGATCATTTTGCAGAGAGGTCAAGGATCTCAGCTTGGTTCTCCTATCAGATGTTATTTAGGAAGGTGAAGGCTGGTCTCTCTGATATTGGTGTAAATCAAGACTGTCATTGCCCATTCACCTTCTGTATACTGAAGGAGCTTTCCAAGGTTGCATAGAAAGTGTGGAGCAAAATCAAAGATTTAATGCAAAACTAATTTTTAACCCCATTTCAAGCTCAAAAACACTAAACACACACTTCTCTCCTCAAGCTTTTTCCAAACTTCAGGTCAATAGCTTGAGTTATTTCAGAAATACAACCTGAATTAGTATTCCTACTGCTTCTTTTTTATTTCCTTTTTTCTTCCTGCTAGATGCAAGCAAATAAAATTCAACTTTTGCAAATATATTTATAGTAAGGAGAAAACTTTGAGGGAAAGTAAAGAGAATTTTAACAGACAGCATTAAACCTAACTAGACATGTTTTCAAGTAGATTATTTGTGAGTTTATTAATTTCTGTGCAAGTTCCCTAGTGGTTCTAGTCCACACAAAATATATCTTCTAAGTAACTTTTGGACCAGCATAATTATAATCTTCAGTTAGTTTTACCTTTACATTGATGTTGTTTTTGTTTTTAAATGAGTGTAACAAAGAGCAGTTCTCTCATATGAATCATGGATGAAAACCTGGCAACAATCATAGCTATTCAAATAATAGCACAAATTCACTAGAAGGTAATTATGGATAGCACTGTTCTCTCATAAAAAAAAAACAAAAAAACAAAAAAAAAAAACAGATGTCAAATAGCCAAGATTTTAAGCAAGACATGGTATCTTTCACTAGCCCAACTAGTACAGTTGGCCAAAAAACAAACCAAACAACAAAAAAAAATATATTAAAAACCTATTAAGGGCTTTTTTTGTGCCAAACAGCTCTTTTTTTTGTGTCAGCTCGTCAGGTTATGTCAGTAACTTCCAAACCATTATGGCAATGATGTCACAGCCAAACTGGCCTAAGGATATTACCTGGCCAAGGTTAATTATTGACATTGTAATGTAGCGCTCTGTATTCCAGCTTGGTGAAGGTAAGAAGTCTTATAAGAAAAATTATTCTGTTCTTGGTACTCTGGGGCCAGCTGGAGTTGATGCCAGTGACACAAGTAACTACTATCATAAAGCAAAGAAAAGATTTGGAAGTGTGTGCATAGAAGAAAAACAGGAGTACTAAAGAGATTTCCTTTCCCTTTTGCTTTCCTCTCTCTTGAAAGCAAAGAGCCCTAGAGAAACATTGAAGATCTACCATAAATCCATGTAAGCAAACTTTGATCTACATAGAAAAGAATTTGTATTTGTTAATGCACTTCCATGAGCCTAGCATCTGTCTCCAAAGCTTATCACTTATTTGTGTGTAGCTGAACTGACATGACTATTTCATTATTCAATTGTACCATTTAAATATGTGGGTTGATCTCTTCTAAAAAAATCTTTCAAATGTGTTTTCTTCAAACTGGGGGCACTGGAGCATTATTCTCTCCAAGTGATGTGAGAGAATCAGATTCAGTCCTATGAGCTTGCTTGCTCGCTTTGAATGAAACTCCGCTGTAAATAAAAGCATCAAGTTTGTTGAAAGAGTGTTTTTGCTGCAGGTGGGGGCTGTTTTGTGTTTGTTGCTGAACACACGTAGGCAGGAGTACTCATACTGCAGTGCAGTAAAACTTCAAAAGCCATTAGAATACAATAGTGACAGCATGAGAAGACAGCAATAAACTCCAGGATTTTTCCCAGAAAATAAATAAATAAATTAAATAGATAAATAAATAAAAATATGAAAATGGAACAGTTCCCAATAAGACATAAATGACCTTTGCTTTTCCTTATTTATTTATTTATGTATTTTGCATAGAATCAATGAAAGACATTGTTTTAACTCAATTATCCTCATCAAGATGCATCCCAGCAGTGCCTTATAACCTTTCTAATGAATACCTTCTCCTGTCATTACAAAATCTGAGTCTGTCAAAGATTTTCCATCCCTATTGTAAATTCAAATTCTAGTTTCACCCATAGATTTTTCTCCTTGTCCTGTGAACCACACCAGCTTATTTATTTTGACTAACACAGTACTTTATTTTTGTGCTAATAAGTGAGCTTTTGCAAGACATGGCAGAAGTCTGGAGAGGGAAAAAGAAGCAGAAGAATGCTTCCTGAATGGAAGTTGGTATTAATCTGGGGACAGCTATGAAGGAACCTGAGGTGACTGCTATGCTTCAGTTTTTCACAGCTCTCTGTCAAGCACAGACGTACACTCTCTAATGAAGCAGAAAGAAGGAATGATATGTTTTCTTGCCCTTCCCACTTGCTCCTGCACCTGCATAATTCCTCTTGCTATTGTTAACTCTGTCTTTTAAAATCAGAGTATAGTTTGCAGGTGCCCTAAAGCTTGCTTGAATGATGTATAAGAGTGAGGCTGAGGCTGTCATACAGAGCAATCTGTATTCCTAGCTAACCTGCGCCCATCCAAACAGACAAAAAGAAAACTCACTACAGCCAAATGTCAACCTAGGAAGAGGAATGAAAGTCAGAGCATAAGAGGGTGGAATTACGTCCTGAAAAGTCACTGCTTCTGACAAGGATTTAGGCATTGTAATGCAGAAGTTGCCCAGCAGTATCTCCAAACTGGATGCATAGATAGTAGGTTTTTAAACAGATAGTGACAGAGGAGGAATAGAGACCATTCTTTCATTTGTTTGTTTATTTATGACTTCCATATGTCTCAGGTTATACCAAGAGAGGAACACTGCATCCAGATGTGGTAGCTAGACTGGGAAAAACTGAAATAGCTACAAAAAATGTTATAGAAATAATTAGAGGCCTGGAATACATGCATTCCTATGGGAGACCTGAAGAACTGAATCTGTTCTGCTTATCAGAAAGATGACTGAGAGATGAATTGAT